>NW_006159858.1:614080-665905 GCF_000334495.1 Tupaia belangeri chinensis
CTTATTGTTGGCCTACCTGTTGCTCACAATTACCATTAACTGTTGCCACTAGCCCTGGATGGCCCAAAGTCCTCGCTGTTTCTAAGGAGTGGTGAGCCTTCAACTGACCTAATAAGCAACACCCCAAGAGCAACGAAAAACAAAACGGAAAACGCGCACCGTGCGCTACTCAAATCACCAAAATTCAAACAGTCCAAAGGCTAGTGGAAAATGATCAATGAGTGACAGTACCAGGTTGGTCGGGTCTGCAGCCTCAGTCTGCCTGGTGTCCTGAACTGCTGGCCAGCTCGATCCGGATTGCGGGTGGGGTGGGGTGGGGATTCACCTTAAAGTCCCAGGCAACCAACCTGGGGTCCAAAGAGGAAGAACGGTGGGGTTGCGAGTAGGTTCGGAAGGGTCGGGCCTGCAGCCTCAGTCCACCTGGTGTCTGGAACTCCAGAATTTTCTTAATTTATAAGTGGTCATTCTTGAGCTTTGTCCTACAAATAAAAACATTGGAGGAGTCCGACCCAGCAAGGCCCCAGGATCTGTCTGAGCCCCCTGACTTTTGAGCTCCATTTCCGGTTGGATCAACACATTGGCAAGGCCACTGTTGTGTGCCCCCGACCTTGGAACAAAGCTTGGGTCAATTAGCATGTCACCAAGGCTGTTTGCTATTTGCTCCAGAAACTGTGGCAGCCTTACTGGGAAGCGACCCCCCTCTGGCTTCCCAATATACTACTATAAAATAATTACATAGCTCTCTTATACATCCTGAGTATATGATAAAATCTTCCAGGAAGTCCCCCAACCGCTCCCCTTTGCTCTGATCACTTACTATTAATTACAATGCTTTATCTCCATGGTCACAATAGAGGGTGGGCTGAAGTTCTTTCTAGGCAAAAATAATCTTGACCTTTGGAAAGCCCTTTAAAATACATTTAAGGTAAACTTAATCCTTTCTTTACGTAAAATAGGACTAGGCCAAAACTGGCCCAAGACACCTCCGCCCTCTCCAAGTGAAATAGATAAATATATTAGGATTCCTCAAATTAAGTTTTAAATCCCTACAAAACTGTATAAGTATCATTCTTTATTAAGATCCATAAGAACTAATATGTATTTTTGAGATTTTCTTTTCTCAGCACCATTCCCAGTAATCACAAAATGGCTAATACGCCGCATCAGCTAATAATCATCTCTGCTTACCGGAACCGCTTTTGCGAAACTGCATTCCATGGAGACCCACCTACAATTGTGGAACTACACTAGACCCACCCTTAATCCAACCCTAAATAGAATCTATGTTCCCTATTCTTAAAACTTTATGAGCTAATAATTGAAACATGTAGTCCCTCTCCCTTTACTTGCATGTAATATGTTTTCAATAAAAATGCACGATAGCAGTTGTCACTCCTCAGAGAGTGATCTTTGAGGAGTGTCCAGCTAAGGACGTGCACAAAAAAGGCACCGAGGCCTTAGTCTTCTTCCAGCGTTGCCTCCATCGAGATAACCCACCCACGCCGAGACTAGACCCCGGCAAAACATAATATAAAGTCACTAATGTTCCCACAACATTTCAGTGGCACTATTACACATCCAATGTATATATTTATGAAACTTTGCTGGTGACTTTTGCCTTCCGAAGGAGTCAGAACCAACTTCAGGTTATATTTCTGCCCTCTTCCATCTAGGATCTTTCATACTGGCTATGTGTTCCTTTGAATGGAAATAAGTCAGAAAAAACTTAATGAAGTATTGCAAGAACATTTAGTCAGGCATCAAAAATATCAACTTCTAGGTCCTTTAGCCTAGTGGTTAAGACAACCAAATCCTACATGGTTCAATTCTTGGCCCTGGGAGCTTCAAAGACACACTAGGTACATGTGCATGAAAGCCCAAATGCTGACAGGATGAAGAAATGGAGAGAAGAGATTGCCTTTTTGGGAACTGCTTTCTCTCTCGTGAGAGCATGCACCTTTTGGCAGTTAAAAATAATCTCACTTTCTAACAAAATAACACAGTAATGACACAGACTTTAGCTCTGTGCTAGCTGCATGATCCTAAATAAATCACTTTTCCTAGCCTCAGTTTTCTCTATCATAAATGAAGGTGTTGAATCAAGTCTTAATCAGTTGACATCTCTGAATTTACTTGTTGGTGATATCTGAGATGAAATAACGAGAAAGCTCATGTAGGCAAACCTAAATACAAGAATGACTTCATATGCCAAGTAGTATTGACAAAGGCAAATGTATTGCTTTAGGAAACCAATTAAAAACTCCCAGGACTGACATCTGGGGGTGAGGGGGGAGGCTAATAGGTATAAATAAATATATGATTAGATGTGAGAAAGTATGTATGAATTTATGTCAATCAGTAATTTCTTCAAACCAGTCTAATTTCTTTTTTTGGTTGACATATTTCAATATTAATAAAAGACATCATAATTCTGTAGATCTTACATATTCTTTTGAATAAATTTTGTTTATATTTGAAAACTCAAATTTTTCAGCTTTTTTTTTCTTTTCTTTTTTTGGAGAAGTTTTTGCTATAGGGCACGTGCACTCACCAGAAAGACAGAGAAAGGCACAAAGCGAGAAATCACCCCTCGGGGGGATGGCCACACTGCAATCCCTTCTCCTCCATTCTCCTCTTGGTATCTTGGGAACATACACACATGCCCCCAGTGTGAGTTTAAGCCACAGGATCCGGGACTCAGACCATGGTCAACTATATGGGAGTCCAGCTACATAGCCATTATGCTAACTGCTGGTCCCATCAAATTTTCCAGCTTTGAAACTATTAAACATTTTTGTGTTTTTGAATTATTTATTTAATTTTATTTATTATTATTACTACTCTTTAATTTTCTATATGGTTAATGTACTTCACCAGACACACTCACACACACACACACACACACACACACACAAACACATACACACACACAGGAAAAATAAGAAAACAAGCCACCAGGTATGGGACTTGAACTGTGGTCAACCATGTGGGAGTCCAGCGCTTTAACCACTATTCCATCTGCCAGCCTCAAGACCCTTTATAAATCAAATTAGTTTCTTAATCAAGTTATCAGCACAGGACTCAGGAAATAAACAAATAAATTTTATTTACACTACTTTTCAAAAACCAAAACTGTAAATTAATGATATGCCAGAGACTTGTGGTGTTCCCCCAATACCTATTTTCATCTTTTTCTCAGTCTTAGAAATCCCAGTTGAGCTCATGGTTATACAACTCCTTGCAACTATCACGTGACCACAATTTGGCCAACAGAATATAAGACATGGCAGGCACAACTTTTTGGCACTGTCGAAAGGCGGGAGAGCATGCATTCTCCTGCCTCCTTTTCTCTTCCCGATATTTAGAATGTAGGTGGGCAGGATGGGTCAATAGCAGCTGAGTGGACCCACAATGTGAAAGCCAGATATTAAGAATGGCAGAGAGACCAACAGTTGGCCTAATGGCTATGTCGCTTATAGTTGACTGCAGTTCTATTCCCAGACCTGGTGGCTTAAACTCATGCCTAGAGTGTGTGTGTGTGTGTGCCCAAGATTCCAAGAGGAGAATGGAGAAGTGATTGTGGTATGGCCATCCCCCCTGGGTGGTGATTTCTCACTTTCTGTCTCTCTCTGTCTTTCCGGCAAGTGTACTGTATAGCAAAAATTTCTTTAAAAATTAAATAAATAAATATGGCAGAACACAAGATAGAGCTAGCCTAAATCCTCAATAATTTTGGAACTAACACATCAACTCTATATGCCCTACATTTACATAAGGTAAAAAGCATGTTCTTATCTTTTGACATCCACCATTAAAGTCTTCTTTCACTCATAACCAATATAACTAGTAAAAATAGCAAATATCCCAGCCTCGCATCTCCTTTCTGCTGAGTTTGATATATGATTTCTCCTCTCTCCTGGATTGAGGAGCACATCGTAGCTTGATCCCATCTGCAACTCAAGTTAACTATACTCTTGCTAATACTATTTGTAGTACCTGGAATTATCAAACCTATCAGGCACTTGCAATATGACTTTTCATAAAATGCTTAATGTTTTTGTCCTCTGTTTTGTCATTTATCAACTCGGTATGGTAATCCCTACCTTGATGATAATAACATCTATTTATGACTCTTGGAATAATGCTGTTGATGTGAGTGTTATTGGCCCTTTGCCAATAAACAAAGAGGGTTTCAGAGAGGGTCCCAAAATTACACAGGTTAGTAAGTAGCATAACAGGAATTCAACTTTAGATTTCTATCTATTCTAAATGGTACAGATCTATCAAAAATGGTACAGATACATTTCGTTTTCTTCTACTTCCTGCCCTTTGAATAGTAATTGAGGTAACCTGTGTAGTTAGATTATCTGTCACATAGCAAATGCACATTATGTGTAAATTATCTCCCCCTCCTTCTCAACATGCTGTTGAAACAAGAATATTTTGCTTTCCCTCTCCTTCATATATAACCTTACATTAGGACAGCTTTGTAAAAGAATCAATCTGGACAAATTCCATGTTTAAATGAAAATATAGAATACAATTTTACCCTTGAAGAATCCCAGGCCTGGTAATTTTTCAACAGATTGAATGCATTAAGCTTTTGTATACACGTAGACCCATGCTGGAAAGTACACAAACTTAACAATTTCTGTCCTTTAAGAATTTATAACCTAAAATATACCACAGAGATGTGGACTCAAATACACAAATTCAAACAAACATCAACACATGAATAAAAAGAACAGTACAAACGTTCAGTCCTGTGTTGAACAGAACTGCTTTTTACATATACACAACAAATTGGAATAATATTTAAACACAAATCATAACCCTCATGAGTGGAAAGAATGGAGTTTTTTAGAAGAGAGAAGACATCCTCACAATCAAGCTTACACACTGGGATTTCTTGAACAGATGCACAATGTGAACAAAATAAGCTCTTTGCTGGGGTGCAAAGGTGTGTTTGTACAAATTAATTAATCAGCAAAAGGGTCTTGCTAAAGCAAAAACAAGTTTTTTAAGAACAAACAAATTAAAACTTTGATATATTTTTGGGGGGGTCAGAAAAAAAATGTAATATAGAAGAAACAAAGAAAGAATTTTCTTCCAGACTTTGATGTTTAGAAGCCCTCTATCCATTAAAGTAGTTTCCTCATATTCTGGGAAATATATTTAGTAAAGGAAACAAAGTTCACAGCATAAGAAAGTCAACTGGCCCTAACTGAAGTAACCTCTACTACATGACACAGTGAAAGTCAGTGCTTCTTTATGGTATTTTCCATTTTGAGTGAAGTATTTTCTTGTCCCATTTCTGAAATGCCCATACTATATTTTCCTTAAGCAACGGACTTCTGAACTGATTAAATCAAACACCTGCCATCTCCCACTTTTCTATTGCTCAAGTTCTCTTTCCTGAATCCTGAATTTAATTTAGGAAAAAAATCTCACAGTAAACGTAAGTCAGGTCAACTCTACTCTTCATTAAACCTTCAAAGAAAGAGTAGTTTTGATTGTCGCCCCTGGCCAAATCTACCACCTGTGTATCAACAGATTAAAAAAAATCAACTTAAAAATAAACAAAGCAAAACTCTACCTCACTCCCACTTATGAACTGTGTCTGACAGATTATCCTGAAAGTTAGAATGGGAAACAATCTAAAGTGATTCTAAAGCTGAATATAAAGACAGCCCCAAGCTGAGGGTTTTCATCTCCAACTGATATATTTTTTTCCTTTCCTCCATCTATTTCATTCCCAAGGCAGTGACTCAATTTTTTCTTCTGTTGAAGTCATTGAAAGAGTGAAATATATCCTATCCAAGCAAAACAACTTTATTCATCATATTGTAGTTGCATCAGTTAAGAGTTAACAGGTAAAATAAACCATCAAGAACCTCCCTTTTGACCTTTTCCTAAACATTCTTGGTACCTTGAGACAGTTCCATCCCACCACTTTATTTATTTATTCATTCATTCATTCATTCATTCATTCATTCATTTATTATTGAATACCCACTGAGTGACCATGCACTCAGTAGATATCTGTGGCATAACAGGTATTTTATATTCAACTGGTGCAGATATGTACTGATTGAGCCTTCATATTCAACTTCCATCTAATACATTTATAAACAATTCCTTGATGGAGGCAGGGGATGGGGAGTAACAGAGCCATGTCTTGCTCTTCTCTTCATTGCTTAGCAGAGAACCCAAACACTGTCTTATCACTACATATTTTGTACATCAAAGATCAGGTTTAAGCAATATATTATGTATTAATATATATTATATATTAATATTAATATGTATTAATATTATATATTATGGTTTGAAGCCTTATAAGACTCAAAAAATAATAGACCTTTCTGAATTAAAATGTTTGTAGTTTCTTTCTGGCCCGTGGACTGTAATGGGTACAGTTCACCTCTCTATAAGTTAGAACGAAATTGAATTCCTGTCTTTGGGGCTTCACCTACATTTCAGACACTGCCAGATGTGCTGGTTACACATGCCTGCTCTGTGAGTACAAGGGAGCCCAACTTATTTTATTGACTGCATTGAGACAATGGCTAATTTAATTCCAGACCCTGCACAGTGCCACAAAATTGTAGCTGCCATAATGATATTATGACAACTTGAATACTTCAGTGTAAGGCTTACCAACTGGAAATACAGCTTCAGTGATGTGGGTTAGCTAGAGACTATTCTTACAATCATCTTTTCAAACTTCTAGTCATTCTTTGATATAAGCTCATAATTTCTCTATATACTCCTCAAATATGACCTAAGAGCAAGAAATTTATTACATTTAATTAAAATGCATATGAAAGATCAGCCAGTTGCATGGCAGTTAAGGAGACTAGATCCCACATGGCCGACTGTGCAGTTTGAGTCCTGGACCTGGCAACTTGACATGGGTTTCCATGATCAAATATCCCAAGAGGAGAATAAAGGAGAAGGGATTTCAGATGGCCATTTCTCTTGGAGGGTGCTTTTTTCACTTTCTATATCTCTTTATTTTTCTCATTCTCTCTTTCTTTGTCTCTTTTAATAGCAAGCATAAGCACCCTACAGCAAATTTAAAAATTGTACATGTTATGGGATGTAAATAAAAATAGTATATATCTCAGTTGCTATTGAGTGCCCAGCAGTGGGAACAAATGTGTTAGGTTATTAAATGCTCATATCTTCTTTGTGATATCAGAATATTTAGGTATAAATATTAATATGGTAGACAAAATTGATCATGTCACCTTAGCCCATTACCTACCTCTAGACCATGTAGAAGAAAGAAAGGTGATAGATGAAAATGGTTCAATTAAAAGAGAATCTCTTAGAAGCGAGTTGTTGGGGTTATTTTGTGTTTCCTCTCTTCTAAGACAGACCAAAAACTCCTTATCACCAATCGCATACCCATTTGTGGGAAAGGGGTGTTTTATAAACCCAGAAAGTTAGAAATGAGTCTTCCAAGATTTTGATATGGGGTATTTATTCTTAATTAGAAAAGGTTAAAAGAACTAATGACATACTAAGAAAAAGATAGCATCTAACTATTAGAAAATTCAACACTATTTGGAATGAAAAAATGGAAATCCCTTGAAATAGTTAGACTTGAGTGAACTCGTGTCATTAAGTCTGAATGCCAGAGCTACTTTACCCCAGAAAAGAGTCTGTGCAGATTGTACCAGTAGCAAATGAGGTGAAGGACACATTTATAAGAGACCAGATGAGGAGGCATCTTCTGCCTCACAGAATAGTGCAAGAAGTCTCCTGTAAAGATTAATGTCCTAAAGAACCAGGAAATTGTCCTAAAGAGAAAAGCCAATATTTTGACCATCTTCCAAACCCAGAGAAGACTAATAATAAATTACTATCTAAACAGTCAAGTATCCTCTCATTGTTATTTTCCCTTCTTTCTCCCAAATGGCCAGGGACAGCAGAATGAGTGTAACATACCGTCATCTTTGTTCTCTAGATATACTTACTTTAAACTGGTTTTTCATTTTGTAAGGAAGCTCAAGAAGTCTAAAGAAAATGTTCTACATGAGAGAAACCAAGACCTACTTGAATTCCTAGCCAACATACATTTTCCTCGGTCACACCTGCCACACCTCAAATACTCTCTTTTTTCGAGAGAGAGATTTTTGCTATAGGGCATGTGTGCTCACTGGACAGAGAGATACTGGACAGAGAGATGCAGAGAGACAGAAAGTAAGAAATCACCCCCTGGGTGGAATGGCCACACCACAATCCTTTTTCCTCTATTCTCCTCTTGGGATCTTGGGCACACATGCACAGGCACCCAATGTGAGTTTTTTTCTTTTCTTTTCTTTTTTTTTTTATTATCATCATAATCTTCTTCATATTACATTGGATTACATATAACTTTACAGTGTATTACATTGTTTCTTCAAAAGGGAATGCCATGCACGTCAGTCAGTATAGAGACATTAATCTCCCCACTTCAACATTCCATATCTTTTCTGTTTTCCCCAATCATTATCTTTATTATTCTAATTATTTTTATAAAACAGTCAATTGCTATTTCTCGTTTTGCTTGTAAAAATACTTTGCCCATCATGAAATACTTCTCAGACCAATCCAGTTGAGAATACTATACATGTCATCATCAACAGTTAATGAGCCCTATCTGTTTCTCACTAACGTCCTGTCTCTCTATTGTTCCCAATGTGAGTTTTAAGCCCTGGATCTGGGACTAGAATCTTGGTTGACTACATGGAAGTCAAGTGATGTAACCATTATGCCATCTGCTGGTCCCAACACATCTCAAATCCCCAATAATCAAATGTGACCAGTGGCTACCATATTGGAGAACAGTGACATAGAACATTTCAGTCATTACAGTAAGTTCTCCTACACAGCACTAAACTAAAATTTATCAATTAAAATGACTTGAACTTATATAACCAAAGTGACAATGATAACTAATGAGGCTGCAGAAGCGGATAAGATCAGAGATTACAGTGAACTCTGTGAGTCATGTAAATGATTTAGGATTTTATTTTAGAGGCAGTTTAAATCTTTCTTTAAAAAGTCATTTACTTTTATAAATAAAATTAAAATGAAACTATTTTTGTCCCAAACATTTTACATATTGCTTAACTGCTATCTTCACATTACACTTTCATGGTGTAAATTTTTACTGTAGATAAAGGAAGTGGTGAGCCTTATATTCATGTTTAATTCACTGCAGTTCCTTGATGACTTGCTCCAAACCCAATAGCAGCTAGTCAATGCTTAAACTGAAATCTAAGTCTCTTACCTTTGGTCCAATGGAGTCTGTGACTAAACACAATCATGTTATATACTTTTGCTAACTTGCAGAGACATGTCTACAAAAGACACTGATATTGCTATTTATGTATTTAACTTAAAAAAATAGAGATATCATTAAACTACTGAAAATATACTCTTGAAAGAAAATAATTTGGGGAGACCAGCAGATAACATTGTGGTTAAGGCCTTGGATTCTCACATGGCCGAAGGTGGTTCCAGTCCCAGACCCAGCAGCTTGAAAATCACACCAAGTACATGTGCATGGGTGCCCAAAATTCCAGGAAGAGAAGGGATTTCAGCATGGTCATTCTCTCTGGGAATGATTTCTGACTTTTCCTCTCTAGCTCTGTCTCTCTCTAATGAATGCTCACACTATGGCAAACACCTAAAAGTAAAAAAAAAAAAAAAAGAGTAATAATAATGGTCATTTTTTTCAGGTTTATTTTCTATGACTAGCCTATAATTTTGCATTTAATTTTGCATGTAATTTTGTATTTTCCTATCTCAGGAAAGTTAGAGACACTTCTACATGGAAAATTGAGTAACCTTGAGGAGAGTAAATTGTTGGCACAGTGTTAAGAGTGGCATTGAGAATTGTTTGGAAGACGTACATAATCCAACTAACATTCACATTGTCCTTGTGTTATGGGCACTGTCACAGCTTTTAAAATTATGATGTAGTCTTTTATTAATGAACTTTTCAATATTAAAAAAAATCGCTGCTATTCTGTTAGAATCATGCATTCCTTGCATTATTAATCTCTCTAACCCCTTCACGTCCTTACTATCTAGCTACAAAAACACTTGAACAAATAATAGAGCCCCATAAAATTCTTCATTGCAGAATCTAAGAGGAATGCTACATGGAGTCTAAGATAAGAATAAAAATATTTCCTATATTTCAAGGAAAACAGCCTTCAGATTAAAGGGGGGGGTGGTTGTATGGGGCTTTGTTTTTTACTTCAACTTGGCCTTCTCAAGAGCTTGTGAAGGTTACGATGCTTATTTACAAGAGACTCTTTATTATACGTGGAGAGATATGTCAGGACCAACAAAGCAATTTGCAAATTATTAGGCATTATATTCAGCCACGTAGTTATAATGTACAGCCCTCAGAAGTGTTGAGGATGGATGGCGTATCCAAATGAATTGATGAAATAAATCATTTACTAGCTGAACTCTGGTTTCACAGTATATTTATTTCGTCAACTTAGTTTCTTAACTCTGTAAAAACCTTCAAGTGTAAAGCCTGACCATAAACTATCATCAAATCCTCTAAATTAAAATCAAATATATTTAAATTATTTTATTCAAATTTTATTAGATTTATTATTTCTCAATCCTGTGTATTTATTATTCCATAGCTGTCATTACAGATATCTACTCAAATTTTCTAAGGCTGTTAATTTTTTTTAAAAAGACCAAACAATAGATCAAGTCAAAGCCCTCACCTTATGCTACTCAGCAGACAAATTCTACATCATAATCGATTCTCCACAGAATGAGACTATCTTAAAAATTTTCCATCTACAGAGGTAGCCTAAAACAGTCACAACCAGAAATCATTTTCAAGCCACTGTCAATGGGCAAACCCAGAGGTCACTGATAAAGATGAACAATTCCACGCTCATCAAACTTGAATATTTGCACTTGAAATGTGTTTGCCTGAAGCTTTCAGTTAAAATACTGAGTTTTTAAAATAATTCTCATGTTAATAAAGATACTATGCGAACTACGTCATCTGACTCAAAGTAAAATCAGAGACTGGAGTTCACAAACTGATGTACTACAAAGCAAGCAGATCTTTGTTATCAAGAGGATGTTGACAGTTAAGTGGAAATTCCCTGCCAGTATCATAGCAGAAATCTAACCTTCACATACTTTCAACACATCTCTCATAAATGTGCAAATCCAGGGTTATTTCTGAAAGTCACAAAAGGTTCTATGGAGTTGTGTCCAGAACGAAAGTTTCTATTTGTTTTTAAATGTTATTCATCGATTGCCTAACTTACCATGGATTTCTGGGCTCCAAGGATGTGGAGAGAATAAGAAACGTAAGGTTTTCTCCTGTCATAAGTCTATGGTGAATAGAGAATTACACTATGGCTTAAAAGGAGCTTTACGTTTAATTTTGCAACCTGTACAAATGGGCAAAGTAATAATATCTAATTTTGGTTAGGAAATCAAAGCCCAGGGAAGAAGAGCCACTTGCCTTTCTACCTCATTATAGTATTTTGTTTTAGCAAAATTTATCCATCTCTGAATTCAAAGACGAAATATATCTTTGTAGCATACAAAGTTTAAAACTAGATGATTTATAAATATGCTTACTAATCAAAGAACCCATAGAATTCAAGAGCCTGATAAGAATTTACTTATAGGATGCTCCTGTCAGTTTACATATAAAGAAACTGAGAACCAAGAATCTGACCAAATCACACAAGCTGTTTAGAAATAAATTAGGATAAGATCTAAAATTTCTTGAGTACATTAATGATCCAGAATATTACAATTGTGCAAAGTTTCATGCTTCCATAGCAACCAAAATGATATCTGAGACCAAAAGATATATTCAATATCCTTTTTGTAGAACACTGCTTTTCATAAAATAGTCTAGAATCTCCTTTGAAAGTAGGTGAAAATTAAGTTAAACCTGCATTAAATGGCAGTAATGTATTTTGCCCGTTAAAAAAAATACCAATGGAAAAATCTTTTCACGTTCATTGAGTGGAATAACGTATTACTCAAATTGCAATTATCTGTGAAGAACAGTCATTTCCTAGCCAGCACCTTTGGGAAAATTGATTGTTTCTTTATGTCCTTTGTTTACACATTTTTCTTAGACTTAATGGCTGACAAGTGACCATTTCATTATCATAAGATGCCTCTCTCTTTTCCAGAGTTGATTCTTTTCTTCCTTATGCTTAGCAGTAGCAATAGTGTTCATAATTAGATACACCTTTGCTTTCGATTTCAAAGTGACTTTGTGGATGGTTTCATGACAGCATCTCAGTTTCTTAAACATCTTGCTCTAGGTAAGAGATGTTTGTCCTGGTTTCTTCCAAAGGTAAATGAAGAATACATTTGTTCTCTCAAGCCGAGAACGATAGGAGAATCCTGGTTATATACAGTTAAGATGTATGACCCAAGGTACTTTCACCTACATGGTAGTATTTTGGTCTGTAGAAGGCCTCTGTTCGTATCACCTTCTGCCTGGACCTATGCCAATATGCGCAGATACAAAACCACTTACCTGCACAGAGTGTAAGCTGCACTAGGAATTGTAAAATGTCACGATGGTAAGAATATGGATATGGCAACAAGACAAGCTAAGTTTGAATCTCAGCCTATGTAACCTTGGTTGATATATTGGGTTATGGTCAGAAAAGTCAAAACACATTTTGGTATAGTAAAACAGAAAAATACGTCATGACTTTTCTGACAATTCTATATTTTATTCTGTATATCTCAGTGATCTGATCTTTTAAAATATTTTTTACATATAATCACTGTATATCATCATAGCATGCAAAATAAGCTTTCTCAACATGAATACTCTGTACATGAGTCCAAAGTTATTACTATACACATTATCAGCTGCAGATAACGTTCCTCTTTTGTGTCCCTCAGATACTTTGCTTCTTTCTTCTTTCCCCTTGATTCCCTCTCTCTCAGCCTCCCCCATTTCTCACCCTCCTCCCACACTGCCTCTGTAACCAGAGTTGCTCTCTGTAATTTTACACCTTCTAATCTTCCTGTTTCTGCCATAGAGAGCAAACATTCAGTATATATCAAGTGGGGACACACAATGACTCTCTAATCGTCTGGCTTGCTTTGCTTAGTAGTAAGTACTCCATATTCATCTACTTTATATCAAATGCAAGGATCTCATTTTTTTAATGGCTGAGTAATATTCTGTAGTGCATATGTGTCACACCTTTTCCAATCTACTCATCTGTTCATGTAAACTTGGTTCCTTTTCTTAGCAGTTGTGACCTGATCTTTAAAGACCAAGATATAAATGATTCCTACCTCATAAACTAAATTAGGTCATTCAAATAAGGTTAGGATTAATTTTGTGCTTATTACAGTATCATATAATAAGAATACAAAACAAGTTGGCTATTAGTATTATGTCTTGTACTTTCACCTGAAAAGCAGTGATTTTTCACAAAATTTCTTTCACTGTTTTATATACCAGAATTGCATTTCTCGCCCTAAACCCTGTCTAATATTAGGTCATCAGGAAAGTCTTGATGTATTTTTCCCCTGTAAAAATGTATCATGCCATTCCTGACAACCCAATAGCTTTATAATCTCTAGTACCATATATCCTCTTTTCATATAAGGAATAATATTTTGGAAAGAAAGAGAGTTGTCTGTTATGACATCGTGGAAAAGAATGAAATAATCTCTGTTGCTCCCTCCCAGGTATCAGAAAGAAGCATGGCATTTTTCACTATGAAAACAAGGCATGGAGAAACTCAAGAAGAAAAACTTGAGAGCAACACTATTATCTTAGCCGGATTCACAAGGCTGAAAATAGAAAGAGCCAGGATTCGAATCTAGGTATCTTAAGTTCATAGTCAGGCATTTCATCTGTGACACAGTCACTCATTGTAACAATTCTCAAATTCTGGAATAATCTATAAACTAATAGTCATAAATATATAAGGGACCAGAGTTCAAATCTCTCCCCAAGTGACCAGTGGCAAATGAGACATTCAGAACCTTCCCACGTAATCCTTCTGTTAATGCAGGAATAGCCATGAGTATAAAAATGTGGCTGATGCTCATAATCAGCAGTGATGAAACTTAGAAGACCCAGTAAGCAGTAATGGGTACATTTAATATATTCAGTAGGAAAATAGCATGGTATGAAGGAAGGAAGGTAAGACAGTGGGAGGATTGGGTCAAAAGAGAAAAGGCTTTAACAAGAGAATCATATTTAAAAAAAAAATTAAAAAGAAAGGAAATGAGAAGAACTAACTTTTAGGAAACTTGCTTAACTCTGGTATAGTATCAAATTAGACTAGCCAGTTATCTGAAAAGTCTATTTTAGAAGGCTTTAGGAAGAGAATGATATTAAAAAAAAAAAATTAAAAAGAAAGGAAATGAGAAGAACTAACTTTTAGGAAACTTGCTTAACTCTGGTATAGTATCAAATTAGACTAGCCAGTTATCTGAAAAGTCTATTTTAGTCCATTCAGGCTTCTGTAACAGAATATCACAGACTGGATGGCTGATAACAAATGAACATGGTTCTTACAGCTCTGGAGGCTGAGAAGTCCAAGATCCAGGGGCCAACAGAGTCCATGTTTGGTGAAGGCACACTTCCTGACATTCATAGATGGCTGTCTTTCTGTATCCTCAGGTGGTAGAAAGAGGTTTTAAAAAAGAATTCTCTGGGGTCTCTTTTGTAGTAGAACTGAACAGTACATGAAGGCTCTTCCTTTATGACCTAATCATCTTCCAAAAGCCCCACTTCCTGATACCATCACACTATTTGGAGTTAAAATTTAAATATATGAAATTTGGAGGGACATAAAATCTAGTGTATAGCAAGCTACTGAAATATACCTCTCTTTTCCAAGTATATATGTAAATACATATATATGAACATATATATATATATATGTATATATATGAACATATATATGAATCTATACTTTCTTCCTATACTTTAATAGCATTTCAATAAATTAAATACAGAAGCAGATATTAGAATAAAATAGTCTTCAGGGGCAAGTCAGGTGATGTGGTGATTAAGATGGCTGGATCCCAGAAGGCTAATGGCATGGTTCAAGTTCTGGACCCAGTGACTTGAGAAACAGGCTGGGCACATATGTGTGTATGCCCAAAATACTGAGAGGAGAATGGAGGAGAAGGGATTGAAGCTTGGTCATCCCCCAGGGGTGGGGAGCTTTCTCCCTTTCTCTCTCTCTCTTTCCTCTCTCTCTCTTCCTAATATCTCTCCAGTGAGTGTATGTACTCTATAGCAATTTTATTTAAAAAAAAATCTTCTCTTAATCCAAACATTAAAGAGAAAAATGCTAAACAATGCCACTATTGCTAGCATTTTTTTAAATTTGAGAAACAGTTATTTTTCATTAAAAATGTTATTTAGAGTCATATGTAATGGAAAAATTATCTTTATTTTAAAATAAATGAATCAATATTTTGGGTTTAATCTACTGCAATGAGTATTGATACATATGAACCAGGATGGCCCTATGATTATGAAGTGGACATATCCTATTGTAGGATATTTTTTTCCCTCTTTTTCTCTCTCTCTTTCTTTCTCCTGGTCTCTCTGTCTCTATCTGGAGAGTGCACATACCCTCTGTCATTTAAAAAAAGTAAAGTAGCCACATACAGGTATAACCTACCTAAATAAACTTTCTTGAGATTCTTCAATAATTTTTAAGAACTTTAAGGTACCCTAACACAAAAATGTTGAAGAATTGCTTATGTAGACAACTTGCTTTTGCTTCCCACTTTGTTCAGTATGAGGGAGTAAGGAAGCTTAGCAAAATACATATATCATCTTTGGAACTATTATCCTATCCTTTCCATTAAAAATCTGCTTATATCCTGTGGCAGATTACAATTTACAAAATCTGTCACATCAGTAAGTTTGGTTCTACAAAATTCTCTAATAATTTTTGCATTCTCCCTATTAAGAGGTAAAAGTATCATACCTAAAGGTAGAGAGAACTGTCCAAAAATCCAAATCTGTTCCATACTAACCATTACAGTCCTCTCAGCATCAGCTCCCAGACCAGAGTAACTAGCCTTCCGACCATTCCAGTCCTCATCCTGAAAGTCACTCCAACTGACTAAAGAGGACAGTAGAGCTATTCCCTTGAATCAACACCCAAATTAGAGATTCTTGAGCAAGATAAATGTTGCCATTGTTTTAACATACTAAACTTTGGAGTTATTTGTTACACAGCCATAATCATGAAAATGATGCTTCTTTTGGGTGCAGTAGAATTTGTCTTTTTTAATTTGTCTTGAAATAAATTTTATTGTGTAGTTATTTATTATTCATACTGGAAATGTTTTGTGGGTTTATAATATTTTTTATTAATTTTAAAAATTATTATTCATATATTAAATCAACATACATCATTTAGATTGTGAAGAGACTTTACACAGCATGAAATACACCTCAGTCCAGCATAGTTGAGACTATTATACACATCTTTGTCAACAGATAAAAAACCTAATCTGTGTCCCACAAGTGTCTTACATCTCCATTTTCCCACCGAATTTCCTTTCCTATGCTCTTCCCCTCCCACAGTCTCTATCCACTTTGTCTCTAATGTCCATTACAATTTTTAATGCCTTTATGTTCTCCAGTTTTTCAGTCTCTATCATAGAGTGCAGACAGTTGGTATATGTTAAGTGGAGACATACAATGTTTCTCTTTCATAGCCTGTGTTGCTTCACTCAGCAATGAATCTTCCATATTTGTCCACTTTCTATCAAATTCCAGGGCTTTGTTTTTTTGTTTGTTTGTTTGTTTGTTTTTTATGGCTAAATAGTATGTCATGGAGTATATGTGCCATAATTTTTTTTGATATGTTTTTGTTATAGGGCATGTGTGCTCACCAGAAAGACAGAGAGAGACAGAGAGATAGAAAGCAAAAGACAGAGAGAGACAGAGAGATAGAAAGCGAAATTTCACCCCTCAGGGGGGATGCCCATGCCACAATCCCTTTTCCTCCATTCTCCTCTCAGGATCTTGGGCATGCATGCACACATGCCCAGCATGAATTGAAATCTGGGACTGGAACCACAGTTGACTACACGGGAGTTCAGTGACAGCCATTCATTACGCTAACTGCTGGTCCCTGTGCCATAATTTTTCAATCCATTCATCTGTTCGTGGACATTTGGGTTGGTTCCATGCCTTAGCCATTGTGAATAATGCTACAATGAAAATAGTTGTGCAAGTACTTTTCCAACTGAGTGCTTTCCTGTCGTTTGGATAGATACTCAGGAGTGGAATTGCTGGATCACATGGTAGTTCTACTTGAAGGTCTTTGAGGAATATCCATCTCGTACTCCACAGTGGCTGGAAAAATTTACATTTCCACCAACAATGTAGGAGTGTCCCCCTTTCACCACATCCTCTCCAGCACTTATCATTGTTTGTTTTTTTTAATCTTTGCCATTCTGACTGGGGTTAGGTGGTATCTCATTGTGGTTTTCATCTGCATCTCTCTTATGATGAGGGATGTTGAGCATTTTTTCATATACTTTTTGGCTGTTCTTATGTCTTCCTTAGAAAGTTGTTTATTCGGCTCATTTTCCCATCTTTTAATTGGGTTAATCATTTTCTTCCAGGTAAGCTGCTTGATTTCCCTGTGTATTCTGGTTATCAGTCCCTTATCTGAGGCACAGTTAACAAAAATTCTCTCCCATTCAGAGGGTTGTTGATTTTTGCTGTGCAGAAACTCCTTAATCTAATGTAATCCCACTTGTCTATTTTGAGGATTATTGCCTGTGCTTTGGGGGTCTTGCTTAAGAAGTCTTTGCCTACCCCAATGTCTCCCAGAGTTACCCCAGTGTTTTACACCAGTAGTTTTATAGTTTGTCTTAGGTTTAGATCTCTGATCCACTTTGATTTGATTTTTGTTAATGGTGACAGATAGGGATACAGATTCATCTTTCTGCAGGTAGATACCCAGTTTTTCCAGCACAATTTGCTAAAGAGGTTTCCCTTTTCCCACTGGATTGACTTATACCCTGGGGCTTGGGTCTAGCTGAATCATGATCAGAGGGCTGCTGGTGAGGAAGAGAAAGAGGATGAGAAAGAGAAAGTCCTCCATCTTGAGAGGACTGGGGAACTGGAAAGAAATAGAGTAGAAATGAAAACAGGCAGCTTGAGCCTAGGTAGCCCAAGCAACTTTTGCCACTGCTTGACCCACTGCTTGAGCCACCCAGACAAACTGGGCATCTTTATTTATAATACAAAGAGACACTACACATGTATACTTTATGACACTTCATAGATTCCTTGCTATGTTACAGACCGTAAGAAGCAATTAACAAATCTATAAGGGCTTAGTCACCTGGACCAGGTGTATCCCTTGGTGATAATGCCATTAAGAGAAAATCCCATTATCTTCTTTTCAATCAGAGAGAAACCCAGCTGTAGGTGTGGGGAAGAAGGCTGAAGAGCTTCTCCATAAGGAGTGTACTACCAAACCTAGAGAAGGTGAAAGAACCTTTCAGATGCAAAGCAGGGATTGGACTTTGCTAATTGGGGTCAAGATATCTCTCTTGACTTCTATCAGATGTGTCTGTTGGAATGCCCCTAGCAATTTCCACCCTTCACTCTGTCTGCAGCAAGGGTAAAGGAGAGGACAAATTACAAGATTCTGCCAAAGCTCAAAAGGACAGGTGGTGTTTTCTCAGAGCATGTCCTCACACCTCAAGGTCTCTCTCTAAACATGTCCCCACACTTTGTCAAAGATGAGTTGGCTGTATGTTTTGGGGGTTATTTCTGGAGTGTCTACTCTGTTTCACTGGTCCTCATGTCTGTTTTTGTGCCAATACCATGCTGTTTTTTATTATCATAGCTTTGTAATATATTTTGGAGTCAGGAAGTGAGATGAAACTTTCCAAACCTAGAGAGGCATTCAAAGATTCAGTCCCAAGAAATACAAAGGACCCCAAATAGAATCAACCCAAGAAGATCTCCAAGACACATTATAGCCAGATTGACCAAAACCACAGACAAAGACAAGATACTAATATTGGCAAGAGCAAAACGGCAAGTTACCTACAAAGGGTATGCCATCAGACCAATAGCGGACCTCTCATCGGAAAAAAATGTGAGCGAGGAAAGAATGGGAAAATATATTCAAACTGTTAAGAGAAAAGCAATTTCGACTGAAAATACTGTACCCAGCATTGGGAAGAAAAGACACAAACATTCTCAGATAAACAAAACCTGAAAGAATTTACCATGACCAGACCAGATCTCCAAGAAGTTCTTAAGGGAGAGCTATGTCAGTAAAATTAAATGCAGACACACAGAAATAAGAGTTCAAAAACTAAGAAAATGGGCAACTTAATTGTAGAGACAAGTCTGGAGTTGAATATTATATCCTATGTACTCCAGTCTTTTTGTGCAGGGTGGCTTTAGCAAAATGGGGTCTTTTATGGATCCAGACTAATTCTATGATTGTCTTTTTTAGATCTGTGAAGAATGTCTCTTGTAATTTTATAGGTATTACATTAAACATGTAGATTAATTTGGGTAGGATTGCCATTTCTATTATATTGATTCTGCCAATCCAGGAACGTAAGATGTCCTTCCACTTTTTAGTGTCCTTTTCAATCTCCTTTTTCAGGTTTTCATAGTTTTTCTTGTCTCAGGAAAAGATGGAGTATATAATACCTTCAACAGATTATGAATAGATGTCCATTTTTTTCTTGATCTTCCTCAGTGAGGACTCCTGGCTAAAGAAGAAATTTAGTCCAGAGAGAATTACATACATAAAGAAACAATGAGGTTGAGCCAGCAGGTAGAGTACAGGTTAAGGCAGCTGGATCTCACATGGCCAAATTTGAGGTTCAAGTCCTGGACTCAGTAGCTTGCAAATTACAAGAAAGGGTTGTGGTGTGGCTATCTGGAAGTTGAAAGGCTGACTTCTCACTTTCTCTCTCTCTCTCTCTCTCTCTCTCTCACTCTCTCTCTCTTTGCCCTTTTTTTCTCTCTCTCTGTCTCCCATGGGCAAGTGCATCCTTCAGCAAAACAAACAAATTAAAAAAACCCAAAATGGTGTCTAGTCCCCACCCTCTCCAGCTAGAGAACATCACTGAAAGCATACTCTACAAAATAAAACAAGGAACACACACATTACAGAACCAATGAAAATTATTTAATGGAAGAAAAGGGAAAAGGAAAAAGGCAACTATTAGAAATAATTATTATTGTAGATTTGTTTTAACACTCTACCAGTTCTATGTATTATTCTTTATATATTAATTACATTTGAAATTATGCAAATTATATATTATACTAATAGTCAACTGTATTAAGAAAATCTTTTTTATATAGATAAGAGAACATATGATGCTTACAGTTTTTCAGCAATTTGCCTAAAGTCTTACAGCTATGAAACACAGGTCTCTCAGATTCCAAGCTTGGTAGGAAGCTGTTTCCTTCCATCTGGAATTCTGGACTTCTCTGCTTCATTAAGATAAATGGATCACTCGCTCCCCAGTATAATAAGCCTACTAGAAGTTTCCACACACTAATCTAAGATACAGGAAGAAAAAATATGGAAAACTTTAAAGGTAACATTTCCGCTTTCTTCTCAGGAGGAAACTGTCTTTGCAGTACCATGTAAAGCCCTGGCTAATAGCAGGTGGCATTAGGCACCGGATGGGACTAGGAGAACGTTAACAATTTACTATAAATGATTTTTCAATTGGAGAAAAACAGGAAATGTGCCAGAAGGCTGTGGATCAGAGGTCAACACCTGCTCATCCCTCTGCGTGTCTACAGACTCTGACATCTCATCTGCTGGGAAATCAGATGCACTGAGATGCCAGCCAAGCCAGGGACACCAGGGCCTTTCTGCCAGTGACTGCCAGATCTTAGACTCTTGAATGCCACTCAGCATCATCGTGCTCCTTGAAATGACTCTCACAACAGCCTTACACTATAGCAAACTAAAGGGTGAGTATGACTTAGGGAACAGATGCCTAGATGCCTCCTCATTGGTATATATCATATGTGACATAATTATTGCTTCATTGTGACTGTATACTTACATGTGTTTTGCGGAATGGTGAATGGGAATGTTCTTTTGTAAAATGCTTATATTCAGCAAAATTTGAGCACTTTCTGTCTGGAAGCTGTTATTTATTGATAAAAATTGGCTTAGGCTTTCAGGTTCTAGAGGGTGATTGTTCTTATCCAGAGACCTACTTGAACACATCTTCTTTCTACCCCCATAGGTGCAATAGAGAATCATCTAGTCCCTTGTTAATTAATAAGAAATCCTTCCTCATTACAGACTTATATTGGTAGATCTCGTTCCCAAAAAAACCCTACACCTTTCTTCCTCTCTTTAATAGAAACTAAAACGAAAAGCCACACACTCTAAACCCTATATCTGGTTCCTATACATATTCCTGTAATTTATTCAGCCTCAACACCTCTCCACTTTGAGATAACTATTTCTCACTACAGTGAATTTCCCCATCTTGACCTCTATCTTAATTCATTAATTTTAATTTTTATTCAATTATTTAATATTTACTTATTTAATTATTATCTAAATCATTTTTGTAAGCATTTCAAAGGAGATCTTCCTACTTTATATCAGGCTGCCTCAAGAGAAGAGTACATGGAAACATTCGATACATTTATTTTTTAGCAACTTCCCTGTAAATAAAAAATTGTTTCAAAATTTAAAGTTAAAAAACTTTCACCTGGATTTTATATATGGGAAATAAAGATCAGAGGCTTTGAGATGAAGCAGTCTCAAGCCTGGTGCCATCTCCTAATGGTTACACAACTTTGGGTAAGTCATTTGACTTCACTGATCTCCCCTTTTCTCTTTTAAATAGACAACTTACCTTATGGGCCTATTACCAGTTTAAATTGGGCAAAATATAATAGAATTCATTTAACAGTCCTCTACCTCTCCTTCTTATACACGTTGATAAAGTTGATAAATTAAACATTATACTGGCTGGCGTATTCTCTTAGAATCATACTTTTATATTGAGCTTCAAAAAATGCATTATTTAAGTTTGTAATCGAATTCAATGAAGCAAAATATAATTGGTTCTGAAACCTGATGTTGCACACAATTTTTACTTGGGGCCCTCTAATACGTTGCCATATAGGTCATGTCAAGCCTATTTATTTTCTATTTTTTTCTCTTTTTTTTGAGTTTTTCTTATTGTTGTTTGTTTGTTTGTTTTCCTATAGGGCATGTGCACTCGCTGGAGAAACAGAGAGAGGAAAGAGAGAGAGAGTGAGAAGTCACCCCTCTGTGGGGGTGGCCATGCTGCAATCCATTCTCCTCTATTGTCCTCTTGGGATTTTGGGCACACACACACACACACACACACGCACACACACACACACACAGACACACACACACACACACACACCTGGCATGAATTTCAAGACACTGGGTTCAGGATTCAAATCATGGTCAGTTATGTGAGAGTCCAGTGCCTCAAACAACACACCACCTGGACCCCATGTCAAGCCAATTTTACTAACTTGACATACACATATTTTTAAGCACAAAGAAAACCAAGTGAAAAAAAGCAGTGATTATTCTCATTAGTGAAAAAACACCAGCACTAAACCTAGGGCACATAGTACATTTTTAATAATCATGTTTTAGATCTAAATAGTTCAATGATCAGATCATAGGACTTTTTTGCACTTAAAATATCTTCATTGTTTCTTTGTTCAGTGGTGTCCAGGAAAACATGGGAATAGACTACATTCTGAGAAGCTCTAATCTAAAAGTCTAGGTCATAAGAATAGTCAAAATCATTCCTGGAGAGTCAGATAGCCATGCAAACCTAATTTTCAAAATATAAAGATGGAGTAAAGACACTCTCACATAAACAAAAATTGAGAGAATTTGTTGCCAGATGACCTCTTACATGAAATAATAAGAGAAATTCTTTAGATTGAAAACTAGTGACTCTAAGCAAAAATTCAAATTCATTCACACACAGAGCCATAATGAAGATAATTATGTAATTACAAAGACAGTATACATACATAATTTTTTCTACTTCTTTCTATTAGTAAATGATTTATATTGTTTTCTATTCTTTTTTCTTTTTGCTATTAACTGACTTCTATTATTTTCTATTATTTTTCTTTCTATTATTAATTGATTTCAAACAATTATATAAACCATATTTATTTATTATGTATAGTGTATATAGAAACTATACTGTATTTGCCAAAAGCTCAAAGGAGGGGAGTGAGAGTAAAGCTGTGTTGTGCTAAAGCAATAACGTTGGGTGGTAACTCAAACTCAAAGGAATAAATGAAGAACCGGAAATGTCAATTAAAAAGGTTAATATGAAAAAGTTATTAATAGGGGCCAGCAGATGGCATAGGTGACATAGCAGTTACATCCCTTGACTTCCACATGGATGACCACAGTTCAAGTTCTGAACCTGATGCTTCAAAATCATGCTGGGCATGTGTGCATGTGTACCCAAAATTCTGTGAGGAAGTGGAGGAGAAAGGATTGCGGCATGGCCATCCTTTCTGGGGGGTGTTTCTAACTTCCTCTTTCACAGTCTATGTCTCTCTCTCCAGCAAACATACACGCCCTAAAGCAAAAACCTCTGAAAAAAAAAAAAGTAAAGAAAAAGCTATAAATATATAGTTCTTAGGTGTAATATAAATAACAATAATACCAAAAAGAGGGGAAAGGGAATAGTGCTCTTTAGTAGTAGTGATTCTATTTACATACCACTGGAGTTCAAGTAGTATAAACATGAAGCTGACTTTCATAATTTAAGATGTATATGATAAACCTGACAGCACCCACCAAGGAAATGGAAATGCTTTTTTAAAAAAAGTAAAAAAAGCATTAAAAAAATAAAATGTAACCAGCCAGTGATGTGGTGGTTTAGGTGGCTGGATCCCATGTGGCTGACTGGATGGTTCAAGTCCTGGACCCTGCAGCTTGAATAATACACCAAGTATATATGGCAAGCGTGCCCAAAATCCTGAGGGAAGAAAGAAGAGAAGGGATTGTGGTGTGGCCATTTCCCTGGGTGGGGGAAGTAGAGTATGTATTCTCACTCTCCATCCCTTCTGTCTCTCTCAGTTGAGCACACACACCCTAAAGCAAACGTGTATCTATGTATATATAGATATATAATATACATAATATATATTTTATATATATATATATATGAAAAATGTTCACTTAATGTAAAAGAAGGCAGCAATAGAGAACAGAGAAATAACAAAGACATAGCATATAGAAAACAAAAATACAAATAAATTGAAACTACGTGGGCTGGCAGGTGGCATGATGGCTAAGGGCGCTGGACACATGGCTGACCATGGTTCGAGTCCCAGACTTGGAGGCTTGCTTTCTCACTTTCTCTCTCTCTCTCTCACTCTGTCCTCTCTGGTCAAATAAACATAAATAAAATAAAATAAATAAAGTTAAAATAAAAACATAAATTGAAACTAAGTAGATAATATATATATATATACTATGCAAGCCATAGCCACAAGAAAATTGAAGTGGCTATACTGACTGCACATTAGTGGGGTCACCTGCTTTTGGTTACTATTTGCATGGAATGTCATCTTCTATTCTTTCACTGTTAACCTATGCATGTCCTTAGATCTAAAGTCTTAGTTCTTTTTTGGGAGGAGGGCGGTAGAGGTTTTTTCCTTAGGATGTGTGTGCTCACCAGAGTAAGAGAGACAGTGATAGTGAGAGGGAAAATGAGAAATCACCCCCCAGACTGATGGCCATACCACAGTCTCTTCTCCTCCATTCTCCTCTCAGGATCTTGGACACACACACACACACACACACACACACACACTTGTACCTAGTGTGAGGTGTGAGTTTCAAGCCATCAGGTCTAGGATTCAAACTACAGGTTATATAATAAATATATATATATATAGCCATCAAGGATACTGAATCTGTTATTCCAAAATACTATCTCTGCTGACAAACTTTATGGACACTGCAAAATACTCTGATACCATGAAATGCTGAATGTTGACTCATGTCCACACTGAAGAAGGACTCCACCTTTATCAGTCCCATTAAAATTAATGGTAGTGCCACAAGGCCTCAGAGGATGTTAAGATTTATTAACTTTCTGGTGAAGAATTAAAACAGAAAGCTATAGGACAGCTGATGGCAAGATGGGTTAAGACACTGGATTCCTACATGACTGACCATGTTATAAGTCTTGGACCTGGAGGCTTGACAATTATGCCAGGAGTGTGTGCATGCATGCTCAGAATCCCAGGAGGAGAATGGAGGAGAAGGAACAGTGGAATTACCATCCTCCTAGGAGTGGGGGGAGGATTTCTCAGTTTCCCTTTCAGTCTCTCTCCAGAAAGCTCTCATGCCCTATGGCAGAAAAACAACCCAACAAACAAGCAAAAAAAAAAAAACCAGAAAGCTGTATCCTACATCATTCAGCAAAACTTTATAACAAAACAAATATAATATTAAAAGCCCCACTATACCTGTCTGTGTCCCAGATCCTCACAGTCTCTTTTAGCTGTGGGACACTCCTTATCTTCTACCACCCTTGTGCTTCCTCCCCCACCCCTCTGCCACCTGTCTCATGGTGTCCAGCCTCTTCATCCCCACAGGTCTTTCCTGTGGTTCATTCTCTTATGAAGAGCAATTTAACTCTCTCTGAAACTCCAGTTTTTTATCCTCCCACTCATCATTCAGCTCAGAAAACAAGCAAAACACACACACACACACACACACACACGAACACCACCATCATCACTACAACAAAAAACAAAACTTAAAATCTATCTACCTTTTTTAGAAAAGATGGACTAAAAGGAATAAAATAATAAACAATTGTAAAGTACATGATTTTTCCTTTCATAATTGGTATAATTTTTCCTGTCTTGTCATACATTTCTACATTTCATAAACATATTTTGAGTGCACACATGGGAGCAGACCCCATACCAGAACCATTCCTGTCTTCAGGACTTTGCTATCCTGGTTTAAAGTTCAAATCCATGGGACCAGCAGTTAGCATAATGGCTATGTCGTTGGACTCCCATGTCGTTGACTGCGGTTCACGTCCCAGACCCGGTGGCTTAAACTCATGCCGGGCGCGTGTGTGTGCATGCCCAAGATCCCGAGAGGAGAATGGAGGAGAAGGAATTGTGGCGTGGCCATCCCCACTGGGGGGTGATTTCTTGCTTTCTGTCTCTCTCTCTCTCTCTGTCTGGCGAGCGCACGCACCCTATAGCAAAAACCTCTCCAAAAAAAGCAAAACGTTCAAATCCATCGTTTAAGAAATACTAGAACCCTCAATTGCTTTGTACAATCTTAAGTTACTTTGCAAAAATGTCAATTCCAGAAAAATGGAATTATTCTCTGTACCCACGTTATAGCTTCAAATTCCATAAAAGGAAAAGGAATACTTAACTCTTGTAGTTTGTTGTCAGCACAAATTCATTGGCTTATTCATTCCACAAATATATATTATGAGGTTTATTATATTTCAGATACTATAGAAAGCAAGTGAACAATAGTAGCTAAAACCTGTGAAGCCATTTTTATATTTTTTTCTTCATGTATATGCACTTCCTTAATTCTCACAACAGTCCCACACAAGATGTAGTTCTTTATTTACATATTCCAGATTAAGAAAGCTAAGGAGGTACTGTTATATAACTTATCCAAGGCTCAAAAATGGTGAAACTCAAAAACTCAGGAAAGTTGGGTCTTATACCTTGACCTCTCTCTGCTATTCTCTTTCTGATTCTATGCACATAGAACATTAAACCTATAAAGATAGAAAGTAAGTAAATAATATGTGAGAATAGTATTATTGAAAAGAAAGTATTGGGTGCTTAGAAATGTACAGGCAATGGCAATCATCCCAATCCAGGTATTCAATGAAACTACATCACTGTTTGAAAATACTAATGATTTCTCTTAGCTATCCCTCTTGACTTCCACAGTGGCTGTTTAAAACATTCCTCAACCTACTCAAAATGCTATCCTTCTTCCTTTATTCCCTTGTATGCTAGGCTTAAGAAGTATTACTCGAAAAGTACCTAATGTTCAACTGATAGATTCTTGGTTCAGCCATCCAATTATTAAAGCATAGGTATATTTCTATTCTAATTAACATCTGCTTTCTGCCTAGAACTCACCCATGTCACCTCTAGCCCTGGTTCACACTCCTACCATCAGAGCTCTCAGAGCTACTTCTACAATGAAAATATCTCTTTCTTTCATCTTATGGTGAAAGAAATGTCTTCTTTCTTGAAAAACACTTCACTGGCTTTTCTTTTTTTGTTTCCTAAAAACTGAGTATCTTCAATTAATACTCTATGCTGTCCCTCTGTAAGATATTACCCACATTTACAGTCTCACTTACAATACTCAATCTAGAGATGACCAAATCAATGTCTAACTCAAACCATCCTTCCTAGTATCAGTCCTTCATGTCCAACTTTCCACTTAACTTTGATATATATAACATGAATAACTCACTGTATGTGCTCATCACCCACACTCATCTCCCAAACCTCTTGGTCCTCTCATGTTCCCAATTTAAATGAGTGGTCCTAACCACACCTAGTTGTCCAAGCCAAGGATTATTCTAGAAAAATCTCTTGTATGTATTTTAATTTCAATCAATTATGTTTACTAAATCTCTCTCAAATATAATGATCTTTTCATCTACAAAATAGTCACTACAGTCCACCATCGCCATCTCTTTTCTTGACTGCTCCAAAATTTTTGTAACTACAACAGCTACCATCTTGTGCTCTATCAATCCACTACTGTCCCCAAAACAAGAGCAATCTTTAAAGTGGAAATGATCTTGGGTCTTTAGTTTTGTGTTTTTTAACCAATTGCTTTTAGAATAACAGTGGATGTTGTTTCCTTGGTGTACAATGTTCTTCACAATTTAGCTCCATTTTATGTTTTGGCCACTTTTCATCTCTTTTTAATCTTTTTCAGAATATGAAGGAAAGCTCAGCCTTTTAAACTATATCTTTATTCCTTTGTCTGGAATACTCTTAACCCCACTACATTTCTTTGCCAAAATAACCCAATTTCTCTCTTCAGTAGCCTTCCATGAAAACCCCAGTTATGGAAATAAGAATCCCTGATATGCTCTCTTAAAATTCTGTACCTCCCTGTGATTGAACTAATTCACATAATTGTAATTTCTGTTTTTATTATCTTTTATTCCTCTTCATTTCTTTCAAGTTTAATTACTTCTTGAGAGAAAAAGAGGTACCCTTGACAGAGTCTTGTCACCTCTCAATCCTTGTCCCAGTCTCGCAGCAAGCCAGGATCATTAGTGAAAATCCCATAACCAGCATGTTCAAGTACCTGGGATCCAAACCCAGGCCTTCCATTTGGCTCTAGGATCATTGCCTATGCCACTGTGGCTGTGTGTGGCTCCCCCTCTCAATTTTAATCACTGGGAAAGAACACATCATATCTATTTTGTTCACTGTATTCTCAGTGAATAGCACAGTCTTTGGCACAGAGCAAGTACTCAATAAATAGTTCTCCAAACAATAAATTAAAGATAAATTAAGAAAATATCCCAGTACACAGGTACTTCATATCATGGTATAGAGAAAAATATTTACATCAATAATTGAATACCATGCAATAAATTTTATGACAGAGATATGCACCAAATGCTTTGAAAATACAGGGGATAGATAAATAAATTACAAAAATATATTTCCCATAGAACAGATACTTTGGATATTTTAGTTCTTTAAGATACACATATACATGGATTAGTGTTCTTCAAGCACTTAAAATTGCCTCTGTGTAGATTTCTGTAGTTCCATTTTTATAATTGCTAAAGGGGGCTTGCCCTTGCTAGAGAGGGAGAAAGCACCTCCTGATGGGACAGGGTCACACTCAACCCCTTTTCCTCCATTTTTCCATCCTGTTTGACTTTGAGAATATACACACATGTGCCTGGCACACTTTACAAACCATAAAGACTGGTATTTGAACCACAGGAAGATGTGTGGGTTCCAGTTCCTTTGACCAGGAGGCTACAGGGCTGGTTCTATAGCTCTATATCTCTATTATTTTTCAACTTCCTCCTCACATAATCTCTACTTCCCAACTTCAGACTTTTCAGTAAAGTATCACTGAGTTTTACACAAAAATGATGAAATACATTCTTAACTAAACAGGTTTCGTATAGAGATATTTTGGAACACAAGCATAAGAGATAGCTTCCAGTAGACAGCAACAGCACCAGTTTAGGATTATATGAACACTCAATATCTGAAGTAATTATCATCTTTATGCATTTAGGTCAAGATCATAAACTGCTTACAGCACATTACAGCTAGTAGGTATTATATCTGAGAGTACACACTCACACACGTGCTGGAGATCTACTACAAACATTCAGAGACCTACAATGATGGGTACTCTACCATCTTCCATATGTGGCTTCCAAGTTTATACCATTCTAGCTTGTGGAATAGCAAGTGTGGGAAGGATCTGGGCTTAAGGCTTGAGGAGGCTCAGATCTCTTCAACTTATCTTCCACTAAGGAGAAATTAGTCACAAAGCTACACTTAACTACAAGGAGAATGAGAAAAGTACTGCATCAGAAAAATCATAGCTCAGTAATAATCCTGTTATTGCAGAAAGAATAATAGATTATATGAATGTCTTTGCAACATATGTATAGACCTTTGGTTTAAGAAAGGAACTACAAAAATTTTTCTTGTTATTTGGGCAGGATTGTACTGTTCTTACAATGACGAAACATTGTTATGTGAAGGTCTATTACTGTTGATGTTATACCTAGGGTTGACATAGACTATAGAAAAGTATCTCTTTATCTAACTATGTGTATGTGTGATTGAATATTTATATAATTTTCTATGTTCTTGTTTCATTCTTTTTTTTTTTTTTTTGAGAGGTTTTTGCTATAGGGCACGTGCACTCGCCAGAAAAACAGAGAAAGACAGAGCAGACAGAAAGCAAGAAATCACCCTCCAAGGGATCTTGGGCATGCATGTACACATGCCCAGCGGTTGGCTACATGGGAATTCAGCGACATAGCCATTACGCTAACTGCTGGTTCCTTGTTTCATTCATTCTTAAGAGAGTTCCGGTCCATCTGTTTCTTATTTCTCAGAGCTCGGATGAAATTTCTCAGTCTCTGTCAAATTCAGAGTCCTTGGCTCTATAGAAAGCTCACCTCAGTCTGTCATGTTAGATCAAATGGATACTACATGATGCTGGATTTGCTTCTGTGCTGGGGCTCCCACTTACACTGTATTGGTGTTGGCTACTGACTGGTGTCTCCTGTGCCTATGTCCTAAAGTGACTCTATACCAATCCTAACTCTTGACATAGCTGAGAACGTATTTATTTATGGTTTTGTGACACTCAGTTATACTGTCCTTAAAAAGTCTGAAATTGTGGAAGAAAGATCATGAGAAGAGAAAGCTGTAATAGTAATAATAATAATAATAATAGAACTATGGAAATCTACTCAGTGGTAATTTTGAGTGTTTAAAGAATGTTAATCCATTTATATATACAATAAAACTCCATATGATAGGCAAAGATTGACTAGAGACCTGAAAACTGACAATTTCCAAAGCTCAGACATTATGAGGAGAAGTTTAAGCAACCATTATCCAGAGTAGGGAGTCTTCATTGATCACCAAGGGTACTTAGTAAAGACCCCATTAAGCTCATGCTTTTTTAGTAGGATTAAACTTTCTTTAGAGTAAATGCCACTCTAGAGTCATGTAACATTTTTTAAAGAAATAAAACTAAATCTACAACAAATAATAATGCATATATATATATATATGTATATATATGCTGGGTATTATGATTATTAAGTTATTGAACATGCTAAGAAATAGAAACATATAACTACTATCAAAGGAAAGAAATGTCAATAGAAAAATCCTCCAGGATAATAAAGAAGATAAAAGCCAGACAAGAGACTTTGACCACTGTTAGAAATATACTCAACATACTGAAGGAATTAGAAATCAGGAGAGAAATTGAGAATATAAAAAACAGTCAAATTGTTTGCTAGAGACAAAACATAAAATTTTTAAAATTAAAAATCCACTGAGTAATATGAGCAGTAGATTATATACTGTCAGTGAACATGACACAGCAAGAGAATTTATCCAAACTAAGGCAGAGACAGAAATACTTAAAGAAACACAGGGAAGATCAAAAGCCAATACAAGCAGTCAGATACATAAGTAATTAAAGTCCTAAAAAGTTAGCATGAGAAGACTTAGAGGAAGAATGGGGAGGGGGGAATACTGTTTAAGTCTCATACCACAATGGCTTGAAAAACACGCCAGGTGCATATATGTGCATACCTAAAATCCTGAGAGAAGAATATAGGAGAAGAGGTAGTGTTGTGCAAATCTCTCTATATATAACAAACTAAAAAAAAAAAAAATAGTTTATGTCTACTAATAATGAATGCTATCAGTATGGACTCATGAGTTTTTAAAGATGTAAATATGGATAGCTAAATAGATAATTATAGAAACATGTGTTTGAGGTTTACATATGCATATATTTCTAACTTTAGTCACAGAAGGACTAGGATCAATAATATCCCAATACCAATGAGGATACACAACAACCACATTATACACAGAGAAAGGAATATTACCTCTATAATATCCTTTTCAACAATTTATGACCTCAATATAATCATAAGAGAGCATTGAAGGAAAATTCTACAAAAATAATTGACCAGTATATATCAAAAGCTGTTAAAGACAAAAAAGGATGAAGAATTGTAATGGACTTAAAAAGCTAAAGAGACATAAAAACAGGGGATCCAGGAGTGTATCTTGGAAAAGAAAAGCCACTTTAGTGGAAAAACTAGTGAAATTCAGAGGCAAGAGGTGGTGAAGTGGTAATGACACTGGACTCACACAAGAAAGGTCCAGAGTTAGTATACGGGGCCTCCCTGAGCACGCCAAACATGTGCACATATGACTATAATTTGCATCAGCTGAAAATGGGGGGAGATCAGGGCCTAAAGACTGTTGGAGGGCTTGTTTCTTTGTCTCTCACAGGGAAGAAATAAATAAATTTTAAAAAACTATAAAATTCAAGTAAGTTCAGTAGCTTACTTAATTGTACTGTATTGAGTTTAATTTCTTAGATTTGATCATTATTCGGTTGTTTTGTAAGATGCTAACTAAATAGGAATCTGGATGAAGGATACATGGGAACTCTCTGTACTATTTCTGCAATGTTTCTGTAAGTCTAAAATTATCTCAAAATAAAAGATTAAAATAAAATTTCAGAAGGCTTTTTTTGGTAGGAATTGGCAAGCTGATTTTAAAATTTATGAAGAAATGTGAAAACATAGATTGCACAAAACAATTTATATTACCTGATTTAACACATCAGAAGCCTACATAATCAGGATGGGGTATTATTTGCATAAGGATAAACATAGATTAATAGAATAGGGTCTAAAAAAGATTTCAAAGCACATATATTGGCAACTGCTTTTGACAACGGTGGCAAGGTAAGTCAGTGAAGAAATAATACTCTTCCCTAAAATTGCTTTGATAAGTACTGAATATTTACATGGCTGGTACAAAAGGAATTGTGGTTTGGGACCATTAATTTTAAATCATAACAACCAGGCTCAAATACATCTTTATTCATCATAATAGAAACCATTACAATCAATACATTTTTGCCAACAAAAAATAGGTTTATTTCTGTAGTGTAAAAATCTGTGCTTCAGCATTCAATAAAATCTTGGAAAGCATCTTTTGCATCCTGCTAGTTGTGGAAGCATCTTCCCTGCAAAAAGTGGTTGAAATGCTCAAAGAACTGGTATTTGGTTGGTAAGAGGTCAGGTGACTATGGCAGATGAGGCAAAACTTTGTAGCCCAATTTGTTCAGCTTTGGAAATATTGGTTGTGTGGCATGCATTCTGGCATTGTGGAGAATTGGGCCCTTTCTACTAACCAATGCCAGCTGTAGGCACTGAAGTTTTTAGTGCATCTCATCAATCTGCTGACCATACTTCTCAAATGTAATGGTTTCACTAAGATTTAGAAAGCTGTAGTGAATCAGACCCCACCAAACAGCAACCATGATCGTTTCTGGGTACAAGTTTGGCTTCAGTGCATGCTTTGGAGCTTATTCTTTGTCCAACCACTGGGCTGGTCATCACTAGTTGTCATTAAAAAAATTTTTTTTTTTCTTTTCATATGTTATAATCCTATCAAGGAATGGTTCATTGTTGTTGTGTAGAATGAGAAAAGACATTTTGAAATGATGACTGTTTGGATTCTTGATCAGCTTATGAAGCACTCATTTTTGAGTTTTTCACTTTTCTAATTTGCTTCAAATACTGAATGACCATAGAATAGCTGATGTTGAGTTCTTTGGCAACTTTTCGTGTAGTTGTAAGAGCATCAGCTTCAAAGATTGCTCTCAATTGGTTGTGGTCAACTTCCAGTAGCTGGCCGCTATGCCACTATCTTCAAAACTCTCGTCTCCTTAGCAAAACTTATTAAACCACCACTGTACTTAGCAGCTCCTGGGCCAAGCGTGTTGATGTTGCATGTTGTCTCTGCTGCTTCACGACTCACTTTGAACTTGAATGAGAACATTGCTTGGATTGCTTTCTGTCTAACATCATTTCCATAGTGTATACATAAAATAAATGGCACATAATAGGTCATTAGTGAAACAAAATTAAGTGGTAAGTGTGCACTAAAATGATATATAATGTAACCATATTTATTTAAGAATATATCCAATATCAAACAGCAAATTTCTACAATGTAAAACCATAATTTCTTTCGCAACAACCTAGAAAATCATCCTTACCATATATTATATACAAAAATTATTTTAAAATATGTCATAAAGTTAAATACAAAAGCTAAAACTTCAAAATTTCTGGAAGGATCAATAGCATAAATTCTTACATTGAGGTAAACAAAATTTTGTTAAAAATATGTACCATGGGAGCCGGCAGATGGCATGGTAGTTAAGGGTGCTGGACTCCCACATAGCCGACCATGGTTTGAGTCCTGGATCTGGCGGTTTGCTTTCTCACTTTCCCTCTCTCTCTCTCACTCTGTACCCCTCTGATCAAATTTTAAAATATATGAATAAATAAAGCTAAATAAAATATTTAAAAAAAATATGTACCATAAAGGAAAAAAATAAAATTTCTCAACATTAAAAACAGGTACTCTTGTTTTTTTTATGGCTGAGTAGTATTCCAGAGGGTGGATAAAGGAGGAGAGTCTGAGGAAGGACATTAAGGAGAAAAATAGAGAGGTCAGGCATTATGGATTATTATCTGTTGGAGATAATATGCATAGTATTCTCATTTGAATTGGTGACAAATGTATACATGTTGGAATATTCACTTTGCAAGCTCAATGACATATGTGATTGAATGCATAAATAAAATTGAAATAAAAAATATATTTTAAAAAATGACACAATTGGAAAGAAAATGAAAATGTAAGGCACAGATTAGCAATAAAAACATGTATGACAGCACTTATAATGCAAACTAGATAAACAGCTTTGGACACTCAATTATAAGAAAATAAATAACCTACTAAAAAAGAGCAACTTATTTAAACTTTTTTTTTTTTTTTAGAACTTTGCTATGAGGCATGAATGCACTCACTGGAGAGAGACAGAGAGACGGTGAGAGGGAAAGTCAGAAATCACTACCCAGGAGGGATGGTCATGCCACAATCCCCTCTCCTTCATTCTCTTCTAGGGATTTTGGGCACACATGCACATGTCCCTGGCATGATTTTCATGCTGCTGGGTCTGAGACACAAACCAGAGTCAGCTATGTAGTAGTCCAACACTTTAACCACCACAGTACCTGCTGCCCCCTATTTAAACTTCCTTCACCAAAAAAATGTGCATGAATTGCCAATAAGCACACAAAAGAACATTCAACATTATTACAGAAATAAAAATTTAAAAGAAATTGTGACTTATTTTTAGAGGTTTTTGCTTTAGGGGATATGTGCTCACTAGAGAGAGAGACAGACAGACAGACAGAGAGACATAGTGAGAGGGAAAGTGGGCCTCCCTCTGGGAGAATGGTCACACCAAAATCCCTTCTCCTTTTTCTTTCTTGGACCTTGGTCATGCATGCATAGGTGCCCAGCATGATTTTGAAGCCACTAGGTCCAGGACTCAAACAACAATAGGCCATGTGGGAGTCCAGCAATGTAATCACTATGCCATAGGCAGGCCCCAGCAATTGTGATACTATTACACGCCCACTACAATGACTAACCTTTTTTTTAAAGAATTAATTATTATTTATTGTTATTATTTTAATTTTGCTATAGGACACATGAACTCATCAGAGAGAGAGGGATAATGAGAAAGCAAACCTTTAGGTCTGGGACTCAAATCATGGTCAGCTATATGGGAGCCCAAAGCCTTAACCATCATGCCACCTGCTGGCCTAGAATGACTAACATGTAAAAGAAATGTCTAAGTGTGGGTGAGAACATGAACTAGAACTCTCATACAAGTTGGGTATCCAAAAAGGTTAGAACCAGAAGTTGTTTAAATTTTGTATGTTTTCAATGTTGGAGTACTTGCATATACATGATATCTTTGGAATGGGACCTCAGTCCAAACACAAATTCACAAAATTCACTTATGTTTTATGTACACCTTATATATATGGTCTAAAGTTAGGTTTATACAGTATGTTTATATTGCTGAATTTTTATGTCAACCTGTCACATGAGGTCAGGTGTGGAATTTTTTCACATGTGACATCCAGTTGGTGCTCAAAACATTACAAGTTTTAGAGCATTTTGGATTTTGGAGCTAGGAATGCTCAACCTATACATTGTTGATAGTAATGTAGAGTAGTCTGTTTTTAAAAACATTTGAAAGATATTTATAAAGTTAGCTATACATTTATTATATATTCCAGCAATTTTACATTAAATCATTTATCCAAAAGAAGTGAAAAACCTATGTCTAAGTGGCTAAATGAATGTTTATTTAAAAAAAAAATTAAAGTTTTTGCCATAAGGTACGTGTGCTCGCTGGAGAGAGATGGTGAGAGGGAAAGTAAGAAATCATCCCTAGTGGGATGGCCATGCTGCCATTTCTACCATTATCCTCCTGGGATTTTTGGGTACACATGCATATATGCCCATCATGATTTCAAACTGCCAATTATAGTTGGACATGTGGAAGTCTAGCACCTTAACCACCATGCCACCTGTTAGCTCTTCAAAAAAAGTTTTTTAATTATTGTTAATAAAAACTTTATTCATAATAGGCAAAATCTGGAAACACCCCAACCGTCCAACCAGTGAATGAATAAACAGATTTAGGTGAGGAAAAAACTTTTCCTTTATTCTGTTGTGTTCAGAAGCTAAGGTCAGCAAATTAAACTTATAAAAACAGATTAACAGGGAAAAGGCATACAAATTTTATTAATATTTTAATGTTACATACAGAAGGGATTCACTAACAAATAAATAGACAACTCAAAGAAGCCGTTAAATTTAGCTTATATACTTTATCTTTTTTTTTGTACATTCAATCACTATACATAATTTGTCTTACAAAGAGAATTTACTCAACATGAAATACAACTCAGATCAGTCCAGTTGAGAATACTATATGATGCAGATTAAAACCACAATGAGATACCACCTAACCTCTGTCAGAATGGTGAAGATTAAAATGACAAAAAATAATAAGTGTTGGCGGAGTTGTGGTGAAAAGGGAACTCTCCTACACTGTTGGTGGGAATGTAAATTGGTCCAGTCACTGTGTAAAACAATATGGTGGTTCCTCAAAGACCTACAAATAGAACTACATATGGTCCAGCAATTCCATTCCTGGGTATCTACCCAAAGGCTTATATACTATTTTAAATTGTAAGAAGTGAATAAATTGTAGAGAAGTGAGCAAACAAGGGAAAGTGGATTAAGGCATCTAGGGATGATAAATTACAGGAAAGAAACTAGGACATAGAAGAGGACTTGAAAAATTTTATGGAAAATTATATGAAAGTACAACTTTATTTTGATGAAAACACTTTTGAAATCCATGAAGAGCTTTTTTCTAACTTTTACTTTTCCATGAATGTTTTGAAGATCGCTGATATATTGGTTGGGAGGAGGGGAGGAGACAGGGATCTAATGGAAAACAAAAGTTATTTGAGTAAGGTTTGTTGATGTAGACCCATTTTAGTGCTGACTTTCCGACTCTAGTGACAAGGGTTACTTTCCTCACCCAAGTACAGGGGAGGGGAGAGAAACATGCTCAGTATCCAGAAAGGGAAATTTATTCCCTAAAATTTTTTCTTCCTCTGTTAGTTCTCAATTGCCTTCAAATCTAAGCAATCTTTAGGCTGAGGTGGTATATTTTGAGATAGTATATTCTAGTCCCCTTCACCATAAAGAGGCAAAGGAATTAAAGAAAATTATTTATGCATAAATGTAACAACACAGATGAATCTCAAAAGCACTATGTTGAGTGAAAGAAAAGAGATATAACAGACCACATACTATGACTCCATTAATATGAAAGTTTTGGAAATGTAGAAGCCATTGATAGAAGACAGCTCAGTAGAATACATACAGCGTCCTAAAATGATGAGTTCCTTTTCATTGCATGATATATTTTCCCTATCATAGCATCTACTGTAAATATAAGCAAATGGTGTAATATCTTCTAGACACATGATCTATAAATGTCTTTTGGTACTATATATGGCCTCGTGTGTATATCAAAGAAACTTAGATGTTGGATTTTCTTAGGAAATGGAGGCACAGACACACATTAAATGATGCTATGGATACTTTAGCTTTATATATCACTAACAGTTATATTATTAACTGTTTGATATATGACTAAAGTATAAAATGAAGAAATCAGTACTACTAGGAGAGCTTTAAGGTTTTACTTTCATTCTTCTCATTTAATTTTCAATCAAAATGCTACCTAAACATAGATCTCTGTAGCTAATGTGCTAAAACATATATTGAAGGTAAAAGGCATGTCAACCTTGATATTTCTCGCTCCATGACATAGTCTGAATATTAAAACCTCACAAAGTGCAGCTAGACATACTTCTGTAAAAGCCCCACCCATGATGTCAATGGCACCATTTCCATGGTAACTTTAATGCTTGAAAAGGAAAAACAGAAGGAGTCTTAAGAAAATTGCACAAAGTGAACAAAATAAATTATTAGATTGAACATATGTGTCATAAACAAAATATGGGTGCAGTTATTAAAAATGAATTGCCTTTTAAAAATTGAAAATAAGCATAACTCAGGCGTGGAATTTCAACTGATGGGAAATGTGGTCATCCTAAACTCATAGTAGTAAAATTATTCTAGTACCTCCAATGGCACAAAACTGGGAGTTTTCATGCCCCTTGGTGTAGTCGATCATTCCTCTATTGTAGAGACTCAAATTTCCATGCAATGTTTACATTATTAATAAATTAAAACAAAAAATAATATAGACTCATTAGCTCTATAAAAATAATAGCAAATATAAACCGTTTGTATTTTACTAGCACAAACTATCTAGATGTTAGCATTAGTAAGTACATAAATTATTCTCTATACCCAAAATGGAAACACAATGTCAATTTTACACCAAGAAGTACATTTTAAAAAATACTTTCATTGCAGCAAATCCTAAGAGTCATTTAATTTTTATTATTTCAAGATAAGTCACAGATATTGTAACAAATAACATTGAATTTAACAAGCTAGTTACAGCTACAGAACTAAAAACACAATTTGGGTTAAGAGAAATAATTTATTCTTATATGCTGGCACTTGAGTCATCTGAACTAAAATCAAGCCATGGTTATTTTCCAAAGACATTTAGTTGCTCACAGAAAAGCATCATAGATTTCATTAACTCTATTTTATTAACTCTATTGCATTAAATCCTTACTCCCTAGTTCTGGCTTTTTCACCGTTTGTATTTCTGTTTCTCTCAGTTCTAAATATTTAGGTGAATGAATTACATCGTGGCCAACAAACATCTATGAAAGAGGAATGATGCAGAGTCATTGAAAACTCACTTGGTCTTCTTCATCATTTTGCCTTAGGTTGACTCTAATAGTATTAATGCCCTTAACTGAAAACTAAAATTCGATTTTCAATTGTTCAAGGCCTCTAATCCAATATAACCATGCATAATAAGATGTGATGTCTTCAGAATTCTAAATTAAAATTTGATTTCCAAGTTTTGTTTCATTCAACAGATAAATGTTTTGAATGCCTACTATGTGAGAGGTGCTGTTCTTGGCACTAAGAATACAAATACAAATCTGGAATGACACACAGAAGATGATTTTTTAGTGAAAGTGAGAGAAAAATATGCTAATGCTGGCTATGGTGAAATGAATATTTCTTAGGGTAGAATGGTGCCTAAAAAAAAAAAAAAAACAACAACAACAACAAAAAAAAAACACTGTAACTTAGAAATAAGAGAGAGAGAGAGAGATATGGGGTCAGCCAGATGGTATAGTAGCTAAGGTGGCTAAATCCTACTTTGTCCTACATGGCCAGCTACACAGTTCAAGTCCCATACCTGGTGGCTTGAAAAACACATCGAGTATGTGTGTGCATACCCAAAATCCCAAGAGAAAGGAGGATAAGGAATTGCACAGTGGTCATCCTCTGAAGGGGTGCTTTCTCATTTTCCTTCTCTCTCTCTGTCTGTCTCTCTCTGACAAAATCACATGCCCTATAGCAAATTGTTAAAATGAAGAAATAAAAAAGATATTAGAAAATATCTAGTTCAGCTCCTTTTTTTTTAATTTATTTTGAGAGATTTTTTTGCTATAGGGAGTGTACGCTCCCCAGAGAGACAGAGACAGAAAGTGAGAAGTCATCCCCCAGAGGATGACCATAGTGCAATTCCTTCTCCTTCATTCTCCTCTTGGGGTTCTGGGCACACATGTACATATGCCCAGCATGCATGAGTTTCAATCTGCCAGATCCAGGACTTGAACCTAGGCTGACCATGTGGAAGTACATCCCCTAATCACCACACCACTTGCTGACCCTCCTTTCTTTTTATTTTCATTGCCAGGGATATATACACTTGAGAGAATTAGAGAGAGAAGGAAAAACCCTTCAAGGAGGTATAGTGATGTTGTAATCATTTTCCCTCTATTTATCCTTCCCATCAGGGTTTTTGGGCACACATACACATGCCTGGAATGGGGACATGTATGGACATGTGTCCATCCTGTTTTTCAAGCTACCAGGTTGAAATTCAAATTGGTTGGTCATATGGAATTTAGCTCCTTTAACCACTGTACTACAGGGACTAGACCCCAATCCCTTTCTTTTACATCTAAATACACCAAAAGTCACAGACTAAGTGTATTCATGTGCGTATACCTATGTGCATTATAAAAATATAAAGAGAAACTATGCAAAGTAGGATCTCATTGATATGATCTATATACATGTGTATAAACCTTTATGATATGGTATGGTACATGGGAAGGTGCATTCTACTTAATACGAAGGGGGGTTCTATTTGCATGTTGCTAATATTCAGGTATATGACATGGACAAGATATTCAGCATTTCTTTTACCTATGAGTTCAGCTTAACCTCTGTTACCTAAATCTTCGGGTTCTTATGAGGACTGAATGAAGTAATAGATACAGAAATCTTTCATAAAATTTAAGGCATAATAAGAAATAACATCTGATAATATTTCACATAATAAATCTGGATATATAAAGAAGACAATTAATTTAATTGTGGGCAATTATCTGGATTAACAGAATGAAGTACATAACCGATTATGAATTAAAAGAGAAAATGAATATTATCTAATTCTTATCCATTCATTATTTGTTTTCATAGTCAAGATATACTAATGTTCAAATCAATGGAGAGGAAAAAAGAACAATTAGCAAATATAAGACATGCATTTCTATGTCTTCTTCCATTTCTGAGATAGAGCCTGGAATTTCCATTCTGATTAGAGCCATTGGTGCAGAAAAGTTCACTTGCTAATAGGTTAGTGCTGGTACCTGCTTCTTACAGTCTCTTCCAAAAATAAATTATCTCTCCATTGCAGTCACTAAAGAGGAAGCAATAATTTGGCAGGTTTGGTCACATATATCCTCCCCAACCCCCATCATTATAACATATTAAAAATACATAAGTGCCAGATCCCTGCCTTCTACCTAGGTATGACAGTGCCTAGAATAAAATCTTTTTGAAGAATTTTAACAACTGAGGTAATTGGGAGGTTGGACACTAATGGGACACTGAGCTGGATGATGCATAGAAAGAAACCATGACATAGTATTAGGTTCATAAGAGCTAAAGACAAGCTGAAGTTATAAGGAATCCAAGATCATTGATAAGCAATAATCTACAAGATACAGAGGGTATACAGGTGTGTATGGCAAAGGTATAGGAAGGACATTCAGAGATGGGGAACAGTCAGTCTCTAAGATTGCTTTTGCTCATGACAGATATCCCTATTTGTAATATAATAAATTCCTCCATTTGGGCTGAGTTACTAAAAAGGCTAGATATTTAAAGGAAATATAAGGTTTATTAAATGTGGCAGTCCAGCAGTGCTGATTAGAGGTGATGACAAGAATATCCCGTGCTGATGCTCAGTGAAGTATGGCAGTGAGCTGACATCTAGAGAGTTTACTGATCTCATTACTTACTTTATCACCAGAAGGAAGCTGGCCTCATGCTATAGTCAAATAGTCCACTGAAGATTTAGTTAAAGCATTTATGAAATAAAGATGCTTATTTTGAAATGCATAAAAAATTTGCTGTATATCTCTTATACGACATTTCAGACCCACTCTCTTAGTCATGCTGTTTACTCTAACCGCTGTAGCAATCATTACTTTCATATAGATTTTGACCATATTCAGGTAGGCACAATCAGACAGTACTTTAGCATGAGCCAATACTGATAATCTGCTCAGTACTTAGAGATTCTCTATTATTATGGTGTGGATGTTCATTAGATTCTGCAAATAGTCCAGTTCAACTCAAGAGGCCATACCTGACCAAGGGAAATGGGAATCGATGAGATTTTTATATCCTTAGTAGACAGTTGTTCTCTTGGGACCAGCTGGTGGCATAGTGGTAAGATGCTAGACTCCTACATGGTTGACCACCATTCAAACCCTGGACCTGGCAGCTTGAAAATGTTGGGTGTGTGTACGTGCATGCCAAAAATCCTAAGAGGAGGATGGAGGAGAAGGGATTACAGAGTGGCCATCCACCATAGTCGGATGGCTTCTTGCTTTCTGTCTCTGTCTCTCCAGTGAGCACATGTGCCCTATAGCAAAAATATTTCAAAAAAATAGTTGTTTGAAAATCCAGAAGCTTTCACAAGATTAAGTACCTATAGACTGTGGCAATAGCCAATTCAATAATTCACCCTGATACAGACTTTCCCTTCTTCCTATTTCATACCGCTATGCTAAACTACCGTTTGCTGGGATAACCAAGTAAATGATTTACATTTAACCTGTTTTTTCAAGTTCTGCATTCAGAGATACTCAGGTTAAGATCATGTGTTCAGAAAACAAATTGGAAGTCCAGAAGGCAAAAATAAATCACATAAAAAGGTAGGAAAAGTCCTGTGGCACCAACCTTTGGTATTCTAAATATCTCTCCTTGTACTCACAGTCATAGGGTCATGAAGGATTTTTCCAACAGCAATTGATAGAAAAGGGGGAAAAAATCAATCATGATTCAAAGTCGGGTCAGCATAATATATTGGGGTTCAGCATAAATGGAACAGAGTAAGGGATAGTTCTCCAGTGACCAAAGCTAAGGATAGAACACTTACCTATTAGACAACATAGGAAGGTAAGTGGCATAATATACGGTTACACATAGGTTCCTAGACTTTGGCTGATTGGTTAGAGACATGAAAGAACCATAACTTGAAGATCAGAAACAATACAAAGCAGAAAAGAAGCATGAATCACCTACATGACTAGGCACAAAGCACATTCATCTTTGGGTCTGTTGTTAATGCCCAGAAAACAGCATCTTCTACAGAAGAAGCATCAATAACTAAATGAGCAGAATGCTTCCACTTAAGGATATTAGCCAGGCTCTATCTTTAACCACCTTAGTGCTAGAATATCAAACAGAAAACGAGTAATGATGGTGTCAAGGATGGAAGCTATGCATAGACCCAGCACACAGACTCTCTCTTACCAAAGCTGATCAGTTAACTGTCACTGATGAAATTCTAACCTGACATCAGCGAAGACAAGCAGTGAGCCCTGGGTATGGTAACATCTTCAATGATCTCAGCTAACTACTTGATGTCTGGTAAGTTATAGTAGATCCTTTATGCACTGAACAGAACAGCAGTTTGTCCACAATTGAACTTACATCTACTTCCATATTCAAAGTGTCTTTTTCAGCACCATCTTGCTTTTCTCTTGTTTTTTTTTTTTTTTTGATTTTTTTTGATTTTTGCTATAAGGCACTTGCATGAGCCAGAGAGAGAAAGAGAGAAAGGAAAAGGGAGAAATCACCACCCAGGGGCTACAATTCCTCCTTCTCCATTCTTCTCTTTGGATTTTGGGATTGCACACACACATACCTGGTATGCTTTTCAGGGCACTGGATCTAGGATTCAAACCACTCAGTACCATGTGGGATTCAGAGTCACAACCACCATACCACACTGGCCCTGAGCACCAGCTTTCAAGGAGTTGCAGAATACTTGATCCTTAGGTATGAAATTCTGGAGAACATTGCCTTTGATCAAGAGCCCCATTATATGACAAAACAATCTATTGGTTTTATATACCTCATTCCCTATAAGTAGTTGGTCTAATAAAATGGAATATTAAAGGAATAGTAAAAGTTCAGCTAAGCACTTACTCAGGGAAAATACACTTCATATTTGGAGCCTTGTTTTCTAGGATATATTACATACACTAAACTAATGAAAATATTTGGTGCTATATTTTCTAAACTAGAATCAATTAGCCCAGAAACCAAGGGGATGAAGATGGAATTGGTACCTCACTATGACTTCCACTGACCTATTTATAGGACTTGTGCTCTCGTCTACAGAAGTTTAATTTCTACTAAAGATCCAGGTTCCCAAAAGACCACACTGGCAAGTCGCAAAAGGAGAATCACAGCACAGATTTCTGCATTCTGGAGCAAAACCATACTTTCTGTTTAAAAAAAAAATTTTTTAATCTGTGTTTGCAAAATTAATCCTGGCTTGTTATTTACCCTTAGTAGAGTTTGAACACCTTACCATGGGATGCCAGATGACTATTAAACCAAAGATTCTTACAATTAACTAAGTATTATGAAATTGATAGAATCATAGGCAGGGAAGACAAAGAAAAAATTGATCATCTGTGCTGCAAGAGGCCCACTGCATATATTTGTACTGTTGCGTCTTGCTCAACCAATTATGCCCCTTCAACTCCCTGTCTTTCTTCAACATCTCCCTCTGTGGAGACATCCTTGCTTCAGGTGACAAGCAATCCAAATTTTACCATTAAAACCACTCTCATGATCTTATATCCTCCTCTTACTATTTTCTCATTTTCTTTTACTTACTATAAACATTTCTCACATTATGAATGTATTTTAATCATCTCCATTCTCTCTTCAATCTGACTTCAAACCAGAATATTTTCCTTAAAGCATCACTGATCTCATAATTACTAAACTCAATGGACATTTTTAATTTCCTATCTAATTTATACTCTCTGTGGCATTTGATATGGGTAGCTATTTTCTCCTACTTGAAACTATTATATAATGTGGTTTCTGTCATACTCTTCTTATTCTCCCTATACTTTTTAGTTATTATTCTCAGTCCACTTCAGATAATTCTTATCAGAATTTTCCAAAAATCCATTTGCTTTTCTAGAGGAAAAGGAAAATTTGAGAGAAAGATTACCCAGGGTCTAAAAGTGTTTCAGCCCACCCCACCAAGGAGACGTAATGTACTTATATGGAAGAAGGGGAGGCATATGGTCAGGAAAATAGTGGGTACTTAGATTAGTTTATTTGCCATTGTGACCTTATCAGCCAATCTACGGATGTTGGCTTCCAGTAATGGAGGACTCTGGCTGGAGTATTCTGGCCCAAAGTCACTGCAACCATCTCCTTATTTTCTGACAGGAAATTACCTAAAAAACTTACAAGCTGCTTTAAGCTGAGAAGGGGTGTTGTCCTTTAGGTTGATGGGAGAGGATCCTTCTGGAGACAGGTGTGAATATTTTACCCTCTGGTGCAATAAGATATTTTCAAACTGTTTTGGAGCCAGTTGTTGGATGGTGTCTCGGATAAAGTGGTCAACATTTTTAGGAGTGGAGATCCTGCAGAAACTAAGAAAAGAGTTAACAAGTGGGAGCAACCAGGGGAAGAATAAAAGCAGCATTCTTCTTCCAGAAAGAGGCAGAGACCACCTTTTTCTGCTTTGAGGGTCTAAGCCTCTTCAGTTTTGGAGAGTTACCTAGTCATGGAGCCTACTTGGTCTTGAATCTGTAAGAGAGACTTTGAGATATTTTGTCTGGGTTGTGTTTAATATTGGAGGAAAGATTTCTAAAGCAGTGAAGAGATGTAGACTAAGGTGTGTATTCCAGTCCAGTTATTAGATATAGTTGAGGAGCCACAGCAAAAGAACAGGCCAGTATTAAAAGGCAGGTTGAAGGACAAGCAGGTGGCATAGTGGTTAAGGCACTAGACTTCCATATAGTCAACCATGGTTCAACCTGGACCCAGCAGCTTGAAATTCACACTGGGCACATGTGGGTGTGTGCCCAAAATCCCAAGAGGAGAATGGAGGAGAAAGGATTACAGCATGGCTGTTCCCGCTGGGGGATGATTTCTCCTTTTATTTCTCCCTTTATTTCTCTCAGTCTCCCTCTGTGTCTCTGGTAAGCACATGCACCCCATAGCAAAAAATCTCTCTCTAAAGATAAAAATGGTAGGTTGAAACAGGACAGAGAATAGGTGTCTCGGGGCTTGATTTCTGCCCTCTGGTTCTCTTTTCCAAACTTCTCAAGTGTTTGTCAAAGTAGCCCCAGTGAGAGACTGGATAGGTGGTGAGCTTTTGGAAGTAACACTTCCTCCCAACATAACTGTAGTACCAATTTTTACAAGACTATCTCAACTTAATAAAGAGCAAAGACCATCCATTTTTGTCATTTTTTCCCTCATTTTGAGTGTTATCTTTGATTGATCATCTAGTCTCGTGCTTTTAGCACCTATATATTTAAAATTCTAAAGTCTATGCCTTCAATACCTTATGTAAATGACCTTCTGAGTTTCTTACAACTCAACATATCCAAAATAAATTTCTTATTGCAATCATTAATTTTATGTGACAACTTGACTGGACCATATGATGCCTGGTTATCTAGTTAAGGCTATACTTTGTTTCTGGGTGTGTCTGTGAGGATGTTCCCTGAAGTGATTATCACGTGAATTGGTAGACTAAGTGAAGACTTCTCTCACTAATTAGTAGGCATCATTCAATCCATTGAAACCTTGAAGAGAACAAAAAGGCAGAGGAATTTTGAGTTGGCTCTAATTACTTAACCTAAAACAGTGGTATTCTTCCACCCATGGGCTGGGACTTAAACCACTGAGAATCCTACTTTTTAGGCCTTTGAACCTAGACTAGAATCTACACTCCGTTTTCTTACAGCTTGCAGACAGTAAAGGATTTCTCAGCTTCCATAAATGTGTGAGCCAATTTCTCATTAAAAACAAATAAGCAACCAACCCTCATATGTGTACATATTATGAGGGCTCTTAAAGAATTCATGGAAATTGTTTATTTTGAAAAATTATGCAGGTATCTCTACTTATTTTCTACCCAAATAAGCTCATATTTTAATTTTTTTCTAAGAACTTGTCGAAGCCCTCTCATATGTAAGATATGTTACAAGGAATCGCTAAACATTTTCATAAGGAATATAGAATAAATATGTATATTATTGATTCTGTTTCTCTAGAGAACTTTAACTAATTTATTTACTTTTTCTTAAAATGTTCTTCTTATGTTTTTCTGAGAAAGGTTGGAGATACCTTTAATCTCTCAGATACTGAAATCAAAACCCAGAAATCAGTTTTGATGTATTCTCTTCCCTTATCTAACATATTTAATTAATTAACAAATCTTAGTAAGTTTATCTCCAAAATCTTCTCAAATACATCTCAACATACATCTTTTAGAGTACATCATCATATTCTTTCATCAGAAATCAGTACAATAGAGTTCTCACGGATCTAACAGTTTTTAATCTTAACTTTTCCCACAACATTACTAAAAACCTCTATCTGAAATGAAACTAAGGCTTGCCCTGCAACCTATTTATGAAAGGAGCCAGATCCAACATGGCTGAATGAAGGCCAAATTCCATCACAGGTAGCTTGAAAAAACACTTTGGGCATGTGTGTGTGTGTGTGTGTGTGTGTGTATGCTCAAAATCCTAACAGAATGGATAAATGTAAAGGAAGGGCTTGCAGAATGATTACATCCTGTGATGCAATGCTTTCTTCCTCTCTGATTCTCTCTAGTGAGCATACATGCCCTTGGCAAATTAAAAGAAAGAAAGAAACCCTAGCCATGTCCTCCTCCTGATTAAAACTTGTTGACTTCCAGGATACATTTCAAGCACAGTGGCTACAAGGGCCTCAATGATCTGGCTCCTGCTTCTGTTTCCAGGCTTCCCAGCTATTATCAACCTCATAATCCAGTGCTTCATGCTCCTGCAGCACTGAATTATTTGTAACACTCTGGACACTCCAATTGAAGCCTTTGCCTTCCTGCTCCCCATCCATCTAGTAGATCCCAATCATCTTTCAATACTTTCAACATCAACTTCTTTCTGATGTTTTCCCTAAGGCCTCTGACAGAGTTATCCAATTCCCAATCTATGATTTTTCTATCATGTATATACTTTTAACTATTGCATTATTCTTCCCTATTATGATTTATCTGCATGTTTGATCTCCTTCCAATGAATTGTTAGTTTCTCAATAGTAAGATCCATGTGCTATTCATCCTTTTATCTCCAGCATCTAACAAAATTATTCCTACTGCCTTGGCATCCAGGAAATGTTTGTAGAACTAAACTGAAGTAAATTCACAGTCCTCAGAGCATACTTTCTTTTGTTTTCTTTATAAAAAATAATAGATTTTTAAATTATGTAATAGGTCTTCCAGTTGAAGATGACAGAATAAACTCACTTGTTTATTTAGTCTCCTTTTCAAAACCCAGTAAGCCTCACAGTGCAAAATAGGGGATGAATTAAGAATTGAACAGAGAATAAGACATAAAATACTGAGAAAACTTGATATTTTGACTAATTTTTGGATCATTGAACATAGAAGGCATCTATTGGTCAATAAGCCTTAATACAAGTAACATACTTTTCTTCTGAAAGTAGAGCCATCTAGAGTCAACAAAGAGAAGTCTACAAAACAGGGCAAAAATACAGGGGATTACTTGTATGGTTTTTTAAAAACAATTTATTAACTACTTCCAATATACCAAGGAAAACAAACAAACCCAAAAATAAAAATTAAAAAAATTAAAAAAAAATCTTACAGAACTTAGTTATGAAATGGGAATTGCAGTGTAGTATGGTATCTTTTAGGGTTAGTGGCATTCCAAGATGAAGATTTCCTTGGGCTAGTAGTTATGGTGCATGCAACTTAGCTATCTGCCTGATTCCTGCCAGTTCCTTGCTCACTCACATTAAAGAAGTTTGCCTGTCAACACACACTGCACCAACACAAAGCACCCAATAAACTTTTCAATTCAGGGAAGAAAATTGTTAAGAAATAAAACAAAACAAGGTAGAGAAAAACTTAAACTATCTCTCTCTATATTTAGCGCCTTGTGTCTTCATTACCTGTAGTAACACACTACCAAAATCACTATATACTGAAGGAAAATAACAACAGTAAAGAAAAGAAAAAGAAGAAGGATCAGGAAGAACAAACAAAACTAAAGGAAGTAGTAATTCCCGAGACAAAGAAATAGTTCTTGAAAACTAAAAATTTTAAATAATTAAAGTTATATGATAAACATTAAGTAACTGACAAAAGTAATTCATTGGAAGATAAATGTGTGACTATACCAGAAGTATACTACATCCAAAAAATTATAAAAATAAAATAAGAAATTCAACATCCAACTAGTATATTTGAAGAAAGCATCAAAGTTTTAAAGAAATAATACAAGACAATATTCTAGAGCTGAAGAGAGATAATATTTTGACATTCAAAGAGCCTATCAAATACTAAACTGGAAAAATAAAAAACATTGACATCATACCTATTATGAAATTTGTAAGTATTAAATTAAAGGGAATTTGACTTATACATATAAAATATTTAAAAGAAAGGGATTAATAGTTGATAAAGTAAGACAAAAGAACAAATTTTCAATGTTCTGAAGAAAAATTATTTAAAACTTGTCACAACAAGTAAAATAACTATTTAACAACTTATGTGGTAGGATGTCAAGAGACAGCCTTAAATTGGTGGACTAAGATATAGAAGTTCAGATATGATATGAAGTTACAAAATAGTGAATTAAAAAAAAAAAGGTCTGGCTGAACAAATTCAAAGAGCAGAGCAGATGTAGAGAAAGTGAACTTAAATTTATTATATTTAAATGAAAAGTATTAATAAGTAAAACTAAAATTTGATAGATGAATATAGAGATGCATACAAGTTAAATACGGACAAGAGCAGTTTACTCTAGGGACTGAGACTAAAAGCAGGAGTATAGAGGAAAAGGGATTTAATTAGATTTCTCTCATCCTCACCTCTCTCTCTCTTTGACAAAAATGTTTTTATTTTATCAACCTGTTCTTGCATTACTACTGTCATTATGAAAGCATTTCTCCAAACACAGTCACCATCAATTTCTCCACCCAAAGGAAGAATGTATTTTTCCAACCATTTGAATCTGGGCTAACTCTGTCTACTTTGGCCAATAGGCCATGGCAGAAAGGAATCTAAGTTTCCACCTCTAGTTTCTTGGAGTGCTGATCAACATGTAAGAAGTCAAGTCTGCTCTGAAGAGAAAATGGTCACGCATAGCACTGAAGCTCTAGACATGTGAGTGAAGGAGCCATCTTGGATGCATAACAGCAAAATGAACAAAGGGGTGAATTCTCTAGGAAATCCAATAAGTGAACTGTAATACTGATTTGAGGAATTTCCATAGAATTCAGAAGACAGTGAAACTAGACAAAAAAAATTAAATTGGGGAAAAAAAAATCAGTGATGTGAGCCATGTGTCCAATAAATTGCTATTCTATATTGAGAAAACAGAGAAGACAAAAGGGAAACCATAACCAATGAAGATCAAAATGCTCATTGAAGGCTCTGAAATATAGCCTATAATTAGATACATCCTAAAGAATTTCTAAATTGAAAGAGTTCTGTTTTTTCTTCTTAATGCATAAGCACCCAATTAGACACACTAGTGGGGATGAAGACAAATTTACCTAATAAAGAGGGAAACTTTTATATACAAAAAAAGTTATAAATTTCTGAATGAAAATTTTAACTGTATATCTAGTTTATCATTTATGTGTGAGGGAAAAATAAAAATATTATCAAACAAATTAGGATTTAGAAGTATGCCACCATATATCTCTCAGAGATAAAAATCTTAAGTTGACAGTGAAACCAAATGAAAAATGAATCAAAATGAGAATTACAGAAACAGTAAGGAATGATAGTAAGCAATGAAATTAGTAAAATATATAGTCATATCTAAATAAATGTTTTGAAGGTTAAAACGAATTTAAATTTTATTTCTTTCTTTTTGGTTTTGTTTTTTTTTTTTTTTTTAAGAGATTTTTGCTATAGGGCGCACGTGCTCTCCAGAAGGACAGAGAGAGACAGAGAAATAGAAAGCGAGAAATCACCCCCCAGGAGGGATGGCCATGCCGCAATCCATTCTCTTCCATTCTCCTCTCGGGATCTCGGGCACACATGCACACGTGCCCAGCGTGAGCTTAAGCCACTGGGTCCGGGACTCAAACCGTAGTCGACTACATGGGAGTTAAGTGACATAGCCATTACGCTAACTGCTGGTCCCAGTTTTATTAATTTCTTAATCCATGATAGAGAGCATGGTTGTATGCATTAAAGAGAAATCTAGAGGGAATGACAAGAAAGAAGAGAGAAGAGAATGAAGCACTCTCAACAGGATCTGATCACACCATGAACCCCTTCCCCTAGCTGTCCAGCATGTCAATCTTGGCCATACATGCACACATCCAACATGTTTCAGGTTGACCAGGCCAGGAATCCAAACTATAACTAGTCCTATGGCTTCTAGCACTGCAGTTTAATAAATTACAGGTGTACCATAGAGACCGGGCCAAAAGATTAAAACACATTTTTAAAAGAATTATTTATTCAGTTTTATTCATTATTATTATTTAAAATTTGCTATAGGACAAATGCACTCACCAGAGAGAGAGAGAGAGAGAGAGAGTGAGAAAGCAAGTCACCAGGTCCAGGACTCAAACTGCAGTCAATCATGTGGAAGTCCAGTGTCTTAAGCATCATGACACCTGCTGGCCTAAAGAAAATTTTAATAAAAGATTCTTTTTTTTTTTCCTTTTTTTGGAGAGGTTTTTGCTATAGGGTGCGTGCGCTCACCAGAAAGACAGAGAGAGACAGAGACAGAAAGCGAGAAATC
>NW_006159858.1:665999-674121 GCF_000334495.1 Tupaia belangeri chinensis
GGGTCTGGGACGCAAACTGTGGTCGACTACATGGGAGTCGAGAAATATAGCCATTACGCTAACTGCTGATCCCAAAGATTCTTAAAATAGGGACCAACAGATGGCATAATGGTTATGTGGCTGGATTACCACGTAGTTGACTGGGTTTGAGGCCTAGCCCTGGCAGCTTGAAACTCACTCTGGGAGTGTGTGAGTGTGTGCCCAAGATCCTGAGAGGAGAATGGAGGAGAAGGGATTGCAGGGTGGCCATTCCCCCAGGAGGTGATTTCTCACTTTCTGTCTCTCTGTCTCTTTCAGTCTCTCTGGTGAGCACATGCACCCCATAGCAAAAATCTCTCTTAAAATAATTCTTAAAATATATAGAGCATTATATTTTTAAAATGTAGAAATAAATTCCCAGATTACTACCCTGATTGCATCTATATAGTGAAAGAGGGCAGCAATTGAAATATGCTTAGGGCCAGCAGGTGATGTGATAGGTAAGGCATTAGATTTCCACATGGCCAACTATGGTTTGAATCTTAGCCCCAGCAATTTCCTCACCCAGTGGGTGATTTCTCATCTTCTGACTCTCTGTCTCTGTCGCTCAGTGAGTACATGTGCCCTATAGCAAAAATGTCTTTAATAACAAAAAACAGGAGAGAGAGAGAGACCCTGTCAGGGATTCTTTATCTCTTTTACACACACATACACACACACACACACAAATATATAAACAATTCACTAGATTCTAGGGCCTTTCTTTATAAGAACAAACATCTGAGTAAAAACTCAATTAATATGCTCAGGTATTGGTGCAGCAATTGGGATATCCTTTGTGAGAGCTTGGGATAGAAAGAGTACAGAAACACAAGAGAAGAGAAAGTAAAGGATGCATGTGAATGTGAAAGGCTTTGGAAACTCCAGGATGTGAGAGAGACAGCTAATGCCTCCTATGGGCTGTGATATGCTAACCCTGAATCTGTGGGAAAGATAGATGTTCTTCATCAAGGCTTCTGGAGTTAGACTGTATTTTCTTTATAGTCAGACACAATTTGTAGATTGAACTACATGGGGCACTGTTTTTTGGAGTAGGGGAAAAGGTACTGATTAAAGTAAGTTCATATACTTTAAAGCTATTATAATTGTTATTTTTATGCTTATACTTATAAATACATATGCAGAAATGTAGGCATGTATTCATGAAAACTACATTCTTATGGGTATATGCACTTATTTATACTTATAGAGTCCCCCAATTATTAGAAAGCACCTTCTACCATGTTTGAATCTTGTCCTCTGCTCAGTTAGCTTTTCCTTACAGCCACTTCACCGAGTCTCAGCCTGTCTAATACATTTTACATCTAAAATAGACTTCCCTTGGCTAGCTGTAGTGGGACAGCAGCCACGCATGCCATGGCCATATGAGAAGGGCCTCGGTTTATATCCCAAGGTCTCTCAGTGCATGCCAGGTAAAATACACTGCTGTGATCCAGCCTGTCTGAGGCTGGGGATAGGACTGCCATGTTGCAATTCTGTTGGGGTACTTATTCCTCTCTTTGTCTCTCTCTGTCTCCCTCTCCCAGGGAAGAAATTCTTTAAAAATTATAATAAAATAAAGTTAAACTCTCTTATAAGCAGGTTTCATGAGACACTACTGTCATAACATCTAGAATCCAGATCTAGCAGCCCTTTGGGGTAATCTGATTTTGCAACAGCAAATCTTTGTCAAGAATAAGAAAAGAAAGCAGAAATATGTCTACATCAATGTTGTAAGAGGTAATGGTAAAATCTATTGATCTATCTATATCTATCTGTGTGTGTGTGTGTGTGTGTGTGTGTGTGTGTACAAGGGGCACAACCTCAGAGGTGCATTCAGGAGCTGGAAAACACAATCAACCCAGATTCAGGTCCTCTTCCTGGTCAGCTTGAAAACAGGGCTGGGCATATGTATGTATTCCCAGGATCCTGGTGGCTTATAGCACTGGAAAAAAAGTATCACATATTACTAAGCCTTGTAGAGGGTGACATTTTCCTTTTCTCATACACATGCATGCACACAAATGAGGAAAAAACAATAGGAGATAAATTATTCTTTGGTGGCCAGGAAATCAAGAGGAGAACTATAGGGGAGTTGATGGGAAAGGCAAAGTGACTTCCACATATTAAAGAAAATAAGCAAGAAGTGAATGAGGCTATAATTCCACCCTGGGGGTTCTGGTGACAAACCACTCAGATTCTGACTTCATGGTACATGTCACCGCCAGCACCCCTCAGCGGAATTATAGCCTTGCCTTACGGGGTTGCTCGTCTGTTATTATGCTCAGAAGAGTTTAGAAAATATGCCCAGTGTTGTTGAAATGAGAAGTGGAGGCAGCCAGGCATAGCTTGCAATCAAGTTCTTCCTGAAAATGTTCCAGGAGAGCTTTGATGGGCTGACATGGCTGCCACTGTGGCCTTACTGGTAGGCTATTTTCAAAGAAGTTCATCTTTCATCAGATTTCATCTATTTCTCACTGGCCCCCTACAATTGTGATATCCCCTAATTCTTTGCCACTCAGCCATGGGGCATTAATGACCAACCCCATGGTAGCGATAGCAATCCTTGAAGGAAACTGAACTGCCAGTCTTACTACAAAGTTCCTATGAAATGCCCATTTAGAGAAGTGCCATGAGCTTTGAGAGCTATGCCTTTTGGAATAGAGCGAAGTACCGTGAATTAGGGAGAATGATAGGGGAAGCAAGGAGATTAAGGCCCAGACACATGAGAACCAAGCTTATGGGTCTCTTAGGAAGATTTTCTATGGGCTCTTGGCGTAGAAATTGCTACCATCCTGGACAGTTCTCATCAAATTAAAACCAGAGGCAGGCCCAATTGCAATGGTACAGGCAGTAGTGCACCACTGTGAAACACCTGAACCACATGGGTTTAAATCCCAGAGCTACCTGAACATATTGAGCACACCTGTGATACTAGCCAACTGGAAGGCTCAGAGAGAGGATTACAGTGGGGCAAGACTCTGTCAAGAGAATCTTTCTATCTGCCTATTTCTCTTTCTGTCGTGCAAAAAAAAAAAATTAAATAAAACAAATTGATGAATTACTCATCAGTATTCCTCTACCCTACCAAACTCTTAGCATAATATTCTAAATACAGTAGTTACTCCAGAAGTCAAAGGGCATGTGAATGAGTTTTCTCTCTCTCTCTTTCTCTCTCTCTCTCTAGGTATATGGACGGATGGATGGATAAACAGAAGAATGTTTCATGCTTACAACCAAACTCATCAAAAAGATCAACGAGAATATGACATTAGTGGCCCACCTCATAAATCAAAGTTTTAATGCATATCCATCCCTACACCCTCACCTGTAGCAGACGTTTCTTATGGTTTATGGATTTTATTTCCCTGAATGGCTTGGAAACCTCAGAATAATGCCCTTCAATCATAGGAGAGAACTTGAGATATGTTAGAAAATTGCTAACATCCTTAACCAACATTTTGTCCTCATACAAGTTGCATAACAGTAGCCCAATTTAGAAATAAATTGAATGGGGAACTGCTCAGCCATCATATGAGCAGTTTCCTGCCCACACAGCGGTACCTGGATGTCTATATCCCAACTGTGACTACCTGTGGTACCTGCAAAATGATTCAAGCACATCTTCTATGATATAAACTGTCCTAAGAGTCTACATTTTAAAAAATAAAAAAAAAACACTATATATCTTGTAAGGCCCCTAGTCTCTTACTAAAATAATTTCTGTCTTTTTAATTCCTTATACAAGTTTAATTTAATACAGTGATGAACGTCCAAAAAGGGGGAGGAGGGGCAGGTAGGGAGATGGATTAGGCAAAAAGAAGGCAAATAATTTGGCATCATTCACCTAATAGGAAGCAAAGCGATTCAGAAAAACTTAAACAGATCTTTTTTTTTTTTTTTTTTGGAGAGGCTTTTTGCTATAGGGCGCATGTGCTCACCAGAGAGACAGAGAGACAGAAAGCGAGAAATCACCCCCCAGGGGGAGATGGCCATGCCGCAACGCCTTCTCCTCCATTCTCCTTTCAGGATCTTGGGCACTCACACACACCCACCAGGCGTGAGTTTAAGGCACTGGGTCCAAGACTTGAACCGTGGTCGACTACATGGGAGTCCAGCAACATAGCCATTATGCTAACTGCTGGTCCCATGAAGAGCTCTTCTTAAAGCTTCTTTTCAGAATGAAAAAAAAATCACACATTATTTATAAGTGAAATGAGTATAAGTTAAATGACCAAGTACAATGTAATCATTCTGGAATAATTTTAAACTCTAAGAAAGCTTACTTTTAGTATTTAAAATATATTTTAAAAGGCAACTTTCTGTAACCCTCATTTTCAGTCATTAAAATATTGTACAGAAGCTCTTTAATTAGTTTTATAGTATGAAAAAGATCATCAGAAGTGTGGGTTCTCAGACCTCTCTTCTGCCTGAGGGTCAAGAGCTTCAGATTTAAAGCCAGGCACAAAACCTCAAAGATCAGCTATATATCCTTAACTTACAATTCCTGTTGGCTTGAGTAGTACTTCACGTTTTATGTTGTATTTTATTTAGAATGTTTACTTGCATCATCATCCATGATAGCTTTTTATTGACATATAAGGTCTACTTCACATTTTATGTTATATTTTATTTAGAATGTTTACTTGCATCATCATCCATGATAGCTTTTTATTGACATATAAGGGAGTTTTTTATTTTTGCTTACTGACCACCTTATTCTCTTATAGCTTTTTATTGACATAGAAGGGAGTTTCTTATTTTTGCTTACTGACCACCTTATTCTCTTGTGTAAAGGTTTATCAAGGTGATTCAGATTTTCTAAGTGGGTGATCATTTTACTTAAAAATAATAAGCTGGGACAGGCAGATGGCATAATGGTGACATCACTGAACTCCCACATAGTTGACCGTGGTTTGAGTCCTGTAGCTGTTGGCTTAAAACTCATGCTGGGTGCATTTGCATGCATGCCCAAAATCCCAAGAGAAGAGAGGAGAAGGGATTGCGATGTGGCAATACTCCCCTTGGAGGGGAGGGGTGTGATTTCTCACTTTCTGACTCTCTGCCTCTCTCTTCTCTCCAGGGAGTGCACACGCCCTTAAAAAAATTATAAACTTAGCTTTTTTTATTTCAATAATTATAACCTCTTTCTTCTTGTTCTGTCTTCATTGTATTGCCCAAGACATCAAGCACTATGTTGAAAGTAGAGATTCCTTCCTAGTTGTGTGATTACTTAATCCATTTGTGTCTTGGGTTCTTTATCTGTAAAATTGGAATACTAATACTATTTACCTAATAGGATTCTTTGAAATTGTTAAGTTCTTAGAAGATTATAAGTACTTACTTATAAAACACCATAATTATTTTCTTCATATCAGAGTGCATATCAGCAATTTTTAAATTGCGCTATAGTGTTAGAAGTTATCATCTTAATGGACATATATTATACAACTGTTAGTGAGTTTCCATTTTTATTTGCTGCCTTTCTGGTTCCTGCAAAGTATTTGAGGTGTGTAGAGAATGCAATATACATAGCATTCACAATATAAGTACTAATTATCTTACATAATTGCTTTCAACTGACTTTAATAAAAAACAGTTTGAAGACCTATTTTAATTGGTCTTAGATTTAGATTGAAATGGTCATTTTTAGAAAAAGTACCATAATTACTTTCTGTTGTCTGTTTATGTCAGTGACAAATTCTAGCACTAGCATATCTAACAGCAATTGTAATAAACAACATAATAAAGATAATTAATATAATATGAATTTTGAATACTAAAGGAACTTTTATGACATACATTTAGTCCAATTTTCTTATTTTACAGAGGGAGAAACTGAAACATGGAATAGTTTCTCAAAGTTTTGTGATATTTGTAATTAATTAAACTATAAAACGTTTGATGATGGTACTTTGAGCACAACACATAACTCATTTATTAGTTAATAAATACTTACTGAGCATTTGCTATGTGAAAGAGTTATGTATATAGCACTGAAAAAAATGATCCAATGACCAGGTACAACACCCAAATACCTGAAATAAACAATTCAGTCTAAATCCTAGACTATGTAGAGGAGTTCTGACCAACATCGACACATGAGCTAGTTAACCAGAAATCAAAGTAAGTGAGGCACTGACCTCAGTAGTAGCCCTGCCTAAATATATACCTTGCCTGTACTTAGTAACACTGCCGAATCTATTATATAGTCAAAGTTAATAAAGTCCATCCTGGTTAACTCCAATAATAGAAAGGCTCTTTTGCTTTTTTGTGGAGAGGTTTTTGCTATAGGGCGCATGTACTCGCCAGACAGAGAGAAACAGAGAGACAGAAAGCAAGAAATCCCCCCCGAGAGGGGATGGCCATGCCGCAATCCCTTCTCCTCCATTTTCCTCTTGGGATCTTGGGCACACACGCACACGCGCCTGGCGTGAGTTTTAAGCCACCGGGTCCGGGACGCAAACTGCAGTCAACTACGTGGGAGTCCAGCGACATAGCCATTACGCTAACTGCTGGTCCCCCTCGAAATGCTCTTTACCATCACCCTGGTGAGATGTAGCTCTACTCTACTTCTGTCCAGCCATTCCCTCTGTGGTATCAGGAATGCATGGTTATGAAACAATGATTCCTAGGCATAATAGCTGAAAACAACTGTTGTTTACTGTTTCCCATGCATAGAGATGCTCGCTCAACAATCGTCCTGCGAAAAGCCAGGCTTAGCTTATTTTTTTTTATTATTTTATTATTTTTTTGGAGAGGTTTTTGCTATAGGGCACGTGCACTCACCAGACAGACAGAGACAGAGAGACAGAAAGCGAGAAATCACCCCCCCAGGGGGGATGGTCACGCCGCAATCCCTTCTCTCCATTCTCCTCTCGGGATCTTGGGTATGCACGCACACATGCCCGGCGTGAGTTTAAGCATCCGCGTCCGGGATGCAAACCGTGGTCGACTACATGGGAGTCCAGCGTCATAGCCATTATGCTAACTGCTGGTCCCAGGCTTAGCTTATTTTTGCTTGACTCTTCCTGGTGCCTGTAGTCAGCCAACAATGGATGTCATCATTCCTCAGGCCAAACCAGGCTTGCTCTCAGGACAGTGCCAAGGGAGTTTAACATTCTATTGACCTAGCAAATCACAAAGCTAGCCCAGAATCAAAGCATAGCAAAAGAACCTCTGCCTCTTGATAGGGTGAGGTGTAAATTCACATTATGAAGGATGTAAATACAGAAAATCTGGAGAATTGAAGACATTTTCATTCAATCTACCTCACATCCATGTAGAGTAAGTTTGAAATTTTCACTATGGATTAGGACTGCTTCCAAGTCTCAAGTCCCTTCTTTACTTCCCTCAGTATGTGGTTCCATGACCCATCCATACCATGTTCTATTGTAGTTGCCTACTGCATGTGCTGAGCTGATTTCCATCACAGAGTCCTTGTATGTATTCTTTTACTTGAAACATTCATCACATGATTGTCACATGATTATCTTCTCATACGTTAGGTATTAACTCAAAAGCATTATTTTCAAAGAGCCTTTCCATGATTACACAGTTAAACTCTCTCCATCACATTGTCTTTTTCTTTTTCTTATTTTAGAGAGGCTTTTGCTATAGGGCACGTACACTCTCCAGAAAGAGAGAGACAAAGAGATAGAAAGCAAGAAATCACTCTCCAGGGGGGATGGCCACGCCGCAATCCCTTCTCCTCCATTCTCCTCTTGGGATCTTGGGTGTGCATGCACATGCACCCAGTGTGAGTTTAAATCACTGGGTCTGGGACTCAAATAGCAGTCGACTACATGGGAGTCCAGAAACATAGCCATTACACCAACTGCTCGTCCCCACATTTTCTTATTTTATCTCCATCATAGCCCTTATTTGTACCTAAAATTATCTTCCTTATTTATTTGGCTATATATATCCATCTTCTTCAATTATAGGAGTCTATTTTTTTTTCACCATAATCTCCTTCATTGCCCAGAACAATAACTGACACGTTAAAGATAATAAAGATTTGAGTGCTAGTTGGCTACAGAGCAAAAACCTGTTGTGGGGAGTAAAAATGTAAGATCATCTCCATACCACCTAACTGCTGAAC
>NW_006159858.1:676632-683296 GCF_000334495.1 Tupaia belangeri chinensis
ACGTTTTTGCTTTACCCATAAGGAATGGTTAGAAGTAATGAAGTTCCCAAACAGGTTTATTTAAGTTTGTTAAAGCATGTAAATGTGGTAGTTTATAATATAATCTATCTAATCATTAGATACATTTTAATATGATTGCATAATATAAATAAATGCAAAATGCAAACGGCAGAAAGAAATAATTTCTAAGCACAAAGAGTGACTGTAGAGTAGGATGTCTTTTGGTGGGGTCAGGAGTGGGGAGAAATTTTCAACACATTATCTGTCCAAACCAGGGGAGAATAGAAGGAAGGATAATTCCCCTAGATCTCAGTGGGACCAGAAAATGAATCCGAGATATAGACCAGTTTTTCTAAACTCTTTATCAAGCATTCTTTACCAGGAAAAAATGGCATGGCAGTTCACTGCAGAACAGTCACACGGGCTTTTCTAGAGAGCACCACATTTTAAAGGTGAAACATCACTAAAATAATATTATCAAACTCTAACTTAAAATAAATCTAACATAATTGCTTCTCTTCCTTAAACCTGTGTCAGAATACTCTCGGGGATGTTGATATATATCCATTTCACTTCTTTTGCTGGAAGGGGCAAGCCTCAAGTGATGCATTTATGAAACACAAAAAGTTCTAAAAATATTACCAACCTCTTTCCTCATTTCACAACCTCTGCTAATGTACAGATACAGTAAGCACATTAAACAATCCAATATAAGTCTAAGCACCAAAGGAATACAAAGCATTGCTTGCAAACTCTTAACAAGCCACAATAACTTGATGTCATATTACTTTATTTCCTGCCATATATTGTTCAGTTTAAAGAACATGATCTACAATATAATAAATGGAGTATTATATGCTGTTTATTTTCCCATTGGCACCAAGCAATTTCTACATTAAACGTTAGTATGTTCTTTATTACCATTTTTGGAATGTTTTGCCTAGCATATGTTCAGGATTTACACAATCCTTTAAAATAATTTTAATAATACTTCAGCTTCAGAAAGCTTAAAACAAAAAGATAATGAAGATTTATAAATAAACGTAGAACTTCTCCTGAAATTGGGGCATGGATACCTTCAAAATGTCTGTGGTGATTCAATGTTTGTTTTTTGTAGCTGCTCACAGTGCTACAATTTTGACTCCAAAACTTTTATATGTCAACATGCTTTTACCAAAACACCTATTTTTTTAATACAGTATAACCTTGCTTTACAAGTATGTATTTTCTCATGAAAGTATATATAAATTTAAAATCTCTATGTAGTAAATTATGAATTGTAGGAACTTTTATTTTAACCACAGATACACATTCTCCCAGAAAAATATCTTCTACTACAACACATCACATAAGTGTTACTTAATAATTCTGAAGTGAATCATGATGCTTTCTATCTAAATTGATCCCCAGTGCATAGACATTTCTTCTCTGACATTATTTGTGCAAAAATTTAAAATTCAAATGTATATGTCATATTCACATTACTAAAATTACATATATGTTCAAATCATTAAATAGCTTCCTTATTTGAAAACCATACTGACTTCATATGACTAGATTTATAAAGTTACTTTATTCCAAATAGTCAGTAGAATTGACCAGCAAAATTACCCAACAGTGATATGTTTTGGGGGTAGAAGCAGCCAATTCCTATGTATTTAGATCACATCACTCAATTCCCTTATGTTCACAGGAGACTATAAAAGCATACCATTTGAAAATGTTGGTAAAGAAGTAAAAATTATTTAAACATCTTTAACTGTTGATTGACCTAAACAAGCTATTTTTAAATAACTTATTTTTCTTTTGAAATTCCCTTAAAATGTTGTTTAATAGCTAGTATTTGAATTTTATTAGTATACTGATCATTTGGAATCTCAATTATTAACCATCAGAGCCAGATGGTGGCATGGTGGTGAAGTTGCTGGATCTTACATGGTTGACTTCAGTTGGAATTCTGAACCCAGTGACTTGAAAATATGCCAGGAGCATATGTGTGTACGTGTCCAAAACTGCAAGAGGAGAATGGAGGAGCAAGTACTGTGACATGGTCATTCTCCCCTGGAGAGTGATATCTCACTTTTCCTCTCCCTCTAGCAAGTGTATGTACACTATGGAAAAAGGAAAAAGGAAAAATAAATTTTAAAAATTAAATAAAATCAACATTCATTAGGAGGTAATACCTAGAAACATGTATAGTACTTACTAGGCAACAATCTACATTTTAAAATATGCATTAAGTCATTTAATTCTATAAACATATAAAGCAAGAACCATTATTGTTCCCACTTTATAGGTGTGAAAACTGAGAATGAGAGGTTAATTACTTTGCCTGAGGTCACATCTGAAGTGTTTTTGAGACATATTTTTAACAGTTTGTCTCCAGAATCATTTTAAACACTACCTTGACCTGAAACTTGACTCTAAACTCAGAAAGAGCCAAAGTAGCAAGGAACAAGTAAGTTACTCACTTGGTGAACAAGATAGAAACTGATTTTTTTTATATCTAATGGCACTAATTATTTGTAGATATTGGTCAATTACATAGAATAATATGGGAAATTAATATCCACCCTAACTTAAGCCAGTTTCACTTTGTATTAAAACAATTGAATACACTTTAGTTCTCTAGTAAAAGTACTGAGAAAGACCAACTTGCTTTGATATTTATGAAGCTAATAGAGCATTAATCTCTAATTCAAGACTCAACCTCTAACAATCACATGCATACCTACACTACATGTGTGTACACACACATATACATACACATTCCTGAGAGGCAAGCTTAGTAGTAAGTTTTTTTATATTTCTGGAGAGAGCAGAAAAGTTGAAAGGAGCAATATATCTCTGTGCTCTAGTACATTCTTCATCTCTGTTTTTTCCTTATAAAGACCATAAGGAGGAGATATAATCTTCAATAATTGACTCATATTATGGCTCTGTGAGGCTTTGGAAGAAAAAGACCAGGGTAAGAAACCAGCTCTTCCATATATGCACTTGGTTACTTTAAGCAATTTAACTCCTCTGAGCTTTAGGTGCCTTCTCTAAAAGATGAGAGTGGTAATATCAAGCTCATAAAGTTGTTGTATGCAGGCCCGCCCGGGACAAGAATACAAATAGAGGCCCACCTACCATATGTCTAAATATTTAAAGGTATAAATCAAGCCAACAAACTGTTAAATAAAATATGTTCCATCCTCCTACCTTGACAAACATACCTTCGTAACGACAAAATCAAAAACAATATGTGTAAAGCTATGATTTTTATATGACCAAAAGTTGGCAAATATCAAAGACCAGCCTTCTGTTGGTGGGCCAGCAGTTTAGGAATGAGTAATAATATAAAAACGTATAATACAACTTATTATGTGTTTATTCCATAAAACTTATTTCAACAAAATGAATGTCATTTTTTAAGAAATCAGGATTTTTACATAATGTATTTTCTATTGACCATAATAATCTTTGAAATAAAATATTACTTAATTCAAAATATGTATGAAATATAAGTGTACTTTTTAAAGAATTATGTTGTGTATTTTTTTTTACTTATTTATTATTTTCACATTACCAGAGAAAGACAGAGAGAGAGGGAGAGTGAGAAAACAAGCCACCAGGACCAGGACTTGAACCACAGTCTGTCATGTGGGAATTCCAGCACCTTAATCACCATGCCACCTGCTAGCCCCAGAAATATGAATATATTTTATCTGAGTGTATAAATGAAAACCTAAAGTCAACATAATTTTTGTTTTCAATAAAGTTATATTGTTCTAACATTTGTTTATCAATTAAAGTTAACAAGTATCAAATGTATACATCAAAATTATTTAATAGAAAGAAAAACTATTTTTGTTTTTAAAAAACAATTAAATCTTATCAAATCTTTTTATAAACCTAGTCATAAATTCTTATGTTTGGTTCATCAATTGCCAATATAAAGAATGAATATTGTATTTCATCAGACATCATACATCTACACATTTTATATATATAAATATATATATTTTATATATATTCATATATATATATATATACACACAAACACAAACTTAAGTAATAGAAATAGTCTTTATGGCAAAATATTTCCAAGTACAAGTAAAACGTAATCTGTGCTAGTTGATGGAAGCTCTAATCAGAACACGAAAAGGGAAAAAGCTCAGAACTTCTGGGAAACAATGCTTGTTATGCAAGAATCTTTGCACTCATGCTAAGAGGAAGAAGAATGTTACTAATTCACCAGTATGTCTTTTCTCTTATCTGCTTCTTCCCACTGTTCAAATCCTCCCCATACTCCAAACCAGTGTTCATCTCTGAGGTCAATAGCAGCACAAACAACAGAGCTTCATAGCATTTGGAAGCACCATCCTTCATTTCAGAGACACAGGGCAAGAGATGTAGAAAAGCATTGCTCTCAGGTTATGAGAGCAGATGTTTAAGTCTAAAGGGTCATGCTGTGTCCTCGTGGAGTGCCTGTCCTTGATCCAATCTAACCTTGAATCTAACATCAAAGCGCCAAAGAATCTAACAAATGTATTGTCTGTTTGGGTTTTGTTTTTTGTTTCTGTACTTGTGATATGTAGTGCTCTCTAAACACAAGACTCAAGGCCTGGGCTCCTTCTGCCCAGATCTAGGGGAAGTTCCTGATTAAATATGCAGATGGTATAGTATATCAAGCATGTAGGAAAGTTCACTAGATGTTAGTAATCATGACAAAGAGTTTTGTCAAGTTTAGAGTGTTTACTTAAACTGAATACTGTGTATATGCAATATTTTGTGGAACTTAAGTCTCTAACTACATTATAAACATCCATTGTAAGATGAAGAGATATTTCAACTTCTGTAGTGATGATGGTTAACTGAAATTTCCAGTCATTCAGTCATTCAACTAAAATTTTCTAGGTGCCTACTATGTGCATGGCTTTGAACTGTGGACTCTGGTAATACAAAGGTGTGTCTCTCAATCTAAAGTGTTTCATAGTCTAAACATGTGTTTTTCAATCAGAGATGACTTGTTCCCAGGGAACAGTGGATAAGTCTAAAGATAGTTTTATTTGTCAGAGCTGAGGAGTGTTTTGGGGGGAGATGCTACTGGCATCTACTAGGTAGAGCCCAGGACACTGTTAAACATTCTCCAAAACACAGAACAGCCCCCTGCATAAACTAATTGTTTGGTCTAACACGTCAATAGCACCAATGATAAGAAACATCCATAAATCCCCAATGTTTAAGTGTCTCTCATTAGGAGCCCAGTAAAGCCAAAAAATTTCAAAAAGGGAAATGAAATTCTGCACTTCTTTTTAATGACTTTTAAGAAATTGCAGAGTTTTGCCTGGGAGTAAATCAACTCACTGTGATGCGAATCCAAACCCTGGCTTCTTGCTTCAATAGAGACAGAGATACAGCACTTAAGTCCCAATGGGGAAAAAAAAATCAGTGGAAAAAGTTGAAAGAAGACAAAAACGCTGAGTTGTAGAGGGAACCACTGCAACATTTACTCATATTCATTCTCTTTCTTTTTGTTCTTCCATCTAAATTCTTATTTCCCATAGCAAATTTAAAATCCCAACATGAAGCCTTCCTGGCTACTCAAACTTCATCTGAGATTCTTGTTGGGTCTTCTATATTAGTACCTGAGTATGAAATAATAAATATTTTGGGCCATTAATTATAATCTGTTTCCAAACAGCTTCAAATACTCTCAACATTTTTTTTAAGTTCCTCATGGTATTTTTCTTTCTCTCTTTCCTTTTCTTTCTTTCTGTTCTTTTCCACAAATGTCCTATACAGAACTTGTCCTAGCCTGAGGCATGAGCAAAATATTTTGTGATTAAAGCAAATATTAGGTAAACTGCACACAAAGAATCCTTAATTTTTTCATCCAATAGATTTAAATATTTCATTCCAATTCAGGTCTAACAAGCAAATATTGACAATTCAGGGAAAAATAAAGTGACTCTAAATCCATTAGTCACATTAAAGTAACCAAAACAAGCATCAATATAAACAGGAGGGGAAGGAAAAGGGGGAGGAGGATACAAATTTCTAGTCCACATAAAAAGGAAAAACGTGTACAAAATGAGACCTCCACAGATGGTAACTAAGATTGTGCCACTATAACTTGGTCTATACAAATATCATAAATTTAAGAGCTAATGGTTATTCCTTTAGACAATTGATAAAAGCATTCAGAAACACATGCTTTCTGTGTTAGAAACGATACATCTGAAAGTTACTTCTTTAACGTTTTCTAAATTTCATCTTCTCTTTTACATTCAATCACATTATTTAGCTTATAAATGGAATATTTCAACATGTGAACATTTCTCCCTAGTCCAGTTGATAAAAGTATAAAAAGTATCTTCAACAGATAATACCACATTTCTTTGTCCTCTTAATGCTTTGCCTCTCTATTCTTCTTCTAAATGTCCTTCCTCAGACTCTACTTTTTCACACACACTATATCTGGTATTTACATCCATTTACTGTGTTTCTATAACCTTTAGTCAGAGATTCTGAAACAGGAATTAAGTATAATCTAGCATGCATACTGAACAGATATGAACTTGAAAACACTTTACACTCTATATTGCATCTCTGCCTTTTCTTCATATCATGTGTCCACCTGAGCATGGTATTACTCCTACAAATTTCAATATGATGC
>NW_006159858.1:683327-688116 GCF_000334495.1 Tupaia belangeri chinensis
GAATGGTAACTATATTGTTAATTCAAATACCCTTGAATTCCAGAGTCATTCACATCCTGGTCTCTGAATCATGCTAACCTGGTTTTCAAGAAATAAAGGACAATTATCTTAATTGATTGAATCTCAATTTCGGGTGGTAAATAAGAAATTAAATATATTAAATTTCTTTTCCATCTTTATTTTGTAAATATATTGCACTGAAATTTTGGAAAACTTTTCAAATCTAATACACATATTCTATGCTATGGTTTCTGAATGTCGCCTTCCAGGTCTTTAATTCTTATTAGAAAAATGTATTTTACATCTTCTCAATTTCATCAGCAATGACAATGTGTCTTCCTCTTCATTTCCATTCATTTCTAAAAGAGTACATTGTGTTCTTTAGCTGATTCAGTCCAGATATCTTGCTTTTACAAAAATCACTTAGCAAAATTTTTAAGTGGCACAATTTTGCAAAATTATGACAAGTTCATAAAACAATGGCGAGTCAGATGTAACATAGGAATACAACTAAACCCCATAAAAATAAGTGACCCACTAAGTATCTGATATTTGCTTGGTAATGCTTGGAAGTATTTGAAAATAATTGTTTTGGCCTTATATTCTCACTGAGTTTTAACATTGCTAGTATACCTGCAACTAGTTGTCTTCTAAATATAATTAAAAGAGAATAATATGTTGAAATAATTACTGTCTTTTGTTGTTGTTGTTGTTGTTGTTGTTGTTGTTGAAAGTAACCTAAAACACTAAAAACAATTTTCCCCTTACCTTCTAGCCTAGTGTAATAGCCAAGCTTTGTGTCTAGATTCCTAAGCTTTCCTGATTGCAGGAGAATTTGTTTTCCAAAGCATTGGCTCATAGACCGGAGATTTGAACTCTGAAAGAGCCAAGGCTGAGTAGAGAACAGCTGCCCATCTACTGAGAATAGGAATGTATTTTTTTTTTTTTATTTCAAGGGTCATAGAGCAAATTCACAGCTGTTACAATACAATACTCATTTCTACCTTAATTCACATTTACAATCATCATTCCATTTCTGGGAAACAGCCCACTATTTTCTCTGAAACAGAAAATTATATGATTCTGGCTATATGAATATAAAAACTCACTGTGCTCAAAGGTTCTGTGCTCCTAGTCCCGAGAGCAATCAATGGTTTGTGTTGTGACTTCTAAGAGACATTTGCTAACTTTAGCATTATTTTTCAGGAAAAATTGTTTCCTGAGAAATTGCACAGTCGTTTTGTTAGTTACTTTTTAAATAGATATCCAGAGATTGGCCCATGGTCTCCATCATAATGGCATTGTCCTGAATTTCTGCTTGGGTTAAACACTCAAACACAAATTAAGAGATGAAACACAGAGATTTATAATAACACTCTGAAACACAGAGATTTATAATAACTCTCTTTCTCAGGTAGACTTACTTAGAGAAAGTTGGCCCTGCGAATGGGTATATTTCTTAGTGTAAGACAATATTCCATAATACAAAATAGTGCAAAAGATCCCATTAGGAAAAAATGAAATATTGACTTTGAAAGTTGCACATTAGTATTAATCATTTACCTTCAGGCACAAGCATGTTATTTAGGAAGAATTTAATGAGGACAATTTTGGGGAAATGAGAAAATCCATTTTCACAACCATCTATACAAAAAAAAAATCTTTCATGCTGTCTTCTTAATTTTTCCCTAATATTTCTTTATTTCCAAATAATGAGCAACAATTACCTTTATTTACCAATTTTGAAACTGGATTAATCGAATAAAGCAGGCAGCTGAATTAGTTTTTACAAATAACCTTATATTTATTGTTTTCATTATTTCAAGAGAGAAGACCAGATTTCTCTTCTCTTTTTCAGTTATCTAAACTTTATTAGTAAAGCTTGGCCTTCGCTAAAGGTAAGAAGATTCGAATATATAGATAAGGAATTTTGCTCAAGAAAGACTGTTTATTTTTTATATTTGGGGCAGTTTCTTGTTAAAAGCTAGACTGTATCAGCAAAGTCAAAGTATATGGCATTACTGTCCTTCCCCAGTGGCTTTAATTTATAAATATATATGGCTTTCTTCATAGCTCTCAAACTCTTTTAGACAAAAGAGGTACCATAAAGGGTGGGTGCATGATGCTTTATCATATCTCCTTAAGGCTATAATGTGTGTGTTTTGTGTGTTAAACAGTGTTCTTAGCTAAAGTAAAACATAAATTGAACATAGTATCTACACTCCTCAGATAACCTTATCAACTCACCACAAGTTATATAAATATATTTTCAAATAGAATCTTATTTCATTTTTAAATGTAAGCATTTTAAATTTAAGAATGCCAAAAGACCAAGTTAAATATTCATTCAAACCATACTTTTTCCATGGTTCCACTCCACCCCAAAGCATACTCATGGAGTACCCATTTTGAGAATTGCACAATGCTAAGTGCTTAGAGGTTTTCAGTAATTCCAGGAAAACATGTCCCTGACCTCACTAGTGTATGTTTTTAAATTGCCACCTTATGTATTAATTTAGTGTGTTAAATTTGTACAAGAGGGATGCCTGATGTGATGTGGAACCTAGAATTTAAAAATTCCTTCTTGATGTACATAAACACTCAAGTAATATTGAATAAAGAGGATTTGTGTACTTAATTGACAGTTAAAAGCTTTAGATATTATGAGGTTGTCATTATATCTTTTTTATTTAAAAGATATTCTTTCAGCAAGAAACTCCAACATTCTTTAACCCTACTTCACCCTTTCCAATCAGTGAAGGTTGTAAAGAAATATGAAGGATCTATTTATTGCTGAATATTGCTAAATGTGGAGACATTCTATTATCAAACATCCATTACATTTATGCTTTGTACCCAACATTGGTTACTTGAATCCTCTCTGCATTGAGAAGTGAATAGCACTTGATATCTTTTAGTCTATAGCAGGTATTTAAATGGTAGGAGTTTATCAGTAATGAACTATGTTAGCCTTTATCCACTCTCCCTCCAGGTGGAGCCATCATCAGCAGAAAGGGATGGGCAAAAAGGAACTCAGTCTTACAGTAACAATTATCCTCTTAAAAAAAATTAGTAAGGAATAAATCTTTCATATCATATATATTCCAGAAATTGTTTAATAGCTTTATTTTCTGAAGGGCTTTCCTCCAGCCTTCAAGAAGATGTGGAACAGGACTTTACAATGTGATATGGCATCTTACAAAACACAGAGAAGAAATGGTTCTTCTAGCAAATAAATCATTTTAAATACATCCCAATATAACAGCCAAATCTTCCCATCAGTAACTAAGAAAAGAATATACTACTTCAATTAACTCAATATTAAATATTGGTAAGATTTCCAAATCACACAGCTTTATTTATAGGGCTTCAAGGATCTAAACCTGTAAAAATAAAGTGAAAATTTCATTTTTTAATATTTAAATACACATTTTACTTAGAAGCATTCAGTTTGGCCCTTATTAAACAATTTTTTAAAGCTTCAATAAAAAATAGATTCTAAGAAAGTAACTGTCCTGTAAATTCACTTGGAGGTTTAAAATCCTATGTCTCATTAGTCATATTGAGAAGTTATGAAAATTGAAGATATGATCTGAATCTATATCTATAATGCTATTGTAGCATTTAGTTTTGTTGGTTTTTATTTATTCTAAGCTTTTCTTGAATTGTATTTCCATTTATGATAAAGGGACCCTCAGGTATGGAAAAGTGGGAGTGACTATACAATAAATACCAGAATTTGAGGATCCGAGAGTTAAGTTGAAACATCTACAGTCCAGAAAGAATTAACAGGAAAAAGCAAGAGATCAGTGGTCAAACAGGGTTTTAAAAATGCATTACGAGGCATAGCTATAAGAAATACAATCAAAGAAGATGCTATTTACAAAGTAGTTACTAAAAGTCAAAACTGTCAGCATCCAAGAATCAAGAATCTAGAATGAAAAGACAAAAGGCATTGCAAAGTCTATGCAATTGATCTTAAAGCAAAAGAAGATCCTAATGACATAGAGTTGTTTTCCTTGCTTCCTTTTTCCATAATATGCTTGCCATTTTCGACTCCCTGGATAATATTTCCATTCTAGCCAGCCAGAATGGAAATAAACAAACCTGGAGGCTCATGCTTGGTAGATTTAAATGGTGCATATTAATTTCACCCACATTTCATTGGCCATAATTTCGTCATATGTAGCATACAACTGGAAGGGGACCTGGGAAGTATTACCTACTTCTTAATTTCGTCATATGTAGCATACAACTGGAAGGGAACCTGGGAAGTATTACCTACTTCTATGTCCCAAATGAAGAGAATACAGGTCTCGCTAAACAAAGTGGCTTCTTCCATGGGGCTAAAAGAGCAACTGGGCCAGTCATATCTCTCCCGTCCTCACTGAACAGTCTGAATGTTTTTAACTCCTAAATACTATTGAATAAATGTTCTCTAAAATAAAACACTTGCCTTAAAAGGAATAATGCCTTAATGACACAAGAGCACATGGTGGTAAATCTTCCACAAGACAGAGTGATAGGGTCAAAAAAAATGGAAGGAAAGGCAGATCACTGATGACAGGATAGGGAGGTGTGGTGTTATCTGTCGAAGTCATTTTGATCAACTGGACTGGGGAGAAATGTTCACATATTGAAATGTTCACTTTGTAAGGTAAACAATGTGATTGAATGTATATAAAAGATAAATAATAAAAAAGAGATATTGGAGGGAACCAGCAGTTAGCGTAATGGCTATGTCGCTGGACTCCCACGTAGTCGACCGCAGTTCATGTCCCGGACCCGG
>NW_006159858.1:688246-689311 GCF_000334495.1 Tupaia belangeri chinensis
CACGCGCACACACAAAGGAAAAAAAAAAAAAAAAAAAAAAAAATACCTCTCCCCAAAAGAAAAAAAAAAATAGCTAGCATTAAGACAGGAGATTCTAATAATAGTATCTAGTGGAAATATTTTTATTGAATTATCATCTGCGAAAAGCTTTGGCAGGAACAAACCTCACTACTATAAAATATCATACATATCTTTAAAAATGTATAACTGTGTAGGTTCTAACGATACTATTAGATTGGGTTGTCAGAAAATCATGATGCATTTTTGCATAGGAAAACACAACTTTTCCAATGACCCAATAGATTCCAAAATATATAATGTTAGAGTGATAACCTCTAAGTTTTAAATGATCAGTTTAAAGTAAAAACTGAAACTAGAGATATATGGTTATTTAAAAGAATTTACATGTTGAAGCTAAATGGATAAAAATTGAATATAAAATTTGGTCAAATAGATTTCTGAATTAGAAGAAGCCACGGGCCTTCAGGACAAGGTTCCACATGACTACAGTAAACTAGATTTTTAAGGGAATGAAGATTTTCTACTAATAATTCAGCCTCCAACTAACGAGCTAGCGGTAGGGAGCCCCCCTCTGAACTCCCAGCCTTCTCTCTCTGTCTCTCAGTTCCTGTCTCTCCCTGCTTCTGTCTTCCCTTTTTTTTTTTGTAATTTTTCCTTTTTACCCTTTTTTTTTAAAAAAGGCACAGTTTTTCTCTGGCTCTTAGCTCCACCTTTTTTCTTGTTAATTTTCACTCTGCTCCTCCCATCCAGGCAGAAGAAGCCACAGGCCTTCAGGACAAGGTTCCACATGGCTACAGTGAACTAGATTTTTTGTGCGGCGCGCAAGCGCGCCACACAGTTTTCTATTTTGTGATTTTTTTTTAAAAAAAGAACAGTAATTACAAATTTTTAATTTTTTTAAATTTTTTTGTCTTTTTTTCTCTTTTTGTTGTTGTTTTTCTCTGTTTCGTTTTCCTTTTTCTTGTCTCTCCACCCTCCAATACCCTTTCAATGTGTTTTTAGACAGTTCTAAGAGCACTGTAGCTAAACATCCAAATACTAATA
>NW_006159858.1:690667-697363 GCF_000334495.1 Tupaia belangeri chinensis
GGATGGGAGATCGCATTTTGTGTGCTGTGATGATGCTTAGGGAAGGAATGTAAATTGAGTTACCAAAAAAAAAGTTTCAGGAAAAAAAAATATATATCTATTCAATGACTGCAGTAGGATATGTAGCCCCAGCTAGGTGCTACTTTATAGGATGCGTAAAGTTAGACTTGTGCTCATGGAAATGTGTGTGTCATCTGTGTTTGCTATGAGGGTATTTGGATTGATTAAGGTCTTTGGTGATTCAATAAAATGTGGGGGGAAAACGGTATAGAAAGCAAACATAGATACCAGAGACAGTGTGGGAGGAGAGCAGGAGGTAGCAGAGGGTAAGAGATAGGGAACCAAGGATGGGGGGAATAAAGCAAAACATACAGAAAACAAGAAATGGAAGATCATTTGCTGACAATAACATGTTTGTTGATGTGCTTGATTGAGACAATATACAGTGTATTCTGGATGGAAAATCTCATTTTGTATGCTGTAATGATGTACAGTGAATGAATGCAAATAAATAAATTGAAAAATAAATAAATAAATAAAAATAAAAAATAAAGAATTTTTGCACCTGTATTCATCAGAGAAAAAAAAATAGATTTCTGAATTAAAAGATCATTTTGAGTCAATGCCTTAATCAATATCTTGTATGAAATTAAGGACATTTATAAATAAAAAGCCAAATGTTAAAAATTAAAATGAAGATACAGGGTCAGCTGATGGCATGGAGGTAAATGTGGCTGGATCTCACATAGCCAACTATGAAGTTCAAATCCCAGACCTCGTGGCTTGAAAAACATGCCAAGCACATGTATGTGTGTGCCCAGAATCCTAAGAGGAAAATGGAGGAGAGGGGATTACAGCACGCCCATCCTGCCTGGGGAGTGCTTTCTCATTTTCCCTCTCTTTGTCTTTGTCTCTGGTGAGCACACATACCCTATGGGGGAAATTTTTTTTCAATGGAGGATAAGAAGACTCAATCGCATGATGATTCCTTTGCCAGATGAAACAGTTCTTTGTCCCTGTTTATAAAAGCATTTTTAGTCTTACTGAAAGTGTCTATATCAACTTTTGTCTGGGAGAGCTGTTTTGGAAGGGAAGTCAATTCTGTTCATATCTACTTTTACTATACTTTACGAGCCCTAAACCGTTAACTAGAGTCAAATCCTAGTATATCCATTAGCCAAACACAAAGCCAGAAGAAGGAAAAAGGCTGACATGCCAAAATAATTGCAAATTTTACCTAGTTCATACCAATAGTACAATGAATTTGGGGGAAAACTAAGGATAAAGTGATAAATTTTTAGACCAAGCTAAAATTATCCATATGAATATAAGTATTTATATTATTAAAATAAAAGATTTTTTATTTCAATATGCTAGTTAAAGTAGCTGATAGTGGTTATAATTGTTTACTTAATCAACTGGTTGAAATATGGACTCTTATGGCCCACATTAAATAAAGTTGAAATGGTAGAAATTTATTTATAGAGACAGAAAAAACAAAACACACATACAATAGAAATTTTGGAGTTTATTTTTCATGTGTGTTCCTCTTATGCATTCTTTCACCCAGTTTCCTAAGGGCTCATCATGAATTAGAGAAAGCCAGTAAGGGATTCTTAATATCCCTATGACTTCTTTAATGACTACACTTTGAGGACCAGTAAAAAAAAAATCAAACCACTAGCAACTTACTTGATGTATACAGTGGGATAAATTCTAGTTCTGGGAGACAGACTTGTGATTTAGCTACCACAATATAGACATAATGTCTATCCCAATTCTCATACATGAGTGAATTTGAATTTGTAGACCTAGAGATCCTTAAGCAAAAGGAAAGCCAAGAACTCTTCAAGAACTCTTCAACCTCTTTACTTTCAGAAGGCCTGTGGCCATTTACAAAGATAACTACACTTGTAAAAGTAAACATTTAAATATTGAATAAATAGCATTTTACCTGAGACAATAATTCCTGGAGAAGTAGAACACAAATAAGTTCCACTCACGGAACAGCGGGAAGCTCCTGGGGGTCAGTTCCAAAAGCATCACCTTGTGGGACCAGCAGTTGGTGTAATGGCTATGTTGCTGCACTCCCAGGAAGTCGACCATGGTTCGCGTCCAGGACCCGGTGGCTTAAAACTCAAGTCGCTCGCGTATGCGTTCATGCCCAAGGTCCCCGAGAGGAGAATGTTGGAGAAGGGACTGTGGCGTGGCCATCCCCCGGGGGGATGATTTCTCGCTTTCTGTCTCTCTGTCTCTCTCTGTCTGTCTGGCGAGCACACGTGCCCTATAGCGAAAACCTCTCCCCTCCCCCCCAAAAAAAAAAAAATCACCTTCAAAATTAGAATAGGTATGGTGGGATCTTAAATCCATAAAATGGTTATTTCCTCAACTCTCAATACCTTGTTAGAACATGTTTTCCAGTAACTAAAAAAATCCCTACAGTGGGTTCTCTCTCTCTCTTTTTTTTTTTTTTTTTGGAGAGGTTTTTGCTATAGGTAGTGTGTGCTCACCAAAAAGACAGAGACAGAGAGACAGAAAGCAAGAAATCATCCCCCAGGAGAATGGACATGCCGCAATCCCTTTTCCTCTATTCTCCTCTTGGGATCTTGGGCACACACGCACACACGTCCAGCATGAGTTTAAGCCGCCCAGTCCAGGACTCAGCCGTGGTCAACTACATGGGAGTCCTGCAACATAGCCATTACACTAACCACTGGTCACACCTACAGTGGGTTCTTGACCCATGTATAAAGTAATATGTCCCATGAAAGAATAAATGACATATTTAATAGCTTAGTAAAAGCCCCTGGAACACCTACTGTCTAGTAAATCACTAGGAAAATCGCTAAGAATAGTACTATCATCAAAGATAAATGATCTAAGGTAGGTCTTTCTTAGGATGTTGCCATCTAACTCTCCAACCTGAAGTAGAGAGTAGAGAAGGAACTTGAGGAGTAATGGTGTATTACATGAAATATAATCAAATTTAAGTGGTACATACCTACCTTGCTTGGAGAGAATATTTACTTCTGTTTAGGAACTGGTCATCTCACAGGCAGTGGCTAATGCCTTATTAAATGATTAGAGACTTGGAATTAGTAATATTGGAGAATTGATGAACAAGAGGATTGAAGAAGAAATATGTGGATACGTTTTAGAATAAGCCCAAGTCACGAGGATATTTTTTATACCACGCAAATACTAAAAGCCTTTCACTATAAAAGAGAAGTCCTTAATTGCCTGAAAGCTATAACCTTCTGGTTAATCATATTCTTATCCACTCCAGCTCACTATCTTAATGAAACTGCAAATAAAGCAGTCATACTAACAGGCTGAAAGCAATGTATGGGCCTAACAACATAGGTATCTCCACACACAACAAAAAAGGACTAATATCACTGTTGGATGTCCAAGCTTGAATAGCAGAGGACAAGAAAGAGGGTAATGTACAACACAATTAAAAAAAAATTAAAAAATGAAGAAGAATGAGGAGACAATAAAACACAATGTAAAGAGGACAGCAGGTGGTGTGGTGGTTAAGGTGGTAGACCTCCACATGGTCAACTGCAGTTCAAGTCTGGACCCAGCAGCTTGAAAATCATGCCCTGTACTAGCGTATGTGTGCTCAAAATCCGAAGAAGAGAATGGAAGAGAAAGTATTGTAGTGTAGCCATCACCTGGGGGCTTGGGGTAGAGGGTTGTTTCTCACTTTCGATCTCTCTGACTCTTTGTCTCTCTCCAGTAAGTGTACACACCTCATGGTGAAAACTTTTTTTTTTGGAGAGGTTTTTGCTATAGGGCGCATGTGCTCGCCAGACAGAGACAGAAAGACAGAAAGTGATAAAACCCCCCCCAGGAGGGATGGCCACACTGCAATCTCTTCTCCTCTATTCTCCTCTTGGCATCTTGGGCATGCATGCACACGCGCCCGGCGTGAGTTTAAGCCACCAGGTCCAGGACTCAAACCGCGGTCAACTTCATGAGAGTCCTGTGACATAGTCATTATGCTAACTGCTGGTCCCTATGGTGAAAACTTAAAACAAACAAACAAACAAACCACATACACATACAATGTAAAATATAAGAAAGTAGAAAAAAAGTCAAAATATTTGAAATATAGGAAATTGGGCCAGTGGTGGCATGGTAGTTAAGGTGATTGGATCTCACCTGACTGACCAAGAGGTTAAATTCCCAGACCCCATGGCTTGAAAAACATGCAGGGTATGTGTGCATGCATGCCCGAAATCCTGAGGGGAGAATGGAGAAGAAGGGATTGCAACATAGTCATCCCCCGAAGGACTGCTTTCACACTTTCTCTCTCCCTCTCTCTGTCTCTACAGTGAACAACATGTAGCCTAAAGCAAAAAAAAAAAAATAGAGCACTGAAACCAAGGTTCTTGATTTGGGGGAAAGGGAGAATATAGATAAGGATTAAGGTTTTTTTTCTAGTTTTATAATAGCACAAGAGAGAGAGAAAAACATCCCCTGACAGAGTCTCATCACAGAACAATTCTCTTTCCTCAGTTACCACTGTTCTGGATCCTGGATTCCCTCCTGTGTACAGTCAGCATGTTTTCAGTCCAACCTGGAATCCTGAACCCGCAGTTGTCCATGTGGCTTTTAGACTTGCAGGGCACTTTTATTACCACTGTTCCATAGGTGCTAGGTCACAAATAAAAACTAATTCTAAATTTAAATATTTTTTAAAACTTTAAAAATGTACATTCTAATTCTAATAATGGGACAGAAGGTAATTCAGATTAGCCCACATGCTTGAGAACAACAACAACAACAACAACAGCAACAACAAACATGAACAACAAGAATAAAAGCTAAAATATTGAGGGGCTGACAAGACAGGACCAAAATTCATGAGAAAAATGAAATAGAGACAGAGAGGTTAGTATTTTAAATGAGAGGGTGGTAAATTGCTTTGTCTCTCTCCAACAAGTATACTCTTCTCTGATTGAAACTGTTCTCAGGTTCTGGAATTATCTTGGACCAATAATTCTGAATCGTATTTTCCGAACTTTTCAGTCATGGGATTAAACACTCAGAACCTAACTGTGATGGCCAAATCAAAAAAGAACGCCTATAAATAAGTATGCTATATTCCTAGATGAAACTATCAATTAAATTTAAATTACCTTATACATTCAATGCAATCCTTTTTAATCACATGAGTGGTACCTGTGTCCACTGGGTAGCAGCTTGGAGCCAGGGTGTGTAGGTGCTGGCCCAGGCCAACCCCTTGAGGACCTAACCTTTTGGCCAGGTCCGTGGCCCAAGTTTTCTTGGACGCTAGCGCAGCATTGGGATCTACTGGTACAGGACTGGATCCTGATTGAGTCTGTTGGAGAATGAGGTTGCTGGCTCAGTCTGGTGGGTGGGGCTATGGGAACTAGCCTGTCCTTGAGCAAACTGCTGTTGTGTCTGCAGTATTTTCCTGGTGTTGGAGGCCAGGGGGTGCCCCCCTGCTGTTTGAGTATGGTAGGAACCCTAAGTCATAGGGCCTGACTTAGCACTAGGAGGGCCTAGATCTTGTATCTGTAGGAACTGACAGGAGGCTAGATGTATGAGTGCAGACCTGATGACTAGTTATGAAGGCTGCCCTGATGCTGGAGCACACCTGAAGCCTGAGCTCCTGGGGCCAGTTCAGTATTGGGGGCAGTCCAGCAGTCAAAGTCACTTTAGTCAGACTGATCTAGAGCAACCTAGAACTGGAGGCTATATGGGCTTGTTAACATTGGGGGATGTCCAGAGCCTGGATTTGCCGGGGACAGCTTGGCAGTGGGAAGATCTAGAGACTGAGTCTGCCACAGAGTTGTGGAGCTTAAGATTATGGAATCTGACTGAGGTTTGAGTGGGCCTGGAGACTCAGTGCACAGGTACTGGATAGAGACCAGGGCCATGGGCACCTGTCTGGCATTAGATTTCATTAGGGCATGTTCAGCGTAAGGGCCCAAGATACAGTCCAGTGCTCCTTCCACCAAATAGAAAGTATCTCCCTTCATGCTGTGATGTCTAGGGTTACGGGAGGAACGATGAGGGTATTATAAAATTTCTGTCATCTTAAAGTGTGTCTTTTTCGTTTCTGTACCACCCCTAGTTATTGTAATCTTTCACCTGGTTGGTTTCCTTAGCTTCTGTGAAATTCTATTTGGGCATTTATAGCTGTTTAAATTAATGTTTTTTTGGAGAGATGAGTGATGAAGAGTCCTATTCCATTATTTTGCTAACATCAGTCCTTGCATAAATTTTAAAGAAAAGAGAAAGAAGAAAGAAAGAAAGAGAAAGAAAGAAAAAAAGAAGGGAGGAAGGGAGAGAAAAAGAAAGAAGAAAGAAAGTAAATAAGGAAGGAGGAAAGAAAAAGAAAAGGGAAGAAAGAAGGAAGGAAGAGAGAAAAAGGGGAAAAGAAAAGAATGAACAAGGAAAGAAAGAGAAAAAGGAATAAAGAAAAAGAAATAAAGGAAAAAAGACAGAAAAGAAGAAAGGAAGAAGGAAAAAAAGAAAGAGAAAAAGAGAAAGAAAGAAAAACAAAAAAGAAAGAAAGAAAGAAAGAAAAAGAAAGAAAGAAAGAAAGAGAAAAAGAAAAAGAGAAAGAAAAGAAAGAAGAGAGAGAAAAGAAAAAGAGAGGCAGGGGAAAAAATAAAGAGAAAGAAAGCAGAAGGAAGAAAGAGAAAAAGATTGATTATA
>NW_006159858.1:697374-699793 GCF_000334495.1 Tupaia belangeri chinensis
AGGGAAAGAATTTTCTATGAGTGGTGAGAGTTGCCTGAGCAAAACCAAGGCCACACACTGGCTGACTCCTCTACTGGGTTCCAGCTAATGAGAATAATATGTCAGGTTCCCTGAAAGTAGATTTTTTTTCCACGTATCCCAAACCATTTCTGATTAAAAATTATGAAATTATAACCCCAAAATCTCACTTCTTACTTTGGATCAAGTAACTCTTTTAAACTTCCCCATGGATTTAACATAAGTATTTCTCTATCTCTTCTTACGCAGTTTCTCTCCCCAAGAACAGTACATTGTCTTTGACTTTCTCTTGCCTCATCAGTATACTGCTCTTGAGGATGAACTTCCTCTCCTCTAGAATGAACTAACCTTTATAAAACAATAACTATTTTATTTTATTTATCATTATATATTTTTAAATTTTGCCACAGGGCATGCATGGTCCCCAGAAAGAGATAGAGAAAGGAGAAGTGAAAAAGCGAGCCGCCAGGTTTAGGACTCAAACATCAGCAATGTGGGAGTCCAGCGCCTTAACCACCACACCACCTGCTGGCCCAATGAACTGACTTTTAGCAGTTTCTCTTGATCTTAACCATTAACATGCCATCTAACCCAGCTAATGCCAATTCAGATAATGAGTAGTAGGATAGTGTCTGAATTTTTAAAAAGCCAAAAACACCCAGAAAATGGGACAGTGGAAGGTATATCTTACACAAATTCCTCCTTAATCTCTGCTGTGAATTAAATTAGGGAAGAAGGAAAGGAATGAGCTCTCAAGTGCATAATTGTCCTTTGGACAATAAAAGACTTTCCTGATGTTAGTGCCATGTACCAAAGATGGTATCTTCTTTTTCTTTTCTATAACTAGGAATCAGTACTTCACACAGGCATTGAATTTCACATCTCATTCCAGAAACCCCCTTTCCATGGCCATTTATTTTTATTTTTTAAGAGGTTTTAGCTATTGGGCACGTGCACTCGCCATACAGACAGACAGAGAGAGACAGAGACAGAAAGCGAGAAATCATTCCCAGGGAGGATGGCCACGCTGCAATCCCTTCTCCTCCATTCTCCTCTCGGGATCTTGGGCATGCACGCACACGTGCCCAGTGTGAGTTTAAGCCACCGGGTCCAGGACACGAACCATAGTCGACTACATGGGAGTCCAGCGACATAGCCATTACGCTAACTGCTGGTCCCTCCAAGGCCATTTTTTCAGCTTTGTCTTCACGACATGCAGAAGTTCACTTTGCCCATTTAGAAAACAACACTTGAATCTTCTGGTACAAGGGAGATTATTCCCATAATATTATTGCTCTCGTCATTTCAACAGATCTAAAATGGCTTTTTTAACCACAGAAAAATCTTACTAACTCACACACTGATAATTCAGAATGTTCAGTAACTCAGATACTTCATATAATCCTCTCTTAAAGATGAAAGTCAGTTATATCAAATGAACCAATGAGACTAGGTAAAGAAACAGTTGAATTTGTGTTTTACCAATTTAAAAGTCTTTTCACCAATAAGTAAAACCCCCTTTCTAGATTGTAAATGGAAATACAAGGCTTTCGTTGACAACAATTAATTGCTAAATACATATACCTGAAATGTTCTGTACTATACTATTGGGTTGCCAGAAAAGTCATGACACGTTTTTACATAGAAAACTATATCATGACCTTTCCAACAACCTAATAGCTGAGTGAGGTGAGTGAAGAAGTGGGGGTAGAGGGAAGATATCTTATAGAAAACAAGGAATATCATTATCTTTACTCTCAGCAATAGGTGAAATTCCTGTAACCCTACTAGGCTCAAAATGACTTGTATTATTTTTCCATTTCTAGAGTTTGAGAGGTAGGTAAGATTAGAGCTTGGAATGGGACTCAAATGTTAATGCATTCAAACCTTGCATTTTCCTTGTGTAATTTACCTAGCCTCTCGAAGCCCTGAGTACCTATATGCCAAATTATGATAATAATAATTGCTTTGAGGACTGAAAGGAATAGTATATTAGCCTAAACAGGGCACCTGGTCTAAGTTCTGAGTTCCCCAGTCTGTTTTCCCTTCGCTCGCTGTTTCTCTTCCTGTGTTCTCCTCACTTGTTGTACAGGTTTCATTCTGATTGCAGTTGCTGTCCCCAGGTATCCTTCAGCAGTCATGTGAAGCAAAATGTGGCAGTGGTGACTTAGCTGCTGTTACTATTTTACCACTAAGATTTAGGTCCAAGGAAAAGCTCAAATGTAGATTTTATGGAAGGTTTGGAGAACTCCTTACACCTTATTTGTGCTAGTTGGGTCAGTATCTGTATTTCCAGCAACTGATGTCACCAAGGCATTGATTATTGAGTTTAGCCTACATTACACAACCCACCCTTGAAGAAAATGGTGATACTCTACCCAATCATATGAATAAGATAGGG
>NW_006159858.1:699824-737246 GCF_000334495.1 Tupaia belangeri chinensis
GGATCCCCAAATGTTGATTGCCAGAAGTGAGGTGGATGGATTCAGAGAAGATGCATCCTTTTGCATTCAATGTCTCTCATCTGCACTTTTCTTTAGTGGCTATACAATGTTTTTGTTCACAGTATTCTAAAATTTTCATAATATAAATAATTATATATATGTGTGTGTGTGAGTGTGTGTGTGTGTGTATATATATAATATATATATTCCAAAGTGTCTGCTGGGAGCTCATTGCTTTCATAATTAGATTGAGAGAAAGCAATCCCCATCCCATGTCCTGGAGGAAGTCTGGTATTTCCCCAAAAGTTACACATGGAATCCCATTATTACTTCTCACTCACACTCTTCTTTTTGGCAAATTCTCATACCTCACTTTCTCACTTTCTGTAGCTCTTCTTTCCATTCACCTTCCACCAGTCTCCCCTACTCTTCAAAACTGAATGTGGACTGGAAATTTAATTAAAATTTTAAATGCAATAAGAAAAGATTACAGAGAAAGAGTAGATTTAAACCTGAATTTGAAAATAGCTGTTCTTAGACGTTCCCTGGCCCCATGCCAGTTAATTTCTTACTGACAACCATTTGTCCTAAGACCTGGCTCTCCTGTAAGTTTGCTACCTCTCTGGATAGCTCCTTCTACTCCACATATTAGGACTCACAAAACCATCTCTGAACCCATCAAGGAAAAATGTTTAAATTCCCTTCCTTCATTACAGAGCCATTGGGCCCCACATTCCCATTCACTGGAGTATGTCTTATTCATTTAATAGTATAAATCTGGTCTAGAGCAATGGCAAATTTCCCAATATTTAATATCCTTATACTAAATTTAATTCCTTAGTTCTGATACTCAAACTAAAGCAGGAAATGAAGGCATATAAAAACATAATTTATTGGCTGTTTGCAATTTCAAATTATAAAAGTAGAACAATGCAAAACACCAGATGAATCCTACAATCTACAGTCCCATTATTTTGCAGCCTTAGAAGTAGTTGGTGGGTTTCTCCAATTCCTTTTAAACTTAAACATGTTAGACAGTCAAAATTAATTCTCAGGCCAGTCCGCGGCCTGGTGGCTAGGGCAGCTGTATCCCACATGACCAATTGGGAGGTCTGAGTCCTTGATCCAGCAGCATGAGAAGTATGCTGGGCATGCGAGCATGCCCAAAATCCTGAAAGGAAGGAGAGATGAAAGAAAATGGATTTGGACATGGCCATTAGCCGTAAGGGGAGCTTTATCACTTTCTGTCTGGTGAGTACATGTGCCCCCCAGCAAATTAAAACAAAACACTAATTCTCCATCTAAAGTTTTTCCAATTTAAAGTGTTAAGTGTAACATAATCATTTACATATATATTAACTAAGACTCAGACGGGCAATTCTCTTAAGGTAATTTGCTTACAGTAAGTTTCAGAAGAAAGACAAGAGTGATGTCCCCTAATCCCTGGAACCTTACTCTGACTCAGAATATTTCATAGACTCGGTAGATCCTAGCAAGCATGCCAATGAATGAAAGTTTCATCTTGGTGTTACTGCTTCCCACTCAGATTCTGATAGTCCTCCTGTTATTTGCGGATGTCTTTTCCCTCTTCTGTAACTTCTAAAATTTATACTCCTTTTTCCTTTTGTGTGTGTGTGTTGTTTTTTCTTTTCTTTTCTTTTCTTTTCTTTTTTTTTTTTTTTTTTGCACCCTTAGGCTATACTGAGGCTGGCATCATAGGCTCTAAAGTAAATTTTGAGCCACTTCTCAGATGTCTTTCCTAAAATCAATAAGCCAGTGAGAACAGCCAGTGTTTAATCTAGACTAAGCTTAACTAAACATTTACTGAAAAATCCGTATGTTGCTGATCAATCTATTGCTTCATTTTTAAGTTTCTTTTAAAAGTCTTGCGAGTGCATGTTTTTCTTACTCTAATATCAGGTTTACATGTCATAATTAATGTGTGATGATTTTTGTATTTAACTGATCATCATTATTCTTACATTTTTTAAGTGAAATAAAAAAAACCTGAAAACTAGAGAGAATCAACTGTGCTAGGTGCTAGAAAGTAGGTCACATATTAGGAAAGCATGACTGCATGATTAGATGTCCTTACCATGGAGACAGCACAGTGGACTTTCCAGTAGAGCTGCCTAGTTCAAATCTCAGCTCTATCACCTGGGCTACTCAGGGCCACAATGTTCTCATCTTCTAAATTTGAGATAAAAGCATCTACCTTAAAGGAGAATTAAGTTAGTATATGAAAGTAGAAATGGAATGCTGGATATATTAGGTTGTCAGGAATGTCATGACATACTTTTCTATATTTTTCTATGCAAAACTCTCATGACTTTTCTGACAACCCAATAGAAAGTCATCTCACAATACTTACCTTAACTGTTGATTTTATTTTATTACTACAAGAGGGCTCATGTGCTCTCTAGGGAGAGAGAAAGAAAGAGAAGGATCCCTCTCAGTGAGGCATGACCATAGCACGATCCTTTCTTTGTCTGTTTCTTCATCCTGACATGGTTTTGGTCACACATATACATGTGCCCAGCATGTTTCTCAAGCTGCAGGGCTGGGATTTGAACTTCTTTCAATTATGCAGGATCTAGCTACCTATGCGCAGTGCCTTAACACTGTGCTACAGGACCAGCCCTTACTACTACTGATTTTTATTAATTAATTTCAAAATGCCACACTGGCTAAAAACTATTTTTTAAAGTATGCAAGCATTTGCATTACAATATACAAAACTGTGCCTGTTTTCTAGGGGAAAAAATTTTTCCCACTGCTTTTTGCAACCGCCAATCATTTATTTCACAAGTATGTATTAAGCATCTAAATGTTACTCAGTAGAAGAGGTGCTAGGGATATGGCAAACAAGACAAGCTCCCATCAAGCCTAGAAAAGAGAGAACATAAACAAAATGATCAAGATAATATCAGATAGCAGGACCCATAGTTAGTGTAATGGCTAAGTCACTGAACTCCCATGTAGTCAACCGCAGTTTGAGTCCCAGACCCAGTGGCTTAAACTCACACCGGGCACTTCTGCGTGTGTGCCCAAGATCTCGAGAGGAGAATGGAGGAAAAGGGATTGTGGTATGGCCATCCCCCCTGTGGGGTGATTTATCTTTCTAGTGAGAGCATGTGCCCTATAGCAAAAAAACTCAAAAAAAAAAAAAAGATAATATCAGATAGCAATACAGTTGTGCAAAAGTAGATAAGTGACTTAATAAGTAGGTGTAGAGGGTGGAGTTATGGTGGAGGGAATGATAGTCTAGAAGTGAGATCGAAACTGAGATTAGAACACAAAGATCATTCTACAGGGGCTGGCAGGTGGCATGGTGGTTGAGGGCGCTAGACTCCCACGTGGCCGACCCTGGTTTGAGTCCCCAGCCTGGTGGCTTGCTTTCTCACTTTCCCTCTCTCTTTCTCTCTCACTCTGTCCCTCTCTGGTCAAATTAAGACAAATAAATAAGTAAAGCTAAATAAAGTTCTTCTTCTTTTTTTTTTTTTAAAGATCATTCTACAAAAACTGGGGGATGTGCACCTTCCAGTAGAGGAAAGACCTAGTATTCAAAGAACAGAAGAAAGCCAGTGCAGCTGCAGTGGCTTGAACTCAAGCACAGAAGAGGAAGTCAGAGACACAGTTGATGGCCAGATAATATACACATCAATAGCCCTGGACAAGTTTAGGTTTTATCCTAAATGAGATAGGAAGCCACTGGAAGGTAAAACTGAAGAGAGATATGCTCTAGTTTATAATTCTAAACAGTCATGCTGGTGGCTAGGCAGAGAATGGGAAGAAAAAGCAGAAGGCAGTACAGTGGCCACTGCAGTCAAGTAAGAGATGTAAATAGGGATGGACAAGGCTGGATGAACTTTAGAGCTGACAGGTAGAACTGGATTGTGTGGGGGTGAAAGAACGGTGGGGATCAAGAATGACTCTTGGTTTTGGTTTGAGAAACTATATGGCTGTTGATGTACTGAATTCAGTAGACTTGGGCCAGCACTGTGGAACAGTGGTTAAGTGAATCAGATCCCATATTGGCAATGGTAGTTGCATTCTGGTCCTGGAAGGTTGAGAAATATATTTTGGGTGTATGTGCTTATCCAAAATCCCAACAGGATGGAGAAATGGAGGAGAAGGAATTGCAGCATGACCATGCTCCATTTAGAGGTTTCTCTCTCTCTCCCTTTTCCTCCTTCTGGCAAGCACATTGTGCCTTCTGTCAATTAAAATAGGGGTGTGGGAACTCAGAAGATGTAAATTTGGGGCAGAAAATCAAATATCCTTTTATATTATTTTTATGTTGGCCACTTGCACTGAATAAGAGACACTCGTAGGTTTCTAACTTGGAAATATATTTTTTAAAAATGATATTTTGACCTTCTGATATATTAACATTGGTGACACTAATCCTAATTGGCCAAAGAGAAAACTTCTCACTTTATTATCTGAGTTATGTGTTTTATTTGCACATATATAACAACTGTAACTTACAGAGTATCTGCAATTCATTCTCCCCTATGCTTCTCTCTCTTTTTTAAAAGAATTATTTATTTCATTTATTCATTCATTTATTTTAATTTAACCAGAGAGAGAAAGGGAAAGTGAGAATCAAGTCACCAGGTCTGGAATTCGAACCATGGTAGGCCATGTGGAAGTTTCTAGGGCCTTAACCAGCACACTACCTCTTAGCCCCTCCTTTATGCTTTTCTGCAGAAAGTTTTAGGAAGCATGAACTCAAGAGAAACTAAGAACCACACTACTTAACTTACATTGCACTGAACCCATGGTATGACTTAAAGAGATGCAGAATAAATTAATTGTACTGACAATGACCAAAGCCAAAACATGTATCACACAGGGGCTAACAAAGTCTAGAGCAGCTTGTACACCATGTTTCTATACATTTCTTACACGTTAAATAGTACTCATTTAAATGAGTAATTTCCTTCCACTTCAAGGCTTTGGGCAAGAGTATAATCAGTTCTGCCATAACTCTTGTTTCAATACATGTGAATTTTGTTCTTATGAAATTGATCTAGTTAGGGAACATTTTGAAGACAGTACAAATTTCATATTTGCTTATGCCCTGTTTTGTCCATGAACTACACTAGATAAAGGTAGAAAACTGTACCCAATGGATCTGAACCACATATGAATATTCAAAACACACACCAACTCCTCAGATATATGCCAGTTCACCAGCCTGTGTCATGAGCCACACCCATCTACATCTGGTCCCAGAACTTCCCAATTGATTTCCGATGGCTCGTCTTTCACCACTTCACAATAACTCATAACCTACAATACTTCCACAAATAGACTTCAGGCTTGTTTCAGGCAAAGTGCTATAATTATTGTCACATTGTAGTATTTACATATGTAATTTGTATAAAACAATCCTATCAATTTTATTAGAGTTCAGTCTTTTTGTGTGCTTCACTGACAACGTTTTTGAGAGTTGAGCCTTAATGCACAAGTCCTACAACACCTATATTAGATTATAGCAGAATTGACTATATTTGAAACACAAATTTACAATCTTTCTCACTTAAGTTTCTAAAACTGAGCAAACATGTAAAATCCTAAAGGTTATTAGAGAAAACGAATTACTGTCTCTCTGAATCATAAAGTGTGTTTAATAATAATACCTAAAATGAGAATTTTAGATATTAGAAAATCATAACATTCTGAGCCATCCCATAATCTAGTGCTTAAGGGAGCCTGATCCCACATGGCTGATCACATTTTGAATCATGGCCCCAGTGGCATGAGAAACACAGTGGATGCTTTACATGTGTGCTCCAAATCCCGACAGAATGGAAACGGAGGAGAAGAAATTATGGCATGACCACACCCTGTTGCAGATTCCTTTTTTCTCTCTCTCTCTCTAACTCACTGTCTCTCTCTGATGGGCTCATGCACCCTCTGGCAATCAGGAAAAAAATTGTAATTTTCTGATTGGATAATCTTATCAAGTGCTATTTCATTCACAAGTGTGGTCATTTCTATCTTACTCGGGTGTTCAATTTTTTGCACTTCGATTAAATATATACTCATACAAGAGAAAATAAATTACTAAAGATGTTATTTTTACTTTTTAAACAGCAATTTTGTGACTGTGTGCGTGCACATGTGTGTGTGTGTGTGTGTGTATGTGTGTGTGTGTGTGTGTGTGTGTGTGTGTATTGGGGAGTTGAGTCCTATGTGCAACCTAAATCAATCCTGAGAGAAAAGTGATAATGTTGCCTAAATATTGGACACATGCAGTGAAAGAAAAACATATAGGAAATAAAAAGGTGTCATTCTTTTTCACTCTTTAAAAGGTAAGAAAAATCACTGCTTGAAAAAGAATTTAATAGTGCAGTAGAAGAGTGTTAATATTCATTAAAATGTTATAAAATTCTTATAAGCCAGACATAAAACGACATCATATGTTTGAAATAGAAAAAAAAAAAATGTTTCATCAAGAGTCTTAAAGACTGTGTCATACTGAAGCCCTTGAATCCTAAGCAGGCACCCCTCCAAGCAGTTAACTAGCTCAGTGTGTGGGCGTGTACCGAGACTCCTGTCCACTAGGGGCTAGACTTTCACCAATAAACTGCTTTTAACTATAACACTTTCATAAACTCCTATTGAGCTAGCATGTAGCTAAAAAGACTTTGCTGTTAATTTCCTGAAATACAATTCTTATCGTAAAAGAGAGAATTTTTAAATAAGTACCTCAGATCAGTTCAATAGTTCAAGCTAAACTGAGTTAAAGATGTATTGTGTCAAATAAAATGTTACTGCAGGAAGTTTATATTGTGATATTAAAACAGGTAGATCATAGAAATATTTCCTCTTTTTCTTCTCTTTTACCTCCTGGCCTTGTGAAGGCTAAAGAATATCATGCACAAATCATGCACAATTAAATTAAATAACCAAGCACTCATAATGTGCCCACTGTTACACAAATGTACTGGACATGGCACAAGACCGTAGATACTTTCTGTTCCATTTTTGGAATTTACCCATTTATCAAATATGTATTGAGTTACATCTGGATAATGAGATTTGAGAATAGCTTTTACGTTTTTGTTTTTGTCCAATTTTTTATTACAAAGAGGTGTCACTTTGAAAACCACAAACATGAGCATTTTAAAGTTTAAGATGTATTTATTGAACTCGTATGAATTCTGCTCTAGTCATCGAAGACGAATAAAGCAAGAACCCTGGTCTCAAGCTGATCAGTCTTGTAACAAAGAAAGACAGTTATACACAAGACCAGCAGATGGTGTAATGATTATGTCACTGGACTCCTATATAGTAGACTGCAGTTCGAGTCCCGGACGTGGTGGCTTAAACTCATGCCAGGCACGTGTGCATGCGTGCCCCAGATCCCGAGAGGAGAGTGGAGGAGAAGAGATTGCGGCATGGCCATCCCCACGGGGGGTGATTTCTCACTGTCTGTCTCTCTGTCTCTCTCTGTCTTTCTGGCGAGCTCACACCCTATAGCTAAAACCTCTCCAAAAAAAAGAAAAAAAAGAAAGAAATACAGGTGTACAAGCAAGTCTCTCCAAAAATAATGACCTTCCTTTCAAGGTGTGTATCTTTCAAGGTGCGTAAGGGCAATTGTATAGAATAATGCAAGGTGGGCACTAGTTAAAATCAATGACATTCAAGCAATAATTGTTTCGTGAATGCTTTACAAACCATGACAGTTCAAGTTTTTTTGAAGACCATAAATGACAAATTTATGTTTACAAGAGAAAAAAAAATCAAAATTTTTTTTGTATTGTCTGGTTCACTCCAGTGTGTTTTTGTTAATTTATTTCTCATCAAAAGAGTACTCTGCCTTAAAGAATGGACTGACGAATAGGCAAAATGTTTACCACCTTTTTGAAACTGTAGTTTATTATTAGCTTGTATCTGCAAGTTTTTGTTATAAATATTACCTGTATTTTCAGTATATGTAACTTTTTTATTTATTATCATGATAATCTTGTTTATATTACATTGAATCGCATAAAACTTTACAGTGTATTACATTGCTTTTTCAAAAGGGAATGCCATGCATGTCAGTTAATACAGAGACATTAAAATCTCCACTTCATCATTCAATATCTTTTCATTGTTTTTCCCAATCATTATTATTATTATTCCAATTATTTTTTAACCAGTCAATCACTATTTCTCATTTTGCTTGTAAAAAGACTTTACCTGTCATGAAATACTTCTCAGACCAATCCAGTTGAGGATACTATACATGTCATCATCAACTGGAAATAAACCATATCTGTGTCCCACTAATGTCTTGCCTCTCTATGTGTTCTCTTGCTATCTTTCTCTATCCTCTTCTCTTTACCACCCATTCCACACTGTCTTATCCTCGTTAAGTATTTTCATTGCTTTTATGTCCTCCAATATTTTGCTCTCTACCGAAGAGTGCAGATATTTAGTATATATTAAGTGGATATATACAGTATCTTTCTTTCATAGCCTGGCTTGCAATAGATCCTCCATATCCGACCACTTTCTATAAAATTCCAGGGTCTTGTTATTTTTTATGGCTGAGTAGTATTCCAAAGAGTATATATGCCACACTTTTCCAATCCATTCATCAGTTTGTGGGCGTTTAGGTTGGTTCCATGTGTTGGCAATTGTGAATAATGCTGCAATAAACACTGATGTGCAAGAACAGTATATACAACTTAGCACTTTGATGCTTATTGTGAATTTACAACTGAAGTTTACTTTTCCAATGTTTTCTGAATGAACTGAATAAAGCTTCTGTTGTAGAAAAATAAATGAATAAATAAACAAGTAAAAGAAATGTAAGTTCTATAGCACCACCAAGACTTACAAAATCAGCAATTCTGCCCTTGAGCCTATCAGTCTATTTTAACTAATCATACTCCTTATGGTTTTGATCCATACTGAAGTTTGAGAATCACTGAACTAATGAACAATGTATCCTTTTTAATAAAATCTATGACTTAGGAGCCAAAAAGAGAATGGCTTAAATACACATTCTGCTGTGGTTCTCAGTATGTTTATAGATCTCCTAAGTCTTGGTTTCCTCGGGGTGAATCAGGAATAGTAAATAGTAATTATTTCTTTCTTTTTTTTTTTTTTTTTTTGTTTTTGAAGAGGTTTTTGCTACAGGGTGCATGTGCTCACCAGAAAGACAGAGAGAAGCAGAGAGATAGAAAGCAAGAAATCACCTCCCAGGAGGATGACCATGCTACAATCCCTTCTCCATTCTCCTCTCAGGATCTTGGGCACGCACACACATGTGCCCAGCATGAGTTTAAGCCACCAGGTCTGGGACTCAAACCACGGTCAACTACATGGGAGTCCAGTGACACAGCCATTACACCAATTGCTGGTTCCAGTGATAGTAATTCTTATCCCACATAATTAAGTGAAATAGTATATGTAAAGCTTTTAGCACTCTCTGGTATGTCCTAGGTGTTCAAAAATGATATATTTTTACAATAGAGCAAAGGGAGCATGGAGTAGAACACTGAAAGTTGACATACCTACTGATCGGTGTGTGATGGACAGAGGGTAGCCTTTTATTTCACCAAGAGCACCTACTTTAGATGTTGCACTGAATTCAAATGTTAGAGTGAAATGAAAGTAGAATCACAAAGCATTCAATCTAAACCAATAAGATCATAGAACTCTCTCAGGAAAAATGAGGAGTTGGCCAAGTTCTGTCCAAGGAAATTCTCACAAGGGTGCACTGTAAAGTGTCCCTCTTCCTCAGAACTTAACTTTAAAATATTCCCACTGGAGTCCAACTGGAATTTTATGGGAGTAAAGGATAGAATTAGGTCTTGTGTATTTTTAAAGGGTCACTCAAAAAGGCAAAGTCTAAATTTTTCATAGATGGCAGAGTAAGAACTGAAACAGTTGGCTAAAACTGACCTTTTACGTTTTCCATAGGCAAATGGTTACTTAGAAAGGACTTTGTTATATTATTAATGGAAAAAAAAAATCCTGGGTGCTTACTTTGGACAACTCAGTTCATAGTCACGGCCAGACACGTTTATTAAGATCAATAATAGTATTTTCCATGGTACCTGTTTTTGACTTTCCTGCCCGATTTTGCCTTCTAGTTGCTTTTTCTCAAACACAAATATATTTCTAAGGAAAAATAGTATTTGAATGAGAATAAACATTCACATTTTAGGAACCTTGCTATTACCTTCACAGTCTTATTTCCAGGCAAGGGTGAGGACAATGGATTTTTGCCACACCCTCTAGATAATAAATTCAGAGCTGACATTAAGTTATTCCAGAATAGAACTCCTTTTAAATTTCTTTCAAAAAGGAAAGGAATATCAGAAATTTCTATGTTCTTTTGGGTGTAAATAAGTCTTGAAAAAAATATAATGAATTCAATGACTGAAAAGATATAAAAATATTAAAATCCATCAAACAAGAATTGAAAACAGCAGTGATCAGTGTCTCCACATAGTATGTTTGGATATGATGAATTTGAAAGGTTTAAGGGGAAATATGGAACTGTGAGCTCAAGTTTTCAGTAGGATTTAATTATCCCCACAACATTCATAGCTTAGAATTTTCTTTCCTTTTTTTTTTCTTTTCTTTTTTTTGGGGGGTGGAGGGGAGTTCTTATGCTATAAGGCACATGTATTCGCCAGAGAGATTTAGAATTTTCTTTCCTTTTTTTTTTCTTTTCTTTTTTTTTTTTGGAGGGGAGTTCTTTTGCTATAAGGCACATGTATTCGCCAGAGAGACATACAGATAGAAAACGAAAAATTATCCCCCAGGGGATGGCCACATCACAATCCCTTCTCCTCCATTCTCTCTTGGGATTTTGGGCATACAGGCACACATGCCCAGCATAAATTTTAAGCCATCAGGCCCAGGACTCAAACCACAGTTGGCCTTGGAGGGGAGTTCTTTTGCTATAAGGCACATGTATTCGCCAGAGAGACATACAGATAGAAAACGAAAAATTATCCCCCAGGGGATGGCCACATCACAATCCCTTCTCCTCCATTCTCTCTTGGGATTTTGGGCATACAGGCACACATGCCCAGCATAAATTTTAAGCCATCAGGCCCAGGACTCAAACCACAGTTGGCCATGTGAGAATCCAGCATCGTAACCACTATACCACATCGTGGCCCTACTTAGAACTTTCTTATTGTCTCACTTATTAAGTAAGTTTCAAGTACTTTTTTGTTTTAGTTTTTGTGAGTGTGAGTAGACTCACCAGAGAAAACAGAGACAGAGAGAGGGAAAATGAGAAATCACCTTTCAGGTCCGATGGCCTTGCAGCAATCCCTACTTCTCTAATCTCCCCCTGGGATTTTGGCATGCAAGTAGACTTTCCCAGAGTGATTTTCAAGACATCAGGGCCAGGACTTAAACCTTGTGACCAGCCATGTGGGATCCAGCATCGTAACCTTCATGCCACCTTCTGACCCCCAAGTGTTCTTTGAACGTAGACTTTTAAAAACACTTTATTCCATAAAATGGAATTAATTTCTGCTCCCCAGAAAATCAGAACCACTCAGTTTCTTTTACTCAGGAGAAAGCAACATTTAGGTATTTGGCGTAAACATAATGATTTGAGCTCCTAATCCATGGATAGTGATTTTCTGTTAAGAATTTTAAAATTCTATGCCTTAAAAAAACAAACAAACAAACAATAAAAACAGAATAGGGACCAGCAGTTAGCGTAATGGCTATGTCGCTGACCATCCCCCTGGGGGGTGATTTCTCGCTTTCTATCTCTCTGTCTCTCTCTGTCTTTCTGGCGAGCACACGCACCCTATAGCAAAAAGCCTCTCCAAAGAAATAAAAAAACAGAAAAAATGGATAATTTCAAGTATAAAATAGCATACACATTTTGGAAAGAATTCTGACAGTTTCTTATGAAGTTAAACATACACATATTTTTTGACATTGTAATTCTATCCCTAGATATTTACCCAAACAGCTAAAAACATTTACCTAAAAAAATGCTTGCACAAGAATTGTCAGGGTAGGTTTATTTGTAACTGGCAAAAACTGGAAATTCAGATTCCATCAAAAGAATGGATAAACAAATTTTAATATATTCATACACAGAACTCCTATTTAGCAGTAAAAAAAAAAAATACCGATAAAAACAACATGAATAAGTCTAATGGATGTTCTGTTGAGCAAAAAATGGAAAGGGAAAGAAAAAACTGAACATAAAAGAGTATGTGATTCCATTGATATGGTGGTCAATATTAGGCAAAATCAAACAGCAGTTTAAAAAGAATCAAAAAGTGATTGTTTTGTGTGAGGGGGAGGATTAACTAGTCCTTGCTGGGCTGATAAGAATGTGTCTTCTTCACAAAAGACAAGTTACAGGGCTGACTATATGCATTTGTCAAAACTCATCAAAATGTGTACTTTAACCTTCTGCATTTCATGATAGGTTACTTTATCTCAAAAAGAATAAGAACATAATTTCTTAAAGATTTAAGTATATCATACAAATAAAAGCATGACACCTTTAATGTGCTTTCCTGTATCATTGTTTTTCAACTTAAGTGACTCTAACAACTCAGTGAGCATATTTAGCTTTGCAACGATGCATCATTTTTCTAACTGGTCTATTTTCCAGAAGGCAAGAGCTTGTCTTTTCTTTTTTAATTTAAATTGTTTGTAATACAGCACATAAATTGCCATTAAACATGGCAATGCAATGAGAACCTCTAAAAGGAACAGGTGGGATTACTTCCCATTTTTTTCTTGTGACTTTGAGAATAAATCTCCCCCAAATGACACCTTTCTCCTTCAAACACTTCAGTTGTATATTTTATAACTTTTACATATGTCATTTTTACTTGACAGTCACAGCTCCCACCTGGAGTTTTGCAACACTGTCCGCATGTTACCTTTTTTTTTTAGAATATGCATGTTTTATTCTGAATAATTTTGCATAATAAAAATCAAAGTACAAAATAATTAAGACACAAAATATTTTAACAAGCTAAAATAAATCATAAAAGAAAAAAGCAGAAATGTAACCCACGGCAGAGTCTTAGAACATTTTTTAAATATCCTTCTATGTTAACTAATACAAAGATTTGGAGATAAACCCCAATATTAAGCTTAAAATAATTTACTGTTAACTACATAGGCAACTAATATTGATGTTGAAGACAGCGAGAGTTAATAAGAGAGAAAAAAAAAGATTCAATGATTCATGTAAATTGTTTGCCACAGAGCTGTTAACAAGTTAAGTAAAACTTCAGAATCCTGTGATACCTATTAGACATTTTTAAAAAGACCAACATTTTCACTGCCTCTCATGTGTGTTCATTCATTCATTTGTTTTCTCAGACTATCACCAAGTATTCTGGCATGTGTTATATACTAGAATGTTCTGAGAGCTTGGAATATGTAGGAAACCAATAGATAAAAGTATCAACTTTTCAGTGTGAGGTTGTTTGACAATTTATGCAGTGAGGGAAAAATATAAGGTAGAGAAAAGAAAATAGTATTAGGCAGAGAGTGATGAGCATTTTAATAAGGTAGCTGTGAAAACTTACTGGAAAGGTAAGTTCTTCAAAATTAACTAAAATAAATAAAAGAGTGAAATACACCAATATCTATAAGTAGAAAGAGCTGTTTGTTCCTCCAAAGAGATGCACATGATAATGGTAGCATTAAGGCATATTGGAATGACGTCCTGTTTCCCAAACAGCCATTCTTATTGTTTGTTCTTCTTTTTTCCCTTCCTTCTTTTCTTTTCCTTTCTTCCTTCTTTCCTTCCTTCCTTCCTTCCTTCCTTCCTTCCTTCCTTCCTTCCTTTCTTACCCTTCTCTTCTTTTTTCTGGCTCTGTACATTGCAATTGGAAAAAGGAATAAAAGAGGAAAGAGACAGGGCAGTAGGTGATGTGGTAGTTGGGGCACTGGATTCCAGCATGGCCAGGTGCAGTTTTAGTCCCACATCTGGCAGCTTGAAAATCATGCCAAGGACGTGTGCATGCATGCTCAGGATCCTGATAAGACAATGCATCGTGCCCATTCCTCTTGGGGTGGGGGGGAGGGGGATTTCACTTTCCCACTCACTGTCTGTCTGTCTCTCTGATGAGCACACTTGCCCAATGTCAATGACCAAAAAAATAAATAAATAAATAAATAAATAAATAAATAAATAAGATAGAGACTTAAAACAATTAATCCTTGAATAAAATTAAACATAAATCTTTCCCCTTACAAGTAACAGTCACGTTCTTTCATATAAAATCCATTCCCAAGAGACTAGTCTCAGAATTGCCTTGGTTTTTGTTTTTGTTTTGTTTCTGTTTTTTAAAGAGGTTTTTACCCTAGAGTACATGTGCTCACCAAAGGGAGAGAGAAACAGAGACAGTGAGAGAGAAAATGAGAAATCATCCCCAGGTGGGATGGCTCACCCCAAACCCTTCTCCATTCTACTCCTGGGATCTTGGGCAGGCACATGCATTCTTTCAATATGAGTTTCAAGCCACCGAGTCCAGGACTCAAACCAATGTCAGCCATGTGTGAACCCAGCGATGTAACCACTACGCCATCTGCGGGCCCCATGCCTTGGTTTCTAAACACCAGGAATCCTCTTAAAATTTCCGGGAATAGTAGTTAACCTTTTATTACCTACCATCAGTCATCACATTCTGGGTGAGCAGAGAGATGGTAGTATTATTCCCAACCCAGGGAATTAGATTATCTCTAGGCAGACATAAAGAAGGTAGCAAACAAGCCACCAACTTTCCTGAAAAAACGACATTTCTGATTGTTTATAAAGTTCATCACTCTCACATAGATAAGTCTTTCTTTTTAGTTGATTTGAGTTGAAACTCTACCAAGATAGAGGGTAGAAGACAGGATGTTTTTGATGCAGTCCCAATGAAAGAAAACATAGAATTAATAAGCTCAAGCCCTTCAGATTATCATTAGTAAATTATTATAAAGATGTAGTACTTAGATTCTAAGCCACAGAAGTACCTTATCTGGAAAAGAAGCTCAAAGGCTCAGCTATTTAGAGTTCTCAGAGTGGCCTTATTTCAAGAAAAGAATCTTCTGGTGATGCTGCACGAGACATGCACAATAAAGCTCTCTGAGAAAATAAACACACTTATACACCAAAAAAGAGTTTATTAAATGTCTACTGTGGAGACAACAGATGAAAGGCAGTCAAGACACTGTACTCCCACATGGCTGATTGCAGTTCAAGTCCTGGACCTGATATCTTGCTTTCTCACTTCCTCTCTCTCTCTGGTGAGTACACATACCCTACAGCAAACTTAAAGTAATAATAATAATAATAATAAAATAAAAATTTTAAAATGCCTACTGTGTGTCAAGCTCTGCCCTAAGTACTGTGGACACAGAGATAAATTGCCATTCCTACTCATAAGGAAATTCAAGTTTTTGTTCATTTTTATTTGCCAGAGTGTATGCATATTTACCAGAAAGAGTCAGAGAGACAGGGAAAGGGAGAGAGAGAAAGATAGGTGACTACACCCCTCAATGGGATGTGGTCTTGCCACAATCCTTCCTCCTTTATTTTTCCATCCTGTTGAGATTTGGAGCTTATATACATATGGGATGAGTATGTCTTCCAAGCCTTTTGGAACAGCAGGACTCCAACTATGCAGTCAGCTATGTGGGAACCAGTCCCCTCAACCATCACACCATGGAGTCAGTCTAGAAGTCAAAGTTTAGTAGGGATAATAGGAAAATAAATGTATACTATTAAACACATTTATAAGAACTCATTGGCAAATGAGTAGTCGACTTGCAAAACTAATAAAAGGAATCAGCTGAATGTTTTACTTAAGTGACTCTTACACGGAATTTGAAATGATACATCCTTAGTGCCACTTAGAAAATCAAACAGAAGGAAGATCATCTCAAGTCTTCTTCTGTGTTCAATGCCATCTCTTTAAACTTGATATAATTGAAAAGATTAACATAAATCTAACTTTCAACCTAAACACAAGAGTGTTCAAGAAGCAAAAGACTAACAACACAAAAAATTACATTAAAAGGAAATGCTAATATTATCAAATTGTAAGATGGACATAGTGATTTGACATATGCTCCTTGAAAATATAGAACCATCACAGAAAATTTTTAATTCATCACCTACGGGCTGAGGTAAGAAATGTGTCACTACTTACTGTTAATAAAACGGCAGTAATTCTCCCCACTGTCAATTCCTGTGAGAATCTGAGACAAAATTAAATAAATACAATATTAATAAATACAAAGTTCAGAGAGAACAGGAAGGCAGTATATGGAGTCCTGTAAATAATGCCAGCTTTTATCAAACAGAAAGTGCAAAAGTCCATGGAAAAGATTCTAAAACCCTCATACATTGATTATCTATTCACTAAACCAGTTAGAAAATAAATTCTGATGTTAGTGATAGAAATCCAACTTATTTCTCTCTCATATAAAAGAAGTAAAGAGGTTGATAGGTCAAAGCTGGTATGGGATTTCATAGTCATCTCAAGTCCAGAGTCTTTTTCTTTTTTTTCTTTTCTTTTTCTTTTTTTTTTAGTTTTTTTTTGTCATAGGGCACTTGTGCTCAGCAAAGAGAGACAGAGAGAGAGAGAGCGAGAGAGAGAGAGATAAAGTGAGTGAGAAATCACCCCCCAGGGGTACGGTCACACCATAATCCCTTCTCCTACAGTCTCCTCTATATATCTGGACATCTTTACACACGTACCTGGCATGATTTGAAAGCCGCTGGGTCTAGAACTCAAACCTGGTCGCCACGGGGAAATCCAATGCATTAACAACCATGCCACCTGATAGCCCTCTATATTAATATCTTTAAGGCTGCCTCGTGATCTAAGCGGATTGCTGGAGCTCTAGTCACTACATCCACTCTCAAGGAAATGGAAGAGTGAAGGAGGCTAAGGATAGAAAAATATGCATAAAAATCCCAACTAATAGCTTTCACTAATAACTGGTTTATTTCAATCAACAAGGAGCCTTAAGCAATATGGTTTTTCAGTTGCCCAAAGTTCATAAAGAAGAGAGAAATGATGAATATTGGACAGCCTGTTTTATAACACCAGTGTTGGATGCAAACATTAATTATATCCTTTAGCATAACAGAATATATAATTATAGGTGTGGCTGGTTTTTCCTCTTAAATGATAATAGCAAAATTTAACAAATGAGTGTTTTAACACATGTCAGTTAGTATTCGAGTTACTTAACATGTTAATTTATGTTCTCCTCACAATAACCCTATAAAATGGATATATTTTATCCTTATTTACAGTCGAGAAACTTAAACGTAGACAGTTTTTACACTTTGCTCATATTATTGGAATTGACATGTGTCAGAACTAGGATCTGAATCTAAGTTAGCCTACTTAATTCTAAAGAATAAAAAGCTATATCATTAATGAAGTAGTAATTTTTAAAACAGGAAAAAATCACCCCAAAAAATTATTCAGAAAGGTAAAACAGTCCTGAAAATTGCAGTATGTCACTGTTTACCATATCATTTTTCAGAGTGACAAGAATGCGTTACTGTCTTTTCTGAATTTTTCTCAGTTCTTTGAAATCCCCATAATGAATGGGCAGTACTTTTATAACGATAAAGAAAAAATTGGTCAGTAAAATAAAGATGCCCTTGAGACCAAAAGGGGAAGAAGATAGTTAATTGCTAAGCTTAGCAAGTATCAAAAACATGAGATTGAGGGAGCAGGGCACAGTAGTCCTTATAATTGCCAGCACCACCCAACCATTGATGCATACAAAGCTATGTCAGTTAATGCACTTAAATGTAATTCTCTCTAAAGACAAACACTAGTTATCAACAAGCTTTCCGTAAATAGGCATCAACTTAAATGCTAGATGTTTAAACAATGTACATTAAATTCATCTCAACTATGCACAAATTCTAATAACAATCTTTATTGGAAATACCACAACGTGGTTCAACAATCTTTAAAGGATATTTCAATTAAATTGACAAAGAAAAAAGATCGAAAAAAAAAAGACCAAAAATATGTGGGAAGAGGGGAGACTTTTATTGTCAAAAAGACTAAAGTTTGCTTAATGACTAATTTTATCACTCTCAATGTGATGAAGACAAAATCTTTGTGTTAATAGAAAAGAAGAGAAAAAAGGTCTGGTAACTACTGAAAGGGCGGCTGACTAAGCATTGTACAAGAATACACTTTGCTTTATAGGTCTTTTAAGTGGAGCCATTACCATGTAAGCAGTGACAATTGAATATTATTGAATCTAAATTTGGGGTTTGGGTCTTTTACACCAATAACAAAATAAGACCAATAAAACAAGTCATAAAAAAAAAACTTACCCAATAATTGATTCTATTGCAAGATCTACTCAATTATAGAACTCTTAAGAAAACAGAATGTTTTTAGAAAAAACAAATTACCTACCTCACTCCCAAATTATAGACCTCTGAAAAGAGAATTACTAACAACTGAAGACATCAAGAAAAAATGTTTAAACACTAGTGGAGCACTGAAAATATGAGGTACAGGTTTTTATTTTTCTTTTTTAAATTATTATCATCATAATCTTCTTTATATTACATTGGATTACATATAACTTTATAGTGTATTACAAGGCTTTTTCAAAAGAGGAGGTACAGGGATTTGATACTTAGAAAGAATCAGATGGAGGATAGAACTTGACTCAAAGGGTGAGAAAGTCAACATAGTCATGAGAAGACCCATTTTCTCCTTCAAAGAAGTGTACACATTGAGAGACATACAGAGGCAAGAATGAGTAAGACTCAAAGTCCAGAGTTCATATTCAGCAGGTCTAAGAAATAAAGCAAATATTAACACGCAAGCCAATCCTTGGCCTGGTGGTTAAAGCAGCTGGATTCTACATGACTGACCACGTGGTTTGAGTTCCAGACCCAGTGACTTGAAAATCATGCCAGACACATATGCATGAATGCCAAAACATCTCAAATAGGAAGAAGAAATGGATGAGAAGGGATTGCAGCATGACCATTCCCCATGGGGGCAGGGGAAATGTTTTCTCGTGTTTTCTCTTTCTCTATGTCTCTCACCACCCAGTGCACTAGCTCTCTAACAAATTTAAAGACAAGGAAAAAGAAGATTGAAATACTTTCTAAATCTTCTACAAGCCAGTTTACAAAAATAAATATGTCCATATGACAAAATTCCAACATTCCTGGGATATTGTTGGTCTTTCTAGAGGTAGAACTCTTGTTGATGCGGAAGACTTACTTAGTGACTTTTCTGGGCTGCCTTCCTGGTCAAAAAAGTAGAAATCAAAGCAATCATTTTAATATTTAGAGATATTTACATAATACCTTGATTTCCTCAGTGAAAAGGTTTTGAAGGCACCTCTCGGTTTATTGTATTTCACTTGTGCTTATGAAGAAAAAGAAACAATGCTCTTTTTTCAATTTTGTCAGGTATTTTTAATGAATATCAAAGAACCATACTTTCTAGGAAAGTACTCAGTTGGCATCTAAAATCAATTCCATAGAGTATACTGAACTGATTATGATATGTGATTTCTATGCTCTTTTATTTTCTTTCTTTAAAAGGAGACATAATTGCAACATAAAAATGTCTTTTCCTTACTTGCTCTAAACAGTCTTTATTTATATACATAATAAAGCTTCACTTACTTTAGAGACATTTGTAGAGTAATTTTTTTTTTGTATTTCTTCTTCCTCCCTCTTTCTCTCCCTAATATTGCCACAGAGTATATGCACTGGCCAGAGACAGACAGAAAGGGAAAGTGATAAAGCACTCCCCATGAGGAATAGTCACACCACAATCCATTCTCCATTTCTTCCTCCTTTTGGGACTCTAGGTATGCACACACACACACACACACACACACACACACACCTGGCATGTTTCTCAATCCATTGGGTCTGGGAATCAAATCACACAATCAGCCGTGTGTAATACAACTCTCTTAAACATCATGCCACAGGCTAGCCCTATATTTCTTTATTTCAAATATTTTCTTTTTAGATTTATTTTTATTTGTGAGAGACAGAGAGATAGGTACTCCCAACACGGTTTTGTTTTTCATGCCAAAATTTACCCCCAGCCTCAGCCAGCACACCGGCCCAGAGGTGCATGCCTATCAAGTACAGGGAAACCTCTCAGGATGTGAGCCCAGGACCAACCTTTGTGGCTTCAGCATGATGGAGCATTGAATTAACAGCTGACCAGTGATTTTTGTTATTTTCTGACACAAAGTAGTTGGGCAAAAATTGTTGTACAGGAGACACAAGTGGTTGTTGTCAGAGGCAGAAGAGCTAAGATGACTCCATGAATTTAGGCATCATTTGTAAAATTATCTTGTTTTCCAATTTTCAAGCATTGTTCCATTTCCTCAGTTTTATTTAAGGAAGTAATCTTATCTGTTATGCATACATGTCTTAAAAGTAAAGTAGCAGAGACAGAAGGTAAGAGCTGCTGCACCATGTGTGCTGCCCCTCATCCATCCAGGAGCAACAGAAAGGCCCAAGCTGCTCAGCTTGAACTTATCGGGGACCCGTGCCCAGCCTGCTGTGGGGGAGGAGGGTCTGCCTAGGCCTTACTCCAGCCTTCAAGAACCAACACCTGGTTCCTGCAATCCCAGAAATAAAACAGACATATGTAATTGACACAAAAATGAAAAGTTATTTGCTGATGATAATGTATATGGTAATGTATTTGTTTTGATTGATATGCAATGTAGTCATGCTGGGAAAAGCCATGTTGTACACTGTAAAGATATGTAGTGATTAAATGGAAATAATAATTAAAAAAAAAGAAAATAAAATAATGCATTTTGAAAAAAAAAGAGAGAGAGAGAGAGAGAAGATAGGAGCTAGCTGCCCCATGTGATCTACCACCTTACATTCTACCTATCTAGCTCAACCTCCATCCACATTGGGAACAAAAAGGTGTGGGTACACAGAAATCAAACACCTGAAAACAGGAGACTTGGGAAGAATTTTCTCCCCACAACCCCCCTAGCGGTAAAAGGAGAGAAATTTCCCTCTGAAAACCTGGGTTCAAAACTCCTACTGTGGATCTCACATTATCACTCACAGTAAAAGAGTGAAATGAGCATAGAGATAATGCACTTTATGGGGAAGGGCATGAGCACATGGCTACAGAAACATACTCCAGAGAAGTAGGAAGAATTGAGTATATTACCAGATAACTAAAAATCAAAGCAGAGCCTCAAGAAATAGGAGAAAACTAGGAAATACATCTTCCACAAGGGAACATAATAACTCCTCACCAACAACTGTTAAAATACAGAAATATCACAGAAATGTCAGAAAAAGAATTTGGAATATTCATTGTAACAAAACTCAATGAGATGCAAGAGAAAACAGGCAACCAATTCCAGGAAATAAGAAAATCCTTCCATAATTTAAAGGAGGAATTCCATGAAGAGATAGACACACTAAAAAAATCAAACAGAACTTCTGGAGGTAAAAAATATAATGCAGGAAATCAAAACTTCCCTCAAAAATATCTACAACAGATTAGACTATGCAGAAGAAAGAACCTCTCACCTTGATGATGACCTCCATTTTAGTCCAAGCAACAGAAAAGAATGGAAGAATTACCATTGGGGTGTCACTTTACCCCAATATATTTTCCTATTATTCCATAGCAATTGAAATCAGTTATATAAATTGTTCCCCAGGAAGAAAGACTATACTCCCCAGATTAAAAATCAGGACAACATATGGCATATCATAGACACTATTAAATGGCTGAATATCCACATAATAGGTATTCCAGAAGGCAAAGAGACAGGCATAGGCACAGAAAATATCTTATGATTTATTAGCTGAAAATGTTAATATTATATGTCAGGATTAACCTTCTCAATTAAAAGGCTAAAAATTCAGATTCAACTGTCTTACACACAAGCAAGTTTAAGTACAAATTTATCAATTCTTTGATAGACAGTTGTCTCCACAGATTTCAATTTATATATTTAGTATAACTATCTCTGATTGTATAAAAAGTAGATAACAGAGGAAAAGTCCAAAATGTTATGAGTAACTGAGTCTTTTTTTTTTGGAATGAATATATAAAAGGCTAAAATCAAGAACTTTGTAAGCCTATGAAGTGCCAAATCACTGACTTTCCCGTCTTCACTTTTAAACACTTCTTTCCAATTTTGTTTTGTTTCTGCTTTTTTGAGGGCTTATTTCTTCATGCACATTATGATACTATGGTCTTACAAAAACTCACAGTGAGTAAGTAAAAGTTTTCTTGTTCTATCTCTTCCTAATGAGCTATCGTTATGTACAATTTTACCTATCTCTAACTGGACCAAAGATATCACAGATTTTTTCAGAATATAAAATCTTATCTCCCACAGTCCTCTACATGGAAATTCTTCTCTCATTGGCTACATTAAGAATATTTTTGGAAGGGCCAACAGGTTGCATAGTGGTTAAGGCTCTGGACATGCCACTTGGCCAATCTTGGTTTGAGTCCCAGACCTTCTGGTGGTTTGCTTGCGCTCTCTCTCTCTCTCTGTCTCTCTCTCTCTCTCTATCTCTATCTCTCTCTCTCTTTGTGTGTGTGTGTGTGTGTGTGTGTGTGTGTGTGTCTGGTCAAACTAAAATAAATGAGTGAATAAATAAAATTAAAAACAAATAGCTTTTTTTAAAAAAGGTGGTCTTAGGACCAGTAGTTAGTGTAATGGCTATGTCGCTGGACTTCTGTGTAGTCGACTGCAGATTAAGTCCCAGACCTGGTGGCTTAAACTCACACCGGGCACGTGTGCATGCATGCCCAAGATCCCAAGAGGAGAATGGAGTAGAAGGGATTGTGGTGTGGCCATCCTCACTTGGGGGGTGATTTCTTGCTTTCTGTCTCTCTGTCTCTGTCTTTCTGGTGAGTGCACATGCCATACAGCAAAAACTTCTCAAAAAAAAAAAAAACCTTTATAAAAATCTATCCTCATTAATTTCTGAGACTTTTTGTTGTCTGATTTTTAATCAGTTTGCTTTTTTTAGAACTGTATGTCACAGTAAAGAACATTATAGGCAATTCAATACCTATGTTCTGAATAACTAGTGGAGCAGGTTTTGGATGTTCACAACATAATATAATATTAAATGTGATGGTGGTGAATATGTTTATATCCTCAATTTGTTTATTATAAACTGTATACATGCTTTTTAAAACCACTCTGTTAACTACAAAGATGTGTATTGATTTTATATAAATTATAAATGTTTTTTAAAAGAAAGCACTTTAGGTAGATTTCAAAGTTCATTATCTTGCCTCTTTTAAGTGGGAATATGCATAGAGAGTAGCAGAGGTAGATGTACTCCAATATCCTTTCCCTATTCTTCCACAGTAGTTGAAATCAGTTATATAAATGGTTCCCCAGAAAGACCATACTCCCCAGCCTCCCATGTACTGTAGTGGTTCAGGCTGCTAAATTTTGACCAATATTATACAAGCAGACATGCTTTGGTAAACTCTCCCTAAAATACAGGTGCTCAGACTAGGAGAAGGCATAATGGTTAAGGCACTGGGCTCCAATATGACTGACCATAATTCGAGTCCCAGACCCAGAGGCTTGAAAATCATGCCAGGTATATGTGGGTGCACTAAATCCCAAGAGGAAAATAGAGGAGAAGGGATTGTGGTGTGGCCATAACCCCTAGGTGGGTGACTTCTCACTGTCTCTCTCTCTGTCTTTCTCTCCAGCAAATACATGTACCCTATGGCCAAAAACCTTGGAGGAAAAGAAATACAGGTGCTAAACACTCCTTACTTCTTTTTATTTTTTTAAAGGATCATTTAAAATTTTTTCTGCATTTATAATATGGAGCATGTGTATGCATGTGACAGAGAAAGAGAAAGAAATGAGCACTCTCCACTGGGCCACATCACACTACTGTCCTTCCAGTCCTCCAGTCTATGAGACCTTGTGCAACACATGTGTGCCCAGTGTGTTTCAGGCTGACCAGTTGCCATATAAGATCTGGCTTCTCTTTTTTTTTTTTTTGGAGAGATTTTCACTGTAGGGCGCGTGCGCTCGCCAGACAGACAGAGAGAGACATAGAGACAGAAAGCGAGAAATCACCCCCCAGGGGTGATGGTCACGCCGCAATCCCTTCTTCTCCATTCTCCTCTCGGGATCTTGGGCACGCACGCACACGCGCCCGGCGTGAGTTTTAAGCCACCGGGTCCGGGACACGAACCGCAGTCGACTACGTAGGAGTCCAGTGACATAGCCATTACGCTAACTGCTGGTTCCCAAGATCTGGCTTCTCTTGAGTAACACATTACATTACAACCATGAGCTCAGCCCTAACTTCTTTTCTTTTTCAATTCTTCCACTAATCTTGGACTCTAGAATCAAGATACGGTCATCTTAGAATCTGGAGATACTGCCCCTTCCCTAGAAACAGAAAGAGGTAAACTGGGGGAAGCCTGGGTCCTAGAGGGCTCTTTCACCTGGTCAAGCTTTCAGGCTTTTCTACAGAGATGAAAACATTTCATATCACTTTTCCTGCTGTTTCTTGAGTATGCTAGCATCCTCTGCCTCACAACTATTATACATGCCTTTCCCAATACTTGAATCTCTTTCCCCCAAACATATATTTATGACCTGTTCATTTTTTTTCCTATGTCTTTACTCAAATATTCCCTGGTCACCACATTTCACTGGTCATCACAATCTTACACCCATTATTGCTTCTTCTCCCCTGCTTTATACCCTTTTCAGAAATTACCATCTAACATACCATATGTTTTCCTATTTATCCTACTTGCTCTTTGTCTCCCCTCCTTAAAATGTATGGCTTCATAATAGGAAAAAAAAATCTGTTTTGTGTTTTGTCTACTTGCATAAATGTTCTTAAACCAAAGGCTCACATAGCCCATTAAATGGTTGTCTAATGAAAACAGATTCAGATGTAGAGACAGCAAAATGAAGGCATGATCACAATGTGGTGAAGTTAATTGTGAACTTTTCTAATTCACATTCCATTAGTGCTTCTTTTCTAAAAAAAAAAAAAAAAAAAAGAGTTTTTTGTTTTTTTTTTTCCCATGAACGAGGAAGAAAGAGAGAGGGACAGATGACCTCTGATACAGTCCCAATGCCACAATCCACCTACAGCCATCAGTCAGTCCCAAGTCATGGGCAAGTGCATGCCTGGAGTTCTTAGCAGTCTCCAGACTTGAACCAGGAACCTTCCCTTGTGGAAATGCCTCAAAGGGAATAGAATTGTACCACTATCCTACCACCTGATCCCCAGTACTGCCTTTTGGGCACCTAATCAAATTATCTTCCTATAGTATCTCATAACATCCCAAAGAGAATCTACCTCGATATGTATTAGAATTCTGTGTTTACAGATGAGTTGCCAGAGGTGGAAAGAGGCGTTTTGAGCAAGTTAATGAATTAATAAGACAAGGGTTTTCAGACAGGACAATGATCAAATTTGTACTCTCTATTTTATGAAGAGAAATGACACAGATGAGGTAAGAACAGGAGCATAGTCACTGGCACTAGCATCTAAAACTAAAACCAAATATATTAGTATGGCCTTAGGAAGGGCCTTTTCTCCCTCTGTACTCAGGCTAAATAGGTAAACTGACTGAAGAAAATATCTATAAGCAAATTTTCAGTAAGAATCTAAGGGAAAAGTAGTCATTAGTAAAATACATAGGGATGTTATCTTAGTTATCTTAGTTAAAAAGTGTGTCCAGTATTGAAAAAAATCAGTCATAATCACAGTTATGCCCTCTAAATAAGCATCTTCTAAGGGTGAAAATGGCTCAAAGTAAATAAAAACAAATAAACAAAGCACTCTTAAAATATTTTTAATCTGGGGACCAGCAGTTAGCATAATGGCTATGTTGCTGGACTCCCACACAGTCGACCATGGTTCGAGTCCCAGACCCGGTGGCTTAAACTCACGCCAGGTGCATGTGCATGTGAGCCCAAGATCCCTAGAGAAGAATGGAGGAGAAGGGATTGCAGTGTGGCCATCCCCCCTGGGGGGCGTTATCTCACTTTCTGTCTCTCTGTCTCTCTCTGTCTGTCTGGCGAGCACACGCGCCCTATAGCAAAAACCTCTCAAAAAAATATTTTTAATCTTTAGTTATAATAAGAATTAAATAATTTATTTTTCTCTTAAAATTCACAAATTATATATTATAAAAGTAGACATTTTTTGCCCTTCTTATATGTGTTCTTCACAGATAACTGAGGAGATATATATTCATAAGGTTTCTTTAAAATGTATGAAAATGTGTATTATAACAATATTATGCATGTGTTTCCCTATTTTCCCACCAAAATAAACTCCTACTTTAATCCCATTTTCTGTGAACTTTTGAAGTCCCCTTTTATAATAGGAACAAGATTCTTGTACCTTTAAACCCTCCCTCTATCATATTAATACCTGAATACTCATTTTTAATATTATTTCAAAATTCTTTATAGGAATTTGGATAGGAGTAGAATGTGAAAAGATAACAGATATTTAGCTGAATAGACATGGATCCAAATACCCCCTAACTACCAGTGATGTCATTGCAAGTAAATCACTAAACGCTAAAAACTAAAAAGAGATTTTTAAATATTATATATTTAATTGATTTTATGACTTTTATCAATTACTAGGAGATGAGACTTATGCATAATTGAAAATTAATATGAGAGAAGACATACTGATCTTTTTAAACCTGATAGCACCCAAAAAAGTAGTAAACATCTTATTAGTCTATCATAATTAGTTATAGTCTTCTTATAAACAAAATGAAAAAAAAAAGAATATTTACCTTGCACGGCTTGCTAGCTACAAGGAATATAAATAACAGCACATGTAAAGGGGTTAGAATGTGCCCTGCTCATGGTGAGTATTCAGCAAATACTAATCAGCATTATTATAGTTCTGAAAAGAACCCACCAAACCTTATCATAGCCTTCTTTTATTCCCAAACATTAATTGTACTTTTTTTCCCCTTGACATTTTAGGAAAATAGAAAGGAAATAATATATATTAGATTGTCCTGATTTAAATACTAGGTCAATTCTTATTTTTCACAATGTTTTCTGTGGTTCAGTATTCAAAACCAGCTTCTAAAAATATTCACCTGTTCTCTTTTGATGAAGGAATCTAAACTGCAGGGGCTGGGCCATAGTACAATGGTAGGCAGGATGCTCTCTGAGGCTAACTCACATGGGAAGATGGCAGGTTTCCATCTGGATATCTCCCCGAGTACCCTTGGCACATGCTTGCCCTTGATCTAGGGCTGGATGAGGCTGGGGATGGATTGTGGTGTAAGATCCTGCTGTGGGTGATGTCTCTCTGTCTCTCTTACTCATGGAAGAAATAATTAAATAAACTTTAAAACAAAAAGAATCTAAACCACGAATTGTAATTTTATCAAAAGTTCTACAGGAAAAAATTGATGAACTACATAAGGAATTTGAAGTCTTGAAAAGAATCTGATCATAGAAGACATGAATGTTTCTTCCACAAACATGTTTATTCCCTTTCATACTGAATAATAATCCAGATGTTTCTGGGCAACACTCCTCCAGTGCAGCTGGTGCCTACAGCAGTGTACCTGGGATGTTCTGACACTTCAGTCATTCTAAGAGATGTGTTAAATAAAATTGCAGGCAAAATGTTCATCTGGGCTATCAGCAGTTAGCTGTTTAAAATGAAATGATTACTGGTGAAATTGAGATATGGCCAGTTAAGCATGTGTTCATGATACATAAAAGTATAGCACTAGGTATTAGTAATAAACTCGTCTTCAAAATGCCATTTGTTTTGAAAGTACCACCAAAGCAAAGAAATATACTCCAGGGAAATGCATTCGATTATGCATTTGTAATTTAGTCTTTTGATAATATAATCATACTAGACTTTGCCCCAAATGTTCCTTCAACTAATTAGTTCAAGGCCAAACAGTCTCAAATTTTGTTCCAAAAAAACTAGAGTGGTCCATTCAAGATGAAAATATTTTATATAATCTAAATACAAAAGCTGTAATAATAAACATAATATTGTCATAAAATATTACCTAGATAGAAGCAGTTTTTAACTGCTAATCCAGCTATATACAAATCCTTTCTTTTCTGACTGCTCAAATTCAATGATTTGTTCCATCTTCTATACATTGTTAATTTTACTGTATCTCTTGGGCCTTCCCAACAGCGTTTCAAATGGTTCACATATCCATCAGCGGATTAAAAACTAACTCCTAAAATGCTAAGCCACATTTGTTTCAACCATACATCTAGTCTTTCACATCTAAATTTAGATGGTTTAGGCTCTTTCCAAGCAGATTAATAAAACAATACTTTAAGATTCATATTATTATTAACATTATTATTTTTTGAGAGGTTTTTGCTATAGGACCTGTGTGCTCATCAGAAACAGAGAGAGAGACAGAAAGTGAGAAATCACCCCCTAGGGGGGATGGCCACACCGTAATCCCATCTCCTCCATTCTTTCCTTGGGATCTAGGACATGCACGTACATGTGTCTAGAGTGAGTTTAAGCCATGGGATCCAGCACTTGAACCACGGTCGACTACATGGGAGTCCAGTGACAGCCATTATGCCAACTGCTGGTCCCATTCTTAACATTATTTTAAAATTCTTCCTCAGCATGTTTGAATAGGAACCCAAGGTTTTTTTAAGGAAATACCTACACTCAGTCTCTACTTCTTCACAACTGTACAAAAAATTTGTCATATCAAGGTCACCAGAGAACTTTATTTGCCACGGGCTGAGGAACTTCTTCTATTTTACCTCTTATTTGTTTATTCATTTATATCGAGAAATTCTGTCTTTATTTAGTTTCCATGAAGCATATTTTTCTCATTTCCAACCTACATCCCTGGGTCCTCCCTTTCAGTCTAATTTTCAAGTTTTTCATCTTCGATCTGTTTCTTAGAGTTTTGTCCTTAGTCATCGTCTTCTCAGCCCTTCTTACAAGTTCTCCTTTTCCATGGCAATAACTGGTAGTTCCTGGTCCTCATTAGCCACAAATTCACTCCTGTTCTCTCTGTGTTCCCTGTCTCATGTAACAGCATTGCCATCCACTAAGCTGTTCAAGTTAGAAACATTAGCTGCTTTGACTTTTTGCTCTCTCTCACCCCTGCATAACCAGTGATAGCCAGGGTCTGCTATTCCTATCTCCTAAATATCTTTAAACCCATTTATGTATTTTCATCTCTTGTCCAGAATGTTACCATTCTCTCCTAAATGACCACAATAGCTTAACTAGTCTTTCTGCTTCCACTTTTGTTTCACATGCACTCCTATTCAATCTTTGTACTGCACTGAGGATCATCTTTCTAAAACACACGATCATTCTAAAGTCCAGTGACTACCATGTTTAAAATGCCTAAAGGGAGGTCAGATAGGGGCACAGTATCTACACACTGGAATCCCATGGGAGTCTTCCAGGTTTGCATCCCAAGGCCTCCCTGTGTGTACTGAGTATGAGCATGCCTGTAATGTAAGCTGACTGAGCCTGCAGGGGGATCACAGCTTGAAGACGTTGTGGGCAGTGACTCTCTCTCTTGCACAAAATAAATAAATAAACTTTTTAAATAAATAAATAAAATACCTGAAGGGAGTCTTCTTGTTCAAAATTAAAATAAAGTCTAAATTACTTAGCATTGTGTATTAGAACCTTGGTGATCAAACCCAGGTGTAAAGGCAGTCAAAAACCTTGGTGATTCAAGAGGAAGGGAGATATGCTGTTCCACTTGATTGGAGGAGGATCTGAAAATTTATGTCCATGTTTAACTAGTCACAAAATTACTTTCTGATTACATGGAAAAAAATTATAAATATTTACTGAGGGCTATGTTCACTAAGGTCAAAATAAAGTCTAAATTGCTTAGCATTGTGTACTAGAACCTTGGTGAGCACACCCAGGTTTAATTTCCCAATATCATTTCTCCCTCTGTTTCCACCATCCAGTGGGCTGGACTGCTCTAACTGCAATTTCACCCATATGACAGTCTCCTTTACCTTTCAATGCAAGATGCATTGTTTCTTCTATTGGAATGTTCCTCCTCTTATATTTATCTCACCAGCACCTCTTCTTTCTTAGCTATCTCCTCCTCCCTTCTCTGACCATGTCCTTCTCAAGCCCAAGTAAAATGCTCTTCCTGTTAGCTTGCCTCACTCCCTGGACTCACAGAACCATGGTATTTGCCTCACTGTGTGTTAACTGTTTGCCATCTCCTTTGTCCACACCCTCACTACGGTGAAAGCTGTTTTAGGGCAGTTCTATGTGGAGTCCTTCCTTGCCTCCTCTGCACACTGTACAATTCTTATACAAAGTAGATGCTTGATAATATTCATCGAGTATATAAATTATTGAGTGACAGGACCGACCAGTTAAAAATTGCCACCCCTATTTTATCATAATTTCCTACTACTTCATGTCAATCCTATCTCTAACCCCAAACAAACTGTGGTCATGACTTTTAGCCTACTTCAAATTCCATTTCTTTCTTGAGTCCTAAAATGATCTCTCAAACCTAAAGTATCGTTTCCTTCTAAAGATTCATGTGATGTTTACCATTCTTTGTCATTTCTTTTAAACTACCTTGCACACATTTGGTGGAAATTTATATTGACATATATCCTGCCTACCTCACATCTGGACAAGAGACCCTCCAAGGGCAAATGCTCAGATTTAATATAACGTAATACAACTAACACTTTAGCCAATATCGCCCTCAATAAATATTTATCATTTTTTATTTAATCAAAAAATAATTTTTTGACATGTTAAACATGGACATAAATTCTTGGATCCTCCTCTGATCAAGTGGGATGGTTTACCTGCCCTCCTCTTGAATCAGAAAGACTTTTGACTGCCTTTAATGATTGGAATATGGCAGAAAATAGCGTATTCCAGTTTCTGGGACCACACTTTAAAAGGCTGGAATTTTCCATTTCCTGTATCCTGAAACACTCAATTTTGAAGTCCTAAGTTGGCATATAAGAAGTTTAATTTCAGGTATGGTAGTAACCACCCTATGGCAAAAATAAATAAATAAATAAATAAATAAATAAATAAAGTTACCCTCTGGAGATATCCTGATACTATATGGAAAGGGAAATAAGCTCAGCTTAGTCTAGCTTATAGTCATCTCTAACAAGGTACCAGTAAAGCCCTTGGGACTGGAATATCCACCAGTCACCAAGTGACTAACCCCAATCTTTGCAGTGTGAGCAATTGAATTGAATTGAATTACCAATGAAGCCAAGCACAAGTTCTTAACTAATGTGTCATGAGTAAATAAAAATAATTTTATATTAAACTAACAACTTCAGGTAGTTTTTTACATAGTAATAAATAGCTAGAAATATTTGTGGAGTGCTCATTGTGTCCTAAACATTTTGTTTAGCACATTCTTACAGTTAATATTATCAGACTTAATTTTTGGCAATTGATAGCTGTCGAATTGTCTTAGTTTATTATTGTCTTGCTTCTAGAAATATCTGAGACTGGGTGATTTATAGAGAAGAGATTTCTTTGACTCACAATTCTGGCAGTTAAAAAGTCCAAAGGTATGAGGTTTACATCAGACCTACATCACAGCATGGTCATACTTGTATGCACATGAGTATGTTTCGATGAGTTCATGTTTGGGAATTTTAAGTGTGGAAAACATTTGAGTCCTGTGTATGAAGTGTATGTGCTTTCTTTTGCTGTTTGTCTGAGAATGTTGCCTACCTAAGACATTTTTAAACTCAAATTCTACATTCAAATTTTACATTTTGCTTTGTTTCATTTTTTAATCAAATCACACTAGAACACAAATTAATGCTCCATCTTGCAACAGTACAAGTTTGCAGTTTAGAATTCTCAAGGGAGACTTTTTTTTCAGAGCCATGGCTAAAACAGATAAGTCTTTTATTAGCTCTTCAAAAAGTATTTTTCTTACTTGTTCACTCTCAGAAAATATCATTCAGGTAATGGCAAATTTTTAAGAGGTTGTCTGGTCTGACATATTCTCCTTAATCCTCAAGTGAGATTACCTAATATTTTACATAATCCATTTAAATCCTGTGTTAGACTATCAGGGATACCCAATACTTCTGGGTCAAGTGTCAGTTCCAGGGACCACTAATGATGTGGATTTATATTTATGTAACATTTCTAGCCTCAGAGGATTTCCTACTTGTCCTTCTGGTTTGACTATAACTATAAAATATTTTTTATATACTCTAGTATTTTAGTTTTGCTGCAAATAATTGAGTTTCTCTGAATACCAAATTCATAGTCATGCAGAAATGAACATATAAAAAGACTATATTTAGTATGGGCATTGATTTTTGCTGATTCAACAAAACTTCTCATCTGTGATACCTTTGCAAGAAGACATGTTAAAAGGAAAATGTGTGCCTTTAGAACAAAGCTATTTTCTATAAGGAATTGATTCTTTTTTTTTTTAACATATTCTCAGGCCCAAGAATCGAACCTAACACAGTTCTGAGCCTCTATCATGTTTTTTTAGCCAGTTCAATTAACCAGTATGTGCTTCAAGGGACAAATCAAAAATATTTCATATTATTGGGGCCAGCAGGTGGTGTGGTGGTTGACGTGCTACATCCCACATGACTGACTTGGTGGTTAGAGTCAAGGGCCTGGTGGCTTGAATATCACACTAGGTGTGTGTGTGTGTGTGTGTGTGTGTGTGTGTGTGTGCATGCTCAAAATCCCAGGAGGAGAATGGAGGAGATGATGGTATTGCAGCATGGCCATCCCTTCTAGGGTATGATTTTTCATTTTCCCTCTCTTTGTCTCTCTCCAGTAAGTGCACATGCCCTATGGCACAAATCTAAAAAAGAGTTTTAAATTATATTATCAAAATAGATGATTATTTCTGGATACACTACCGAGACCCTAAAGCATAGCACTTTTTATAATTTAAGCAATTAGAACACTTACCATACTGCATATTAATTATTTGTGGCAGATTAAAACTTCTCTCATAACCACAATGAAAGGAAGGCGTCTCTGTTGCTAGGGCAGGTGAAGCAGAATCCCAGAAGGTAAACATCTTGGGGACTATTTTCAGAGGGTGATACAGTCTTATAGTGACACCAGGACTGTGGCAGAATATGCAACAACTGACTCCTTGGCACAGTTTTTGAGATTTTCAGTCTTACTGCATTTACATTTTTGCTGCAAGCATATTAAGAAAGTATATGACAAATTTTCAAGTTCATACCAAACTTTTAATGATGGCTCAATTCAATAATTTTTTTACTTCATTTTATTTTTGTTTTATTTAGTGCTAGTTGAAATTCATGTCTTAAAAAATAAGCTTGTTCCAGTGAAAGAAATTGAGGAATAGGATTTGGAATCACATATGCCAGATTCAAAGGGGAGTGTTCGTTTAATTGCTCTATGTATACATTTTTGTTCAGCATATATATTCCTTGAAGACCAATCTTAAATTCAGCAGTTTGCTTTATTATTTGTGTCTTAGTTCAAATGAAATCTTTTTTAAAACCTCTTAGATGCTATGCTTTATTATTTGCATCCATTTTTTTCTACTTTTTTGTTTTTTATTTTCTGGTTTTTCTTTTAATTATTATTTTGCTAGAAGGGGTATGCATTCATCAGAGAGAGAGAGAGAAAGGAAAAGTGAAAAATCATATCCCAGGGGGGGATATGCACATTACAATCACTTCTCCTCCACTCTCAGAATTTGGGGCATGTATGCACACATGCTCAGAGCATTTCTCAAACCATTGCGTCCAGAACTTGAACCACATAGTCAATCATGTGGGATCCAGTGCCTTCATCACACCGTCAACTGGCCATTCCTTCTACTTTTAGAAATATTTTTAGGGGACCAGCAGGTGGTGTAGTGATTAATGCACTGGAATAACTGGAAGAGCTGACCATGTTTCAAAACCCAGACCTGGCAGCTTGAGATTCACACTGGGCATGTGTGTATACATGCCAAAAAATCCCAGGAGGACAACGGAAAAGAAGGTATTACAGCATGGCCATTCCCTCAGGGGCATGATTTTTCACTTTTATTCTCTCTCTCTCTCTCTCTCTCTCTCTTTTTCTCTCTCTCTCTCTCTTTCTGGCAAATGCATGACCCTGTGGCAAAACCTCTTTCTATGTATGTGTGTGTGTGTGTGTGTGTGTGTGTATTTTATAGATAGATAGATAGATAGATAGAAAAAAATTAGCAAAAATGATAATTCACATGCAATAAAAAAACACAAAAAATATAAAAATGCAATAAAAAGTACTCAGATTTCTACTACTCAGACACAGCCTCTGCTGGCATTTGCTTCATTTTCACATTTATTTATGCTTGTTTATTTACTTGCTTAATTTATTTTTTTAAATAAAACCAAGGTCATACTACTCCCACTGTTTTTAATGTCTAGATATTTTCACATTAATTGATACACTAATTCTTGACAATGTCATTATATATTTTTCCCATGATAACTAAGTCACAGATGGCAGGACCAGCAGATGGTGTAATGGCTACATCGCTGGACTCCCATGTAGTCGACCACAGTTAGAGTCCTGGACCTGGTGGCTTAAATTCACACCAGGCACATGTGCATGTGAGTCCAGGATTCTAAAAGGAGAATGGAGGAGAAGGGATTGTGATGTGACCATTCCCCCTGGGAGATGATTTCTCGCTTCCTGCTTCTCTGTCTCTGTCTTAAAAAAAAACTACCCCCAAAAAAAAAAATAAAAGGCATAGATGGGTTTAACTATTTTTTATTATTTTGTTTATTTTTCATTTTTTAAACATTATAAATTATGCCACAATGAAGTTCCTAAGCTTCACCCTTTGTCTTCATTCAGTATTATTTCCTAAGAAAAATGCCTGATGTTTAATAAATGGATCCAAAATTATTACCTCCATTAGAGGTTTATCAAAATATTTTAATTTATATATATGTGAATATCTATTTTAATATTGTATACAAACATTATTGATTCCCATATGTCCTATAATGGTAGACGGAATCATGGGTGAAATCATTCTTCTTTATGTTAAATATTAATATGCTCCCTTAGACTTTCATCACCTTGTTTTCTTTCTCCTATTGTACATGTACTTCATAAACAAATTAAAATACCAACAAAGATCTCCCTGTGGAGAGATTCAAACAGTACTCTTTTTATTCACCAGTCTCAAAATCAAAGCACTTTTTGTGATCACTTTTCATCATATTATGGCAGGAGGCATGCAGTGTAGGCTATTACCCAATAACCAGTCAATATTAATATACAAAAAGCCTGGCTGGCAAGCTCAAGCCTAGTGGTAATAATACTTGAATTATAAGTGATGTATGTATAAAACACAAACACAAGATATGAACCTCAATGATATGTTCATCTAAAATAAATATATATTGCAACATTTGTTTCTTGAACTTACCTAATTAATTAGAGAACTTGTTATAATTTTCTCACAAATGTATAGTGCCTTCTTCACTCACTATCCATTAAATGATTTTTTTCAGATATTAAATAAGACACATATTGACCAAGTACACAAACTTCAGGTTCATAGTATCATGAAATTAGCATCTCCCATGTAGAGAACTCTATCCATTTGATAAAGAAGAAAGTCAGAGGGAGAGAAAAAACATACACATAATCAGAATGGATTTTACCTAACTTCATCTAGTCAGATGACGTATTTTATAGAGATGTCCTGAGATCCTCACTCAGGACATCTTTATTATTTTTTTAGTTAACATTCTCACCAGGATAGTAATCTTATTTTGCAGCAAGTCACAGATTAGATAAGGCAAATTATAAGTGCAAAGAGAGGATCAAGACTGTATGAGAGGTGACTGGGGCCATTTAATGTATTTCCTATTAGAATAACATTTCCCACATAGACCTCAGCACAAACCCAATGGTAGAGTACAGTAGAATGCATTCATTGATCCAGAGCCATCAAGAAATGCTAAATTATACTCAATAGTCTTTGTTCTAAGCTATGCAGAAATATGTAATCTGTATCTAAAAGAATTTCATCAATAAATTTGAAATAATTTTAAGCATGAAGATTTGTATGGATCTTAATCATTATTAGTTTATTGTGTGTCTGTTTAAATTGTTTTTATTATTATTTAAGGCCTTTATTAACAGGTGCTTGCAGTTTGTTGACTTTTTGGAAAAAATCAAGTTGTAAACATTTATTACAAATTAAAAATGAAGTTCTTAAAAATCTCAACTTGACCAGATATGAAACATTTTAAAAACCTTTAAAGGTTTATTGAGAAAAACCAGGCTTTAAAAAAAAAAAAAAAAAAACACGTTTGTCATTACCAAAAACAGACATCTTTAGGTAAAAATAATAAAAATCCCATGCTGCATAGATAATGCAGATAGTTCTAGTTATCTGGTCAACAGGCAAAAAAGCAAGCACTTAAGGTCTTCAGCTCCAATCTTTTGTTCATTTCTTATTGCTGGAATTTCATATTCACTTCTTGCAGGATGACTAAACCGGATGATGGTAGACCGGCATTTACTCAGCCCCGCCCTGCTCAGCCTCCGGAGTGGACGAATTCTCAGCTGGTGGATCGGCTGCTTTTGTCTCTTTGCCATCTTGTGGTTTAGGGTTCTCTGGGCGTCTGCGTCGGTAATTGAAGTTGTGGGGGTACCCACGTTGAGGTGGCTGCTGACCTTGGGTCTCATCTCCTTGGTTTTCCTTATCCTCTTCATTGTTGTCCTCTCTGGGCTGTCTTTGGCGAAGAGGGCCTCTGCGAAATCGTGGTCTATAACCCCCATACATATTCTGCCTCACTGGTCTACCTTGTTCTCCTGCACCCTGGTTGTCAGCACCCTCCATCACTTCTCCCTGCACAGGAGGGTTGGAATACTGTGGTCCACGCCCATGGGGTCTCCGCATATAGTAAGGGGTAAGGGGGGAACCTTCGCCTGCAGTAGGGCTGGCGTTTGACCTGGCCTTCGGGAGCGCTCTCCGATCCCTCGTTCTTTTCCTCACTCTCACTATTCTGGTCATTTGGCTGGTAATTGAGTGGAGGACCCCTACGACGTGGAGTGGATAGCGTCTATAATGGTTATGGTCTGCTGCGTCTTTCCTGCCTTGAACTGGAACTCCACCAGGGCCTGTGACACCTGCTGCCTCCGCACCCTTTTCTCCTTCAACATCAAACTCCAGTCTCTCCGTCTCCTACACTGCGAAGGTACTTCCTGGGGTTATTCTTCTTTATGGCAGTCTGGTGCACAAATACATCTTCCTTGGTGTCATTTTGTTGATGAAACCACATCCATTTCTTCATTGAACCATTTTACTGCTCCCAAAACCTTCCTTGCGATGACCTTCTCGTCCCTGCCGGTGTAAGGTCTCCCGGGCCGCTGCTCCCTGCGCCGCTGCGGGGGGTTCC
>NW_006159858.1:737287-775101 GCF_000334495.1 Tupaia belangeri chinensis
GGGGGCGGCGGGCTGCTAGGTCTCGGCCTCGGTGGTGGTGACTGGGGCTGGCTGAGGCAGCTGCGGCTCCTTCCGGGGTGTGATGGTAACTAGGCAGGTGGCAGCGGTGGGGCTGTTCAGGGCTCTCTGGGGTCCGCTCTCCGCTCCCGCTACCAATCAAACTCTGTTTTGATTTTTAACTTATAAAATGAAGTATGTTTTCGGCCAGCCAGGTGGTATGGTGGTTAGGGTGGCTGGATTCCACAAGACCTACTGCAGTTTGAATCCTGGACCTCTTGACTCGGAACATATACCTGGCATGCATACAGCACGGAATGGAGGAGAAGGGATTGAGGCAAGGCCATCTTCTCTGAGAGATGATTTCTCACTTTTCCTCTATCTCTCACTCTCTTTGTCTCTCTCTGGCAAGTGTACAGGCCCTATAGCAAAAACAAAAACCAGTATGCTTTAACATAATAGTCAATATTTGTTAATGTTCCAAAACCCTGCCTACCTCGTCTTCACCTTAACTATCTTTCATAGTGACACTATTAGAAGCTAAAGTTCTATAATCAAAGGCATTAAAATAATAGCCACAGAAGCTAATTCCATTTACTCAAATAAGAAATGGGCCAAATATTCCAATTCAGGAGGTTTTTTTTTTTTTTTTTCCAGTTCTATCAGTTTCCTTTATTCTATGGAATAGGTATATGCGAAGTTACCTACTGTGTACCTGTTTAAATATATTTAGCAAACATAATATCTGCCTGCTATAGTTTGAACATGCCCCCTGAAAATTCATTTGTTTTTATTTTATTGTGGATGGTATTAAGAATATGAAAACATGGGGCCAGCAGGTGGTGTAGTGATTGAGGCACTGGACTCCCACATTGCCAAACACAGTTCAAGTCCCAGACCCAACAGTTAGAAACTCACACCAGCATGTGTGTGTGTCCCAAAATCCTGAGAAAAGAATGAAGGAGAAGGGATATTGTGACATGGTCGTCCCCCACTGGGAAGTGATTTCTCACTTTCTCTCTCTCTCTCTGTCTCTGTCTTTTTCTACATCTCCAGCAAACACATGCCATCTGCTGGACCCCTTGCTTTATTTTTTTAAAAGAATATGTTTGGAGGCCTGTGGGAACTTATAAATTTATCTAACAATACCTTATTTTACTTAACATTTCTTTGGAAAATTCTATTCACCATGAATTGTTATTCACAATGCTTCTAAAAATGAAGACTAACCTGTTGCCAAATATAGAAATAAATTACCCTACTCTGTTAAGTGGGATTGCACTGAATAAAAACAAAAACAATTCTCACTAACTGACTTTATATATGTATTAATTTCTGACCTATAACTATAATATTTACTTATAATCCTCAACAAAATAGAAGTACTTATTAACATTCAGAAATTCTGACATAGTCAATCCAGTCTTCACCATAACTATTTTTCAATTAGAGCTACTAATAGCTCTAATTGGTAGCTCTAGGATATGTATTTCCACCACTACTACCTCCCACTCTACTTTGTGAATGTTCGTTTTTCAGACAGTCAGGGTCTCATCAAACTTATTACCTCCCATTCATCCAACATAACCTCTATCACATGCATAAATTAGGTGTTCTGGTTCTACTGTTCTTGAATAACTTATTGCTCAATTAACAACCTTCAAGAAAGAAGCAGGAGACATGTATCCTAAATAATGCATTTGGTACATGTAAAACTTTTTTGCTCAAAGAAGAAATAAGAGAGATACTGAGAGCAGTACAGGTCTGAGACAATAGCTTTTCAAGTTCTTTATCTAGACTAAGTTTCAGAGAATCCAGCAGAGGCACACTATGAGAACACCTATTACACATTTAGAACTGAACTTCAATGTTCTATTTCCTATTGCCAACATTTCTCAGATATATGATTTGTATCAATCAACTCTACTTCGTCATTTTCCTTTATCCCCATATGTTCTGTCTTTAACCCACACAGCTTGCTTCTAACACTACCTCAAAATTTCAACAATGACTTCCCAACAAACCCAGTGGCCTGTTTTCAGGTCTTTATTCCCCTTGACTTCTACATATCATTGTTAAAAATTCTTCCCTTGAAATTCTTTCAACTCTTATTTTTAGTCTCTCTACACAGGCATTTTCCAAAGTGTTTTCTTCAAGTGAGAAGTTCAAGATGAGATTCAAAAGAATACTTATGGCCAACTAATTTTACTGAGCACTACTCCCCTAGAAAACTCATAATCCTTGTTACCATATTAAAATCTATATGAAGTCCAATCTTAAAAGAAACTTGCATATTCATGGTGAATCCAAGGTTCTAAAGTCTTCTGTTTCCTTAAAACAGCTTTCTTATTTCATCATTTCTAAAACATATACATTTATCACATTTTAACATCTTTTGTATTAGGTTGTATTTAATAATTGAATGGCTTCCTAAAATCACTACTAACTGGTAACAAGTATGACATAGTTATCATGTTTTGTGCATAAACAAACTGGTAATAGCTGTTCATTTAATCTTCATAGCAGTTGAAAAGCATGTTTCGTTGTTACTATATGCGCCAGTTTTAATATCTATTTAAAGGTCTTAAATAGATTACACTGTCATTCAGCAAAGAAGCAAGAAAACAATTTTTATAAGCACAAAGGCATAGAAAAAAGAGCATAGGGGTACAAAATGTTGTAAGTGAAGCAAATATTTCCTTTGGAGGAATAACTACAATGGCTCTGTTTTCTTAAAAAACACCAGCAAATTTCTTGATTGGATCACAGGAAAGAACTACCTACACAAAAAATGAACTGTGTTTTGTTGTTGGGAAATAAATAATTATTGCCTATACCATAGCAACCAATGTCACTGAAGACAAAAGTAAGTACTAAATCTCAAAATATATCAAATAAATTCTAAGAAATGTGTGTCTTGTCTCACAGGGCTGTCATTATTATTAGAGCATTGCATAATAGTTTAACTGCCTGCAGTTTAAAAACATAGTCATAGAATGTAATAGTGCATCTTACAATCGATGGCATCTTAGTTCCTCAACGCATGAATACGCCACAGAACTGGTATTCTTTATTTATGCAATGTTGTTGTAATTTTCCTCATCTTCCAAACATTGCCTAGTTCATACTCTTCCTACTACTTCCATTATGGTTTTTGGCTCCTCTCCTGGCCTAATTAAGACATTACCTTGCTTTACTTTTCTATAAACATGATTACTAGATGCCATCTGCCTTTCTGAGCTGATTTTACAGGATTAATAGTCTCCCAGATAACCAAACATAAGATATCATGATCATGTTGGTAAATAGGCAGAAGTAAAACTCAACACCCCTAAAAAAACGATCTCAAATTCATGAATAGTTCAGACCTTTTACATGAGCTTGACATCCTACAGAATAGAATTCCATCATCAGAGAACACAGAAAGTTCCTGGCAAATTAGTTTGTTCTTCTTTCTCTTCTATCAGGATTAGAACTTTCTCTGATAGATCGTGAGCCCTTACGTGCTAAGGTGTATCTTCCAGTAGGTGAGAAAAACTAGCAAATAATATAAATTTAAACCTCTAGAGAGCAAAGAGTAGCTGAGAAGACTTTGTGAGGATGTTGCAGTCAGGTCCACTTCTCTTGTCTGCAACCCTGGCATACCTTGATTTTAAACACGAAGAGAATGTAACCACAGGAAATAATGAAAAAAGATAACAATAACTAACTTTATAGCAAGTTCCATATATCTTGATTTATCTATACAGCAATACTACTATGAGAGTTATTAATACATGTTACATATGAAAATCAAAAATTAAATCACCTTTAAAGAATCTTAAGCCTATTAATACTGCATTCAGCATTCTAAACTTGGTATTCTTGGAATAAAACACACATTTTATTTCCTTTATTGCAATCACTCTGGGGGGCGGGGGGAATATCCAGTCTGTGTCTAAATAGCTTCAGTAATAGAAAAATAAGTTCTTTCATTAAGTCAGCTCAGTTCATCTTCAGACAGCTCATAACTTATATAAGAATATGATATCCAAGAGCCCAGGGGATTCAGTGGGTAAAAGTGAAGGGAGTAAGCTAGAATGGACATATGGAAGAAAGATCCAGCTATAACTTATATCTTTGAGCTCATAGTCAACTTGTCTAATTTGCCACACCCAAAAAATAATAGGGTGTGCTTTATGCTTTGACTTACCAGTGAAAGTCTAATCCAGGAAGATGATGTCCAGCAGCTAGTATAGGAACATAAGGTTTCATTTGCTGTCCAGAAAGGCAACCATACTTATCATGGCCAGAGTCTGATTTTATAGTTAAGAGAAAAGAGGGGTCAAGGTCACCCCCTAAGAAGTTATTAGAGGGACTAAATAGTAAAGGATTAGGTGCAGTCTCAAGTATCTAACCAGATAGATGGAGTTCAAGATAGCACATGTCCCAGCAGGGGACAGTAAACCACAGCAGCAGATTTGAAATAGGGTCTGGGCCAATCCTCAGAGATCTAAGAAATGTCATAGAAGTCACTGTAGACAGGGGTGAAGCAAGACCTGAAAACAAGTGAGCCTATGCATTAGCCTATGTAGGCCAGAAGTGCCTCATGAACTAGGCCTCACAAACAGCCTCATGAACTGAGACGAATGGAGTCTGAATGGAAATGGTATCACTGATAGTTTAGGAAGGCTAAGAACAACAATGTTCTATTCACTGCTGAAACCCCAGAACTTATCACAAGATCTAGCACCCAGTAGAAACTCAATAGGAATTCTTATTAAAATATACAGTTTATGTTCACTGAATGAATTGTAGAAGAATTATATATATATATATATATTTGAAATGCTTAATAAAAATATAGATAGGGAAGGGAAGTGTCTTTCAAACATATGACTCTCTTATCATAATAATACCTCCAAAATATCTGTTTCATCAGGAAGATATCAACAACAATACTTAGTTCTGAAATTGATGGAACCAATAGCACCTAATTCAATTTAAACTAACAAAATTCTTTTAGGAAAAAAAATAAAATAAAATAAAAACACACAGTGAATCAAGGTAGCTCTAAGCAAAAAGTCACTACAAAATGTCCATACCCTAGAGTTGCCTAACCCTGTGTCCCAAGGAATGAACCCGGAGTGACATTAACTTTAAACATGAGTTCTATGAAATGTCCATGAGAGTAAAGCACATTTAAACCAAGTTAACATGCCATGTATTTTTTAAGGAAATATAATAAGCATCACCTAAGATATTTAGTGATATCTAAAACAGAAGGAAGTACAAGAGTTGTCTGAAAAAAAGACTAGAAGGTAAAGGATACAGTAATATGTTTCTCTTAAACAACAGGAGAAATTGCGACATGGCAGTTTAACAATATGAGAGGTGAAGTGAACAATGGTGCATGGGTTTTCCCTTTGGAGCAGGAAGGTATCTTCCTTAGAAAGTCAATGTGATTACTGAGTTCTTGACCTCCTGGACTGGGATGAATTCACTAGGCAATGTTACCTACTTAACTGTGCCATTCTTAGTCATATTTTATAAAATTATGATAGATTTATGATACAAATCATGCATAAAGAATTATGAAACAATTCATATATACACAATTAATAATTTGTGGTGTGAAATTCAATGGTTTTTAGTATAGTCAGTTATGCACCTGTCAACACACCTTTAGAATAGCACCCCAAAAGAAATTGTGAAGCCAGTAGCATGCCACATTTTCCCCAGCCTTCTACCTTTGACAGTGACTGATCTACTTTCACAAAAATGATTTAAATTCATAAAATAAACTCAGGCTTTATTCCAGGAATGCAAGGGTGATTCAACTTATGGAAAACCATAAATGTAATACACCATTTTAACAGAAAGAAAGATAAAAACCATATGATCATATCAATTAATGCAGAAAGAGCATTTGATAAAATACAACATCCCTCCATGATTAAAACTCTCAGCAAAAGAAGAGACATTTCTCAACATAATAAAAGCCATCTATGACAAATCCATAGCCAACATACTGAATGGGGAAAAGCTAAAAGCTTTTCTACTAAAAAGAAAAAAAAATGGAAAAAGAAAAGGCTGCCCACTTTCTCCACTCTTCTTCACTATAGTACTGGAAGTCCTTGCCATACTATCAGACAAGAGAATAATATAAAAGGAAGGCATCCAAATAAGGAAAGAATATTGAAATTATCTCTATTTGCAGATGGCATGATTATGTACATAGAAAACACAAAAAGAATCAAATCTCCTGGAAGTGATAAGCAAATACAGTAAAGTGGCAGGATACAAAATGATGTACAAAAATCTGTAATGTGTCTATATACCAACAACAAGCAGGCTGAGGTAGAATTGAAGAAAGTAATCCCATTTACAATAATGACAAAAATTGTAAGGTATCTAAGAATAAATCTAACCAAAGAAAGAAATCAAAGACCTTTACAAGGAAAACTATGGAAAACTTTAAAAGAAATTGAAAATGACACACACAAAAAAATGGAAATACATCCCATGTTCTTGGATTGGAAGAATTAATATAATCAAAATGTAAAGTCTACTCAATTTAACCTACACATGTAATACAAACCTAATCAAACTATTAGGAACATTCTTCACAGATCTAGAAAAAAAATCATAGAATTTGTCTGGAATCATAAAACACCACGTACTGTCAAAGCAATACGGTGCAAGAGGAGTGTAGTAGGAGGTATCTCACTCCTTGACCCCAGAATATATTACAAAGTTGTGATAATCAAAACAGCATGGTACTGGCACAAAACAAAAAAACAGCCATGTAGACCAATGGAACAGAATAGAGACCCCAGAAATAAACCCCAAAACATATAGCCAACTGATTTTTTGACAAAGAGCACCAGACAATCCAGTGGGGAAAAGAAATTCTCATCAGCAAATGGTGCTGGGAAAACTGGGTATCCACCTACAGAAAGATGAACCTTGACTTCTATCCCTCGTCACTAACAAAAACGAACTCCAAATGAATCAAAGATCTAAACCTAAAACATCGAACTATAAAACTACTGGTGAAAAACACTGAGGAAACTTGGAGATGTTGGAGTAGGCATGAACTTCTTCAATAAGACATCCAAAGCCCAGGCAATGATCCCAAAAATAGACAAGTGAGATTACATCAGTTAAAAAGCTTCTTCACAGCAAAAGAAACAATAATTAGAGTGAATCAAAAACCCTCAAAATAGAAGAATATATTTGCAAGCTATTCCTCACATAAGGGATTGATAACCAGAATATAAAGCAAACTCAAGCAGCTCACCTGAAAAAAAAAGGGGGGGGGGGAACAGCAGTTAGCATAATGGCTAGGTCGCTGAACTCCCATGTAGCCAACCATGGTTCGAGTCCCGGACTCACTGGCTTAAACTCACACCAGGCACACGTGCGTGCGTGCCCAAGATCTTGAGAGAAGAATGAAGGAGAAGGGATTGCAGCGTGGCCACCCCCCCTGGGGGGGTGATTTCTTGCTTTTCTATCTCTCTGTCTCTCTCTGCCTTTCTGGAAAGCACATGGGCCCTATAGCAAAAACAAAACAAAACAAAACAAAACAAAACAAAACAAAAAACCTCTCCAAAAAAAAAAAAAAATCAACTCAAATAAAATCTCAAATAAAATGTGAGCAAATGGGACCAGTAGGTGGTGTGGTGGTTAAGGCACTGGACCACATGGCCTAACGACGGTTTGAGTCCCAGACATGGTGGCTTTCTTTTTCATTCTCTCTCTCTCTCTCTCTCTCTCTCTCTCTCTCTCTCTCCTGTCAAATTAAAATGAATGAATGAATAAAGAAAATTAAATAATGCTTTTTAAAAATATGGACAAATGAACTGAACAGACAACTCTCTAAAGAAGATATATAAACAACCAAAAAGCATATGAAAAAATGCTCACCTTCCCTTATCATAAGGAATATACAGATAAAAACCACAATGAGATACTACCTAACCCCAGCCAGAATGGATAAGATTAAAAAAATTAAGAATGATAACTGCCGGTGAGACTGTGGAGAAAAGGGAACTCTTCTACACTGTTGGTGGGAAAGTAAATTAGTACAGTCACTGTGGAGAATAGTATGGAGATTCCTCAATTCCTACAAATAGAACTACCATATGATTCAGCAATTCCAATCCTTGGTATCAACCCAAAGGATGGGAGTGCACTAAGTCAGAAAAACACTAGCACATCCATATTTATTGCAGCATGGATGTGCTGAATGGGGAAAAGCTAAAAGCTACTATTCACAGTAGCTAAGATATGAAACAAACCCAAATGTCCACAAACATATGAATGGGTTGAAAAAATGCAGCACATATACACTACAAGATACTACTTAGCCATAAAAAAAATGAGACCCTGCAATTTTACAGAAAGAGGACAAATATGGAAAATTTATTGCTAAGCAAAGTATGCCAGACTATGAAAGAGAGGCATTGTATGTACCCACTTAATATATGCTGAATGTCTGCACTCTATAGCAGAAACTAAAAGAAAGGTATAAAGGCGTGAAGAGCAACTGTGAATACCAGAGACAGTGTGGGAGGAGGATAGGAAATGATAAAGGGTAAAAGGAGGCAATTAAGGAGGAAAAATAAGTAAAACATATAAGAAACACAAAATGGAAAATTATCTGTTGAGGAGATGTATGGTAAAATTTTTGACTGAACAAATATACAGTGTATTCTGGATGAGAAAATTCATTCTGTATATTGCAATGATACAGTGAGTGAATGTAAAATACATAAATTAAAAATAATAATCATAATAAATAAAACAAATAATTTAAAAATTGGGTGAATAAAGAAACTAAGTTAACAGGCAAAATACGAGGAAAAAAAATAAAGTGAAGACATAGTATTTGACCTGAATTTTCATGCCATTCTTGGCAAACAAATGTTTGTGAAGACATGGTGAATTTATTCTGTATTTATACCTAATTCATTTTCTTTAATGTTGTAAAACTCTGGGTCAAATAATTTAGAATCCTAGATATTCCCAATCAGAATCCAAACTTTATCTCAAACAGTCACCAAGATAGACGTATCCCCTTTCAATTACATAGAGAAGCATCAAATTTTGGAAACATAAGTCATATTGACTACAAATACTGGTCCCCCTTCATTTCAAGAGGTATGCAAACAGATATCTAAAAACTTCAGGCTGGCCCCATAACCCAGAGATTAAGGAAGCTGGACCCCCACATGGCTCACCAAAGTTTGAATCCTGACTCAGCAGCTGGAGAGACACACTGGGTGCATGTTCATGTCCATGTCCAAAATCCTTACAGGATAAAAAATGGAGGAGGGATTGTGGCTGACCATGACCCATTGGAACAGGGTTTCTTCCTCTCTTTTGTTCTTTCTCCCTCTCAGTCTCTCCTCCTTTTTCTAGAAAACACTCAAATGTCCAAAAAAAGATGATTGGAATGAAAAAAAATGTGGCATATGTACTCTATGGAATACTACTCAGACATAAAAAAAAAAAAAAGAAACCCTGACATTTGATACAAGGTCAATGAATATGGAAGACTTAATGCTAAGTGAAGCAAGCCAGACTATGAAAGACAGACTTTGTATGTCCCCATTCAATATATACTGATTATCTGCACTCTATGGCAGAAACTAAAAGTTTGGAAGGTATAGTAGCAGAGTGGGCAATGGTAGATTCTAGAAATAGTAAGGATAGGGGTAATATGGAGATGAGTAATAGAGGGAGGAAGGGTGGGGAACAAGAAAAGAAAAAGTAACAAAAAGTGTTCTTAGTTGATAAAAAAATGAAAAGCTATTTGCTGATGATGTATATAGTAATGTCTTTATCTTGATTGACATGCATGGCAATCATGTTGGAAAAAGAAATGTTATACATCATAAAGAAATAAGTGATTAACTGTGATACAACAATAAATAAATAAAAATTATATTTAAAAAAAAAACACATGTCCTTCAGAAATGGAAAACAAAAATCACCTCCAGAAACTCTAGATATGATGTTTTATGAGATTTTAGAATTAAAGGGTAGTGGACTTTGCAAATATTTACTAGAGAGAAGAGTATTGCAAACACAAGATTTCTTTCAAATCGATGATGCATTTTAGTTCTTAAGAGCAGTACTAGATCCTAATAACACTGGCTTTTCTATGTACGGTTTCTTAGAAATAACAATTTACTATGAATTGAATTGTGTTCCACCAAAATTCAAATGTTGAAGCCCTAACCCCTAATGTGATGGCATTTAAAAATGGGGACTTGGGGAAATAATTAAGTTTAAATTGGGTCATAAAAGTGGGACTTTAATAATGGGATTAGTGCTCTTAAAAGAGACATCAGAGAGTTATTCTCTCTCTCTCTCTCTCTCTCTCTCTCTCTCTCCCCATATCTCTGCTAAGTGATGACACAGAGAAGAAAGCTCTGTACAGAGCAGGAAGAGAGTACTCAATACAACCCAAACATGCTAGCACTCTGATCTCAGAATTCCAACCCCAAGAACTATGTAAAAATGAAGTTTTGTTGTTTAAGCCAGCTAGTCCATAATATTTTGTTATGGAGATGTGAGCTAAGACAACATCATACTAGGATTTGGCAAAAAATACCCAGAGAGAGATAACATTTTTCAAATTCAACTCTACTACTTGGATAAAACTGCACATCACTCATATTAATTACATTATTATGCTAAGTTAATATGTAGTCTTAAAATAAAATTTTAGCACATTGCTCTCCATAGGCCAGGGCTTTTCAGCCCTAACACCATTTACATTTTGGATGAGATCGCACTTTATTGTAGGGTTATGGCCTGAATATGAACAATGATTAGCAATATCTTGGCCTTTATCCATTACATGCCAGTAGTATCCCCTCAGCCTGTCATGATGATCAAATATGCCTCTAGATCTTGCCAAAGGCCCTACGAGTTGGTCACCACATTGAGAACCACTATTGTAGGAAATTCATAGAATAAAACAAATGTTTTCTATCAAGCTCACTTTAAGTGCAATATTCAATGAAAGATGTGATAACTTGTTCATCACTCATGTAAACTGGAAATTTCCTAAGTAGTATCATATTATACCATCCCATGTATGAAAGTCCTAAAGATCAATAGTTTTAATATATACTATTAAATTGTCAATTATTTTAATTGTCTCATTACCTTCTTTTAGCTTGGTGGGATCCTATAAAAGAGGAAATATAGAAATTTAATTTTAATGATAATGAGGCATGTAATTCTCCTGACAGCAGCACCCACAACCACAACAAAATCCCAGCTCAGGATGGCACACCCATCTGAATACTCCACTCAAGGTGCACTGACATGGGAGGCAGGTATATTCAATCCCTTTAGTGGAAATCAATTCAAGCCAGATGGAGGTATTAGGGACAGAATGAAGAAGATTTAAAAGGATTGACTTTGAGAAAGAGAAAAATGCATATACTGGCTAGTGATGTCAGTGTTTTTCCTTTGTCCTCAAATTAAAAAAAAAGAAAAATATATTTTATACTAGAAACTGTTCAAACCAGTACTTTTCTTGCAAAGAACACTACTAGTTCTGTGGTCCTGCTACTTTCTGGTTTACGTAAGGTGCAGATTGACATAGGGAGCCAAATTTTCACTTTCTCCTATTATTTAATGAAGAAAAGAATTCCAAGTGCCAAGCAATTTATTTACAAAAAAAAAAAAAAATAGAACATACTTTGCTCACAAATTCAGGGCCTTGGATGAATGGAAAACATGGGAGAATGACATTCTTCATCCCCACAGAGTCATCACACTTCATTTGCAGGTTCTGTTGCTCAGGGAAACCATAGCAGCACCTGCAACATCAACATCATATAGACTTTGACTTTGTGATCTTTTAGGGAAAACAAGAACTCTTCACACCTTTTAGCATCTATATTGCAAAAAGCAACATAATATTATGTGTTTAAACATCTTTTTTTTTTTCATATAAAATGGAACTCCAGAGCTTTTCCCAAGGTAAATCAGTAACGTTTTGATAGAATTGTCTTATAACTGATACAATCTACTTTGCAGACAGTCACACTCAAAGCTTGAGGCCATGAGCCAACAGATGGTGTGGAGGTTAAGGCAGTTGGCTCTCACATGGTTGACAGTGCTGTTCAAGTCCTGAACCCAGTAACTTAGGAAACACACTGAGCACATGTTTGTGTGTGCCAAAAATTCCTAGAGAAGGATAGAAGAGATGGAATTGCAACATGACCATCCCGGTGGGGGTGCAATCTCTCATTTTCCCTCTTTCTTTCTTTCTCTCTCTTTCTTTCCTTCTCTCTCTCTTTCCTGTCTCCAACAAGTACATGTGCCCAATGGTAAAAAAATGAAAAATAAAAAACAACCTTGAGTACAGAAGAATGGGAAGTAAATTGTGTTTGTACTTTTTTTCCTAAATCTGGTGGCTCTTTAACTGTAGAAAGGGAATGTTTATACTTGCAGAATGGAATTTATGGAATCTCACAGTAACTAACACAAGGTAAAAATGTAGTAAATTTTTATTGTACTCCCTTCATAAGAAATAGAAAGAAAAAGAGAGAAAAGCAGAGAGAGAAATGGCCACTCCTTTGCCAGCCTGGTGGTTAGGGCAGCTGAATTCCACATGGCTGACTGACAATTTGAGTCCCAGACCTGTGGCTTGAAAAACACACCAGGCACTTATGCATGCATGCCCAAAATCCTAAAATGAGAAAGAGATGAAGGGGAAGGGATTGTGGCATCAACATTCCTCACTGGGGAGGTTTTTCTTCCCCCCCTTTTCTATCTCTGTCTCTCTCCAGCAAGTATACCTGCCCTCTTGGCAAATTAAAAGAGAGAAAGAGAGAGAGAGAAAGACAACCACCCTCACAGGGTCCTCCTGATACTACAATTCATCCCTTGCATTAGCCAGCCAAGATTACGGACATGTGAGCGCCTGATATCTATAGAGAGACCAATACACTCTTTGGCACCGACTTAAATGTCTTTCTAGAAAGAAAATAACTGCTAATTGTGATTCTATGATACTGAGGGTTTTTTACCCTCTCTATGAAGAAGTCAAGTTATCTTTTTGTTTTTTGGGGTTTTTTTTGAGAGATTTTCACTGTACGGCGCGTGCGCTCGCCAGACAGACAGAGAGAGACATAGAGACAGAAAGCGAGAAATCACCCCCCAGGGGGGATGGTCACGCCACAATCCCCTCTCCTCCATTCTCCTCTTGGGATCTTGGGCACACACGCACACGCGCCCGGCGTGAGTTTTAAGCCACCGGGTCCGGGACATGAACCACGGTCGACTACGTGGGAGTCCAGTGACATAGCCATTATGCTAACTGCTGCTTCCCAAGAAGTCAAGTTATCTTGAGGATAATTTATTTTTTAATTAGACAATGGTGTATCTGAAAAGGAACTCTCTTTTCTATTGTGACAAAGAACACATGTTCAAAACTATACAATACAATGGATTCTTCCAATAGCCTCATGATTCTATATTTCTGAAGATGTCACAACCTACTTGAAACTAAAACTAAACATAAACTATGCCCTCATCACCAGCCCAGTAACAAGGTTCCATACCCTCCTCACTTGCCTCTCACAGCTGCCTTTCTTCCAAGGTAGCATAGTTCTAGAAAGGTGGGCTTTCCAAATTTAAATGATAATAGTGTTGGACCTGACTCATTCACCAGAAAAATTAGAAATACATTATCATTAATTTTTTGAGAGGTTTTTTTTGTTCTTTTTTTTTTTTTTGCTATAGGGTGCATGTGCTCTCCAGAAAGACAGAGAGGGACAGAGAGCCAGAAAGCGAGAAATTGCCTCCTGGGGGAGATGGCCACGCCACAATCCTTTCTCCTCCATTGTCCTTCCAGGATCTTGAGCATGCACACGTGCCTGGCATGAGTTTAGGCCCCCTGGTCCAGGACTCAAACCGCAATTGACTACATGGGAGTCCAGTGACATAGCCATTACACCAACTGCTGGTCCCACATTGTCATTAATTAATGTCATTTTACTTATCAACTTATAATAAGTGTTATCCAAAGGGTAATATATATACAACTGAACTATTAACCAAGATTATTGATAGCCTAAAGGATTTACTAATTTATTAATCTTTACCTATATTCCTAAAGTTATTTTTATCTTCATCTTTATCATTTATTTTTAATTAACCCAAGTCCCTGGAAAAGTTAGTGTCTTATATTTCCTTAAAAAACTAATATTTGCTTTAATTATGAAATATATCATTTGTCTTATACAGTTATTTAGATTAGATTTCTAAATCATTATTTGTCTTATACAGTTATTTAGATTAGATTTATTTTAACTGAAACATGTAGTTTTGTCAAGGACAGCTTAATATATAGGCACTAAAATAGTTTGAGCTGATAACTTTAATAAGCTATAACCAGATAATCAAGGACTATAAATGATTAATTTTTTCTCTTACATTATCAAAGAGCGACTATAAAAGTACAAAATCCACTGTTAAATCTGTGTTTACAGTTCTAATGACAGATTTATAAAGTAATGTGTATAGCAACGGTTTCTCTATCATGTTGTTTTTCTTTTCATTTGATAGAATTAAAACCTTTCTTTTTGAAGCCTAATGTTGAAGATTCCATGGTAACTGCCTTTTTATTTGGTTTCCTTTCTTAGCTTTTGTTGTTCTTTTGCTTTGCTTTTAAGTTGGAAAAATATTTTGCTTAAAATACAGTACAGGGAAAGCAACAATCTAGCCTTCAGTGTATGCAGCAACTCTTAAGGTTTTTCATTTTAAGAAAAAATTAAATTACTCTTGAAGTTTTGTATTAGGTCATGATTATGAACAGGCTGAAACTGGAATATTAAAGTGGAAGAGGAGGATCAGCAGGTAACAAGGTAGTTAAGGTACTGGACTTTTACATGGTCTACCACAGTTTGAGTCACAGATCCAGTGGCTTGAAACTCATGCCAGGCACATGTGCATGCATTCCCAAAATCCTGAGAGGACAATGGAGGAGAAGGGACTATTGTATAGCCATCCTCCTTAGGAGTGATGTTTCACTTTCCTTCTGTCTTTCTCAGGCAAGTGCACAAACTCTATGGCAAAGAACAGAAAAATAAATAGGTAAAATGAAGGAGGATTTAGTGGCTAAACACTGGATTGACTAATTTGATGTTCTGTTTCCTACATACTGTTCTACATTTTCTATTCTCTTTGTTTATAATCTACCATTATTGAGTGAAGATTAATTACAGAGAATGCCTTAAAATTTGTGAAATTAGTACAGCAACTGTGGAGATCAATATAAAGGTTTCTCAAAGATTTACAAATAGACCCAGCGGTTCCACTCCTGGATATCTACACAAAGGATAGGAACATGCTCCACTGAAAAAGTGCTTGCACACTCATGTTTACTGCAGCATTATTCACAATTGCTAAAACATGGAACCAACCCAAATGTCCATGAACAGATGAATGGATTGAAAAAGTGTGGCACATATACACTATGGAATACTACTCAGCTATAAAAAATAACAAAAAGACCCTGACATTTGATAGAAAGTTGGCAAATATGGAAGATTAACTGCTGAGTGAATCAAGAAAGGCTGTAAAAAGAGAGACATTGTATGTATCCACTTAATATATACTGGCTGTTGGCACTCTATGGCAGAAATTGAAAGACTAGAGGATATAGAAGCATGGAAAATGGTTATGAATACTGGAGACAGTGTGGGAAGATGGTGGGATATGGTAGAGAGGACGAGAGGAAAGGAATCAAGGAGAAAAATAGAGAGGCAAGATATTTAAGGGACACAAAAATGGAGGATTGTCTGTCGATGATAACATATATGATATCTTCAACTGTACTGGTGTGAAGTGTGTTCATGTTGGATAAATTAATTTTATAAGCTGCAGTGGAGTGTAGTGATTGAATGTATAAAATAAATCAAAACAATGAAAGAAAAAAAGTGGTACATATACAAAATAAAATATTATTTACTTATTTAAAAAGTTGTGAGAATTACTGATTCTTGAAATATAACAATAGCCCAATCAATAAGACCCTATGTACCAAAGTTTCCTTACATATGGAATGGAACTGAAAAATACTTCCTACCACTTCTCATTTCAAAAAATGAGATGCCCATTCATGAACCTGAGTCTGAAGATATTCAAAGTTCTTTTCCTTGGTATAAAGCAGTATTATAATTAATCGCATAGCTAAACTAAATGTTTACTTCTATCTACTCATATTTTCTGTTTCCATTTTATATTTTAATGAGTTTATTGATGTCTCTGTATTGAAAATTTTATGTTACAGACCTCCAACATCTTTTCACATCTTTTGAACTGCTGGGAGATATAGAATTACAGAAGTAGAAGGATGTTTTCCCCTCAATAGCTAAATGATTTACAGGTGAGTTTCAATCTTTAATGTAAACATTTTATATGAGTATTTTTTTATTATTACAGGAATTTTTAAAATGTTTTCATTGATGATTCATCATACTTCAGTGAAGAAAATCAGCATTATAATCTTACCTTCAAAGTTAATGAATGCCCTTGATCACCAGTAATTAACAGAGCTAGTAGACAGAAAATCAACAAGTCTATAGAATAACTGAACAACACCACCAACAGACAAAATCAAATTGACATATTCAGGACACTCCATGAAACAAGAAAAAAAGTATATTATTTTCAAGTACCCATAGAGTTTTCTACTGAGGTAGACCATATCCTAGGGAAAAAAAAAATTAACAAATTTAAAAGAATTGAATCAGACAGACTGTGTTAACTGACTATAATGGATTCATGTAGAAATCAGTAGCACAAAGACAACAAGAGAATCTTCAAACTATTTTTTTGTTTGTTTTTCTGGAGGGGGAAGATTTTTGTTATAAGGCGTGTGCACTCACCAAAGATACAGAGAAATAGAAAGCAAGAAATCATGTACATACACACACACACACACACACACACACACACACACAAAGGATGGTCATCCTGCAATCCCTTCTCCACCATTATTCTCTCGGGATTCTCGGCATGCAAGTACACACACCTGGTGTGAGGTTTAAGTGGCTGGGTCCACACCTCAAACCATCATGGTTGACTACGTGGGAGTCCAGCAACGTAAACATTATGTCATCTGCTTGTCTCCAAATTAATGCTAAGTAAAAGCACTCACTTAAATAATCCACTTGTGGAAAAGGAAATCTTCAAAAAATATAAAAATTAAAATGAAATGCAGTACAGAAAGAAAAGTTTATAGCCCTAAATGCTTACATTAGACATAAGGAAAAGTCTCAAATTAATTAAGTTAATGAAATAAGAAAAATATAACTGGTATAAATCCAAAGAAAACAGAAAGATAAATAATAACAGAACATAAATCAATGAAACTAAAATCATGAAACTAAAATGGGTAAGAAATAGAGAAAATCATTGAAACAAAACCTAATTCTTCAATCCACAGTCCAGTACTGTAACCACCACACCACTTGCTGGCCTCTCTCATAAAGTTTAATGCAAAAATTCCCTCAAAATATTAATAAACTGAATCCAGAGAGAGTGAGCAAGAAAGTGAAAAATAAGCATGCATGGGGAAGGCCATGCCACAATCCCTTCTCCTCCTGTTAATTTGAATAAGCACATACATTCTCCCAGCGTGATTTTCAAGCTACTAGGTCTGGGACTCAATCCAAAGTCCAGTACCGTAACCACCACACCACTTGCTGGCCTCTCTCATAACGTTTAATGCAAAAATCCCTCCAAAATATTAACAAACTGAATACAACAATGTATAAAAATTATATACCATAACACAGCTGAGTTTATGCCAATCACGCATAGGTGGTTCAATATTTGACAAATAATTCAATACACCATTAACATGCTAACAGAAAATTATATGATCAGGACCAGCAGGTGTCATAGTGGTTACCACTAGAATCCCACGTAGTCGACCAGGTTTGAGTCCCAGACTTAGTAGCTTGAAAATCACACTGAGAGCATATATGTGCTTATTCAAATTAACAGGAAGAAAAGGGATTGTGGTGTGTCCTTCTCCATGAAGGCTTAATTATTTGAGGCCCAGAGTGATTTCTCACTGTCTCTCTTATTGGCAAGCGCATACACCCTATAGCAAAAATCTCTCATAAAAAAAGAAAAAGTATATGATCAAATCGATTGGTTCAGGTAAGATATTTGAGAAAATTCCACACCCATTTAGAATCAAACCTGTCAGTACCCTAGGAATAGAGGAGAATTTTCTCAACCTCATCAAGAGTACAAAAACAAAACAAAACAAAACAGAATAAAACAAAACAAACAAAAAATAACACAGCTAACACCATCCTTAATGATAAAAGACTAAATGGTCTTCTAATACCATCAACAAGACAAGGATGTTCATTCTCAAATTTTAATTCAACTAAGTACTGAAAGTTCTAGTTATGGCAATAATAAAAGCAAATGAAATAAAAATTGAATTATAGAAGAAAAGAAGGCCTAGCCACAGTGGTGCAGGTATAAGGTGACACTTGAAACTAGAGCCACATGGGTAGCCTGAATTCAGACTTAGACCTAAACAGACTGGCTGTGCCCACATGTGCCCATAATCCTGGCTGGCTGGGAAGTTTGAGGGTTTAACCCTATCAAAGATACCTCTCTCTTTCAAGAAATAAGACTTTTTTTAAATTTAAAAATAATGGAAAAGTAGTAATAAATCTCTATTTATAGAACTCATAATCATATCCATTTTTTAAAAAATTCCATGAACTAAACAAAAAAGCAAAGAAAGAAACCAAAAAATAGAAGAGAATAAAACTTTTAGAATTAATAACTTAGTTCTGTCGAATTGCAGGAGATAAAATCAACATGCAAAACATCAGTTGTATTTTTATACATCATCAACAAATAGAAACAAAAATCAAAAATAAAATACCATTTATAATTTCCTTGATGAAAAATTTAAAATCTAGGCATAAATCTAACTAAACATGTATAGGATCTGTATAACAAAAATTGAGAAATTCTAACTAAAGAACTAAAAGAAGACTTAACTACTTGGAGAAAAATCTCATGTTTATGGATTAGAAGTCTCAACATAATTAAGAAGTTATTTCTTCCTAAACTGATCTGTAAGTTTAATGTAATGCCTATCTAAATCTTAGCAAAGTTTTGGTAAGGAAAAGTTTTGGCTAGGACAGAGAAAAGAGTTCTTAGACTTTACAAGTTTGTTTTAAAGTTAACAGGAAATTTAAAGGCCCTAGAATACTAAAACAATGTTGAAAAGAAGAACATAGTAAGAGAAATTTCTCTTCCCAGTGTTAAGATATACTATATAACTACAGTAATCAAAACAGAGTAGTAATGGTGGCATGGTAAACAAAGTATATCAATGGAACAGAATGAAGAATGCAGAAATAGATCCACACACATATGGCCAGTTAATTTTTGGCAAAGGAGCAAAAGCAATATGATGGCGTGGGAGCAATTAGACATGCATAGACAAAAATATGTACCTAAATCTAAACCTCACACCTCATACAAAATTCAACTCACTAGATCATGAACACAATATAAATCATGAAACTATCAAATGTCAAAAGAGAGAGAGAGAGAGAGTATTCATATAGGACTAAGAAAAGAGTTCTTAGACTTAACATCACAAGTGTAAACCAAAAGAGGAAAACTTGGTAAACTGGACTTCACTGAAATTAAAAATCTTTTGCCCTGTCAGATCCTATTAAGAGTGTGAGAAAATAAATTACAGATAGGCAGAAAATACTTTCAAACATTATATAGCCAATGAAAAATTAGTACCTAGAATATATTAAAAACTTATAAAATTCAACAAAAAATGATAAGTGCTGGTGGGGGGTGGTGAAAGGGGAACTCTCTTACACTGCTGGTGAGAATGTAAATTGGTCCAGCCACTGTGGAAAACAATTTGGAGATTCCTCAAAAATCTACAAATAGAACTACTATATATGATCCAGCAATCCCACTATTTGGTATCTACCCAAAGGACAGAATTCTTAATCAGAAAAGTATTTGCACATCGATGTTTATTGTGGCATTATTAACAATTGCTAAGACATGGAACCAACCTACATACCCATGAACAGATAAATGAATTGAAAAAGTATGGCACATATATTCTATGGAATACTACTCAGCAATAAAAAAACAAGACCCTGGCTTTTGTCACAAAGTGGATGAGTATAGAAGATTTACTGCTAAGTGAAGCAAGCCAGGCTATGAAGGAGAGACATTGTATGTCTCCACTTAATATATACCAAGTGCCCGCACTCTATGGCCAAAACTGAATGACTGAAGATTACAGAAACTTAGTAAATGGTTGTGAATACCAGACACAATGTGGAAAGAGGGTGGTTGAAGAAGCAGAGTCTAAAGAAAGATATTAAGGAGAAAAATAGAAAGGTAAAGCATTTATGGGACAAAAAAAAAAGTGGATTATTATCTATTGAGGATAATTTTATCATATTGTCAACTGGACTGGTGAGAAATGTACACATGTTTGGCTATTCACTTTGTAAGCTAAGTAACATGCTATTGAATGTATAAGAGAAATTTAAATAAAAATTTAAAAAAAAAAACTTACAGGGAACCAGCAGTTAGCGTAATGGCTATGTCGCTGGACTCCCACGTAGTCAACCGTGATTCGTGTCCCGGACCCGGTGGCTTAAAACTCACGCCGGGCGCATGTGCGTGCGTGCCCAAGATCCCAAGAGGAGAATGGAGGGGAAGGGATTGCGGTGTGACCATCCCCCCTGGGGAGTGATTTCTCGCTTTCTGTCTCTATGTCTCTCTCTGTCTGTGTGGCGAGCGCACGCGCCCTACAGTGAAAATCTCTCCAAAAAAAAAAAACTTACAAAATTCAATATTAAAAAGGTAAATGGGCTGATTGGTGGCACAGTGGTTATGGTGGCTGAATTGCACACAGCTGAATTTTAGTCCTGGACCTGGTGGCTTAAAAAACACAGTGGATGAGTGTGCATGCATGCCCAGAATCCTGCAAGGAGAAATGAAGGATTGTGGCATGACCATCCCCATAGAAATGCTTTCTCATTTTCTCTCTCTCTCTGACTTTTTTTGACAAGTTCACATGCCCTCTAGCAAAATTAAAACACAAAACAAGGCACCAACAGGTAGCATAGTAGTTAAGCCACTAGACTCCTACATGGCCAATCATGGCCCAAGTCTCGGACCCAGAAGCTTGAAACACACTGGGTGCATGTGCTCAAAATCCCAAGAGGGGAATAGAGGAGAAGGAATTGCGACATGTCCATCCTCCCTGGAGAGTGATTTCTCGCTTTCTGTCTCTCTATCTCTCCAGCAAGCATATGTACCCTATAGCAAAAATCTCTCAAAAACAAACAGAACAAAAAAATAAAATTTCAATTAGAAAATGAGCAAAAGACTTGCAAGACATTTCACCAAAGAATATACAGATACCAAATAAGCATATGAAAAGCAAAAAAGATGTTCATCATTATTAGTCATTTGGGAGGTGCAAACTAAAACCATAATGAGGTAGCATTATATACTTATCAGAATGACAAAAAAAAAAAAGTAAGTAGCAAAACCATATGTTAACAAGGGTATGAAAAACTAGATCACCCACACATGCTGGTGGGAATGTAAAATGGTACAGTTGTTCTCAAAAACAGTTTGGCAGGTTCTTATGAAACTGAAAATGGAATTTACCATATCACCTAGCAATTACACACTGGGCTTATATCCCAGATTATGGAAAATGTATTTTCTTGCAGAAACATGTACATAGATGTTCTTAAAAATTTGATATAATACATGAAAACTGGAAACTACTCAAATGTCTTCAAGTGGTGAAAGGTAAAGCAAATTGTCGTATAGTCACACCATGGAATACCAATCAGCAATAGAAAGGAACAAATTATTAATAAATAAAACAATTTGGATGCCTATCAACAAAATCATACAGAAGAAAAGAAGCCAATTCACCATGATACTTACTGTATGATACGGTCATTTTGGAAAACATTTGGCCATATATACCAAGAATTTCAAAAAATGTATATATTCATTTATACCATAACCTCCTTCTAAAAGCATTCCAGCAGATGGCATAATGATTGCATCACTGGACTCCTACATGGCTGACTATGGTTAGAGACTTGGACCCAGAGGCTTGAAACCCACGCTGGGCATGTGCGCATCTGTGTGTGTGCCCAAAATCCTGAGAGGAGAATGGAGGAGAAGGGATTGTGGTGTGGCCATCCTCCCTGGGGTGTGATTTTTCATTTTCTGTCTTTCTGTTTCTCTCTGTGTCTCTGGTATGTGCACATGTCCTATAGCAAAAATCTCTCTACCAAAAAAAAAAAAACTAATATATCAGTGGTTCTCAAAGTGCAGTCACTAGACTACCAGCATGAGCACAAGTGAATCATCTGGGTTGCACCTCAAGCTTACTAAATCAAAACCTTTGGGGATGGGAGTAAGCAATCTGTGTTTTTTCCAAGTCCAGCAGGTGATTCTAATGCACTAGAGTTAAAAAATACAACTTCTCTAGATAACCAATCAGAAAATCTTAAGTTACTCACTGCAGAATCATTTACACTAACAAAAGTGAGACTTACTTTTATTGTTCTACTAAGAGAAATGTTGATATAAATTATAAAATAATATAGAATGAAAATTTTAATCACATGGAAAAATGACTTCAATATTATGCTATTAAAAATAGCAGGATTGAGGGCCAGCAGATGACATAATGGTTACGTCAGTGAACTTCCACATGGCAACAGCGGTCCAAGTCCTGGACCTCGTGGCTTGTAACTCACACCAGGTGCATGTGTGTTCGTGCCCAAGGTCCCAGGAGGAGAATGGACAAGAAGGCACTGCAGCATGGCCATCCCTGCTAGAGGGTAATTTCTCATTATCCCTCTCACTGTCTCTGTCTCACTCTTTCTCTGGTGGGTAGACCCACTATAAGGCAAAAAAAAAAAAAAAGCACAAAATTCAAAAAGCTGTGTGTATAGCAAAATCCTGTTTTTTAAAGGAGACACAAACATACATACACACACATGCTTACAATCTGTATTATTTGCATGCTTTGAAACATTTAGTATTTAAATGGTTAAGTCTATCTATATGCCATCCTATTCAAAGGTAGTAAATAATTACATATATGTACACATACATAGCTTTAATTAATGTATTTATACTTAGTCAATGCAATCATTTATAATCTCATTAGTTAGTTATTAACTATAAAAAATGATAAACAATGTTTATGTTTTTATGGTATAAATAACTGCTACTAAATTTCTTAGGCTCCAAATACCTTTAAGCTTTCATATACCAATAGCATTTCAACAAGGATAAACAGAATTTTTTTAAAAGATGTCTTAGGCAATAATTCACTTAATATTGATAGGCATTGTCTAGATATAACCCTTAGCTCTAATAAGTATTCATGCATATTCTAAGGTATATTAATAGAAATATAAGCAATTTTAAAGCTGGGTGGTATAGTATTCAGCGAAATTAAAATAATACATAATTTGTCAATAGAATTAGCAAACTTAAAAGAATAAACTAGAAATTATTTTGCAGTTAAACTTATGAAAAGTTGTTAGTATTCGCTATGGCTATCGAATGGATCATTATAACCTAAATATTCATTTATAAGTTTAGATGCTATTTATCCTATTATGTATAATCTCATTTATTTTTAAAAATGACTAATATTATTTTGCTCACATTTGATTTATATACCATGAACAAAGTTTAATTCCAATTTTTCTGAACAGAATAGGTTTTGTCTGAGCTCTACAGCACTTACATTCAATTTTAACTTGTAATTCTCAATACATTTCTATTACATTTAGAGAATAATAGGAAGTAGGCCTGCAGCTAGTTTAATACCTTTAAATTCCTATGGATCACAATGAAAGACCATGTAGCCCAGCATGCTTCATATTTCAAAAGTGGTAGACTGTTAACATTGTACTTTTATTAAAATTCCTATTAATTTTTTCTGTCAATCTGAATGTAAAATTACTTTATCATTTCTCTATAGAATAAAAAAGTGAAGAAAATATCGCTTTATTCCCAATTACTTGTCTAGTCAAAAATGGAGAAAGAAATTTGGAAAAAGTGAACTGTATCATAACCTAGCCAACCATAGTCAACTTAAGAATATTTTAATATTAAAGTTACATTGTTACACAATTTCACAATCATGCAGGCCTTCATTCAACAGATAATTAGTGTTAAACTTCTACTTTGTGCCTGCAATTTGTGTTTGGCATAAGAGAAATATTACTGAGCAAGACAACTAGGTTCCTCCCCTTAAAAAGCATTCACTCCAATGGGAGTGACAGTAAACATTTTCAGTGGTGATAAATGTAATAAGAAATAGAAGAGTTTAACACCCCTCTGACTAAGGGATCACTATTAAACACAAAAAGTAGAGGAGAGAATTCCAAAAATAGAGCAAAGTCTATACAAAGACCCTAACGGCAGTAGCTGCAGATGAGAAATGCTGCAAAAGGAAGTTAGTGTCCAGCGACTAGCCAGGTCGCTGTAAATCATGATAGAATAGTAAATTTACCCCAGGAGCAATAGAAAGTCATTGACATGTCAAAAAGTCATCTCTGAGTACTAAGGGAGAACAGATCACCGGGACACAAAGGTGTTGTGTGAGCCCGGCGAGCAAAGTCAGGGACATGGATTGAGGTGATAAATTACAGATGGGCAGACAGAAGTATTCCCGATCTGTTTAAAAATCTGTGCTGGAAACACTACTTGGTTATAAGTTGAATGGGGAGTGGTAACTATAGGTGTGAAAGGTCCAAGGCTGATTCTTAGTTGACTCATCTTGAGGGAACAGGGTTGTTTACTACAGTAAAAGCATTAGAGAAGGGCAAATGTATGCTCCAAAAGCCATGTTAACTTTGAGACACCTGTGAGATACAAATAAAAATATCAAAAACACATAAATTAATTTGGCACTTTAGGGAGGTCAGGGATAAAAATCCAAATTTATCCTTTCAGTCTTACCTTTCACTTTCAATTGTAACCATAACCATTGGGGAAAATATTAAAAACTAACTTAGTTATTTCTCTGTATGTGTACACATACACACTCATATACTAATTACTTAGAAAAAACTGGATTGTGGGACTAGCAGTTGGCATAATGGTTATGTCACTGGAATCCCATGTAGTCAATCACAGTTCATGTACTAGACCTGGTGGCTTAAACTCATGCTGGGCATGTGTTTATGCATGGCCAAGATCCCAAGAGGAGAATGGAGGAGAAGGGATTGTGGCATGGCCATCCCCCTTGTGGGATGATTTCTCGCTTTCTATCTCTCTGTCTCTCTCTGTCTTTCTGGTGAGCACATGCACCCTATAGCAAAAACCTCTAAAAAAAAAAGAAAGAAAAAGAAAAGAAAACAAAGAAAAGAAAAGAGAAAGGAAAGATAAAAGAAAAGAGGGACCAGCAGTTAGTGTAATGACTGTCACTGAACTCCCATGTAGTCAACCACGGTTCAAGTCCTGGACCCAGTGGCTTAAACTTACACCAGGTGCATATGCATGCGTGCCCAAGATCCTGAGAGGAGAAGGATTGCAGCGTGGTCATCTCCACTGGGCGTGATTTCTCGCTTTCTGTCTCTCTGTCTCACTCTGTCTCTCTGGTGAGCGCACGCGCCCCACAGCAAAAAATAAACCTCTCAAAAAAAAAAAGAAAGAAAGAAAAGAAAAGAAAAATGAAAAATCTGAACTGTAGTTTTTTAATCTAATTTTCTTTTATTCATGATAGAACGTGTCCATATGAGAAGGAAAGAGAGAAGGAAGCACCCTCGACAGGGCTTGATCACACTTCAATTCTTCTTTCAGTTCCCCAACCAACCAGGACTCGGCACATGCACATGCTAACTAGGTCAGGGTCTCAAACTGCAGTTAGTGATTTCTAACTCTGTAGTCCAGTAGACTACAAACTATAAGACAGAGGTTTGGTATTAATCTGATTTTTTAAAAACACATTTTTGAAGTTTGTTTTTGTTTGTTTAATGAGAGAGAGAGAGAGAGAGGAAGAGAGAGAAAGAAAGATAAGCACTTCTAACAGGGCCTCATGCAGCAAACCTCCCATCCATGTCCTCCTCTAGCCTTTCATCCAGCCAGATGCACAGACACACGCATATGCCAGGCATATACAAGTCAAACCAATAAAAGACCTGACTTTCCATACAGCTTCTAGTTTTGCAGAGCATTAAGCTACCACTATACCAACAAGGCTGGATCTTAAAACACATTTTGTTTTTATTTTTTTGTTTATCTGTTTGTTTTTCAGGTTCTTTTTTTTTTTTTTTTTTTTTTTTTTTTTTAATAGGGTATGGTCACTCATTGGAGAGACAAGAAGAGGAAAAGTGAGAAATCACCCCTTCCTTGCAGGGGAGATGGGCATATCACAATCCCTTCTTCTCCAATCTCTCCTTGGGATTTGGTCATGCATACACATATACCTGGCATGAGTTTCAAGCTGCTGGGTTTGGGATTTGAACCATGGTCAGTCATAAGGGAGTCCAGGGGGCTTTCACCACCACAATACCAGCTGGTCCCTAAAAAACACATTTTGAGTTGTGAACCGAGGCTAGCAACAATCTTATAACAGTGCATTCCATTCATCTGCTCCAAGTGCCAGTCCCTCTTGCTCCCAACTTCTGCCCCTCCCATTCTCTCCTGTGCAGCAGAAGCAAGCATGGAGACCCTAACTAGTGACCACCTTGGAACCTCCACCTTGTCCTGCTGATCACAGACTTTATGGTCTTCCAAAGCACATGACACTGAATGTGCACCACTCGACCCATATTTCTTTCTCAGTTGATACCCTGTGGCTCAGCCCCAGGTGCATCTGTTCTCCAGAATCTGGGAAGTGTTTGTAACACCCAGTCCCAGCAACCAAAGTGCAGGGTACAGAGAAGAAATAAATAATTCATCAGATGACCAGAAACCACTGCAGAAGCATAAGAAATATGAGAAACCAAGAGAATATCTTTAACCAAGAAAATAACAATTCCTCATCATCCACAGACAGCACAATGGAACTTGTAAAAATATCAAATAAAGAATTCAGAATATTCATAGTGACAAAACTTAATGAGATGCAAGAGAAAAGAGACAATGAACTACAGGCGATAAGGAAGTCCTTCCATGACCTGAAAGAAGAAATAGAACCACAAAAAAGAATCCAGCAGAGTTGTTTGGGATGAAGACTGTAATACAGGAAATCATAACCTCCCTTAGAAATATTAAAAGTATATTAGACCATGCAGAAGATTGAATCTCAAATATAGAAGACAAAATCTCTTTTTTTTTTTTTGGAGAGGTTTTTGCTATAGGGCGCATGCACTCGCCAGACAAAGAGAGACAGAGAGACACAAACTGAGACATCACTTCACAGGGAGATGGCCACGCTGCAATCCCTTCTCCTCCATTCTCCTCTTGAATCTTGGGCCCACACACACATGAACCCGGCGTGAGTTTAAGCCACCAGATCTGGGACTCAAACCATGGGCAACTATATGGGAGTCCAGTGACTTAGATGTTATGCCAACTGCTGGTCCCCAGAACCTCTAACCTAGGAAAAAAAAAAAAACCAAAAAGGAATATGAAATAACAAAAAAATTAAGGATAATATACAAGAAATAATAGATTCCATTAAAAGTCCAAACATCTGAATAATTGGTATTCCAGAATGTGAAGAAACTAATAAGGGCATTGAAAATATATTCCATGAAATCCTGGGAAAAAAACTCCAGGCCTAGAGAAGCATTCAAATATTCAGACCCAAGAAATACAAAGGGCACCAAATAGAGTCAACCCAAGATCTTCTCCAAGGCACATCATAGACAGACTGGACAAAATGACATACAAGATACTAAAATTGATGAGCGAGAAACTTCACGTTACTTACAAGGTTTTCCCATCAGGCTAACAGGAATCTTTCATTGGAAATAATGCAAGAAAGGAAAGAATGGGGAAATAAATTCAAAGTATTAAATGAAAAACAATTTCAACCAAGACTACTATACCTGGCAAGATTATCTTTCATATGGGAAGAAAAGATAAGAACATTCCTGGATAAGTAAAAACTGAAATAATTGGGAACCAGCAGTTAGCGTAATGGCTATGTTGCTGGACTCCCACGTAGTCGACCGCGGTTCACGTTCCGGACCTGGTGGCTTAAAACTCACGCCGGGCGCATGAGCGTGCGTGCCCAAGATCCCGAGAAGAGAATGGAGGAGAAGGGATTTCTGCGTGACCATCCCCTCTGGGGAGTGATTTCTCGCTTTCTGTCTCTCTGTCTCTGTCTGTCTGGCGAGCGCACGCACCCTATAGCGAAAAAAAAAAAAAAACTGAAATAATTCACCAATTCCAGATTGGTAGGGACAAGTCTGGAAATATCGATAATAACATTGAATGGTAATGGTTCAAATTCTCCAATCAAGAGACACAGAATGGCTGAATTGATAAAGAAAAAAAACAGAAACCCTCCATCTGTTGCCTACAAGAAACCCACCTCATAGATGAAGACATACATAGACTAAAAGTTAAGGACTGGAAAAAGATATCCCATGCAAATGGAAACTAGAAAAGAACAGGAGTCACGATACTGATCTCAGGCAAAACAGGCTTTAAGACAAAAACTGTAAGAGACAAAGAAGGGCATTATATAGAAGTAAAAGGGATAATTCATCACGAAGATTTAACACTTACAAATAACTATGCACCAAATTCAGGAGCACCCAAATAAGTGAAGGAAAGACTTCTAGATCTAAAAGGAGAGATAAACTGCAACACACTAATTTGGGGGGACCTCAACACCCCATTATCACCTTTAGATGGATCGAGACTGAAAATAAGCAAAGAGATTCGGGACCTAAATGATACCATAAATCTGATGGACCTGACATACATCTATATAACTTTCCCCAAAAAAACCACAAAATACATACTTTTCTCACCTCCGCATGGTACCTTCTCAAACACTGACCACATGATAGGGCACAAAACAAGCCTTAACAGATTCAAAGGCATAGAAATTATATGCAGCATCTTCTCTGACCATGATGGAATTAAACTTCCTATCAATTTTGGGGAAAGCCCTCAAAAATACATGGAAACTAAATAACCTACTCCTGAATGATGTCAAAAATACTAAAGAGATTAAGACTGAAATCAAAAGATTCGTGGAAACAAATGATAATAAGTGCATGAGTTTCCATAATTTATGAGACACTGCAAAAGCAGTCCGAAGAGGGAAGTTCATAGCAATTAGCACACAGAAGAAAAAGATGAAAGGGTGGTAAATGGTAACCTAACATTATGCCTCAGGGAAATAAAAAAAACACAACCAAAAGAATCCAAAAAATGCCAGAGAAGAGAAATAATAAAGATTCGAGCAGAAATAAACAAAACAAAAAATAAACAAACTATACAGAAAATAAGTGAAAGCAAACGCTGGATCTTTGAAAAGATAAACAAGATTGACACACCACTAGCTAGGCTAATCAAGAAGAAGCGAGAAAAGAACCAGATAAATCAAATTCACAATGAAGCAGGCAATATTACAATGGACATAGTAGAAATGCAGAACATCATTAGAAGATACTATGAGCATCTATACAACAACAAACAAGAAAACCTGGTGAGATGGACAAATTCCTGGACACATATTCTACCAAGATTGAATCAGGAGGTCATAGAAAACCTGAATAGTCCCTTAAAAATCAATGAGATTGAATCAGTAATAAATAACCTCCCAAAAAAGAAAAGCCCAGGTACTGATGGCTTCACTTCTGAATTCTACAAAGCTATTAAAGAAGAGGTAACCCTCCTTCTTCACAAATTATTTCTAAATATCCAAAAGGAAGGAACTCTCTCAAATTCATTTTACGAAGCCTCCATCACCCTCATTCACAAAATATAAGGATATGACAAAGAAGGAAAACTACAGACCAATTTCTCCAATGAATATAGATGCAAAAATTCTCAACAAGATACTAGCAAATCATATCCAACAACATATAAAAAAGATTATTCATCACGACCAGGTAGTGTGGTAGGCAGTTAGTTAGCCATGAGCAGGCAGCCCTAAGAGAAAAGCGAAAGGCTCACCTAGCTTCAGGTGCCAGGAGGGTGAGGCAATTTGCCATATTAATTCCTTGAGGCTTGAGAGAAGCTTACAGGGATAGTTCGTAGATTTTCTTTTGTCAAAAGGACCCAAGCAAGCATTTGGTCATTAATATGATAGACTAATTGGGTGATCTAACTGAGGCAACCTAACTCGCACTGGGCATACGTAATTAGGTGACCAAATTCCTCACTTTGCCTGTGAGGAAGGTGCGCAGGTGCAGGAGAGAACGTGTGGATTCAAATTTAAAGGAAGAACATAGGCAGTGTAAGGGGGCCGCCCACTAATGAATATTCATGACCTCTAGTAATAAGAATAACTGTTGACCAGTATCAAACGCGGTTGCCACTTGGCAATCCGCAGGCCCAAAAGCCTGTTGGGTGTACTTTCTTCCTTTCCTTTCTTTCTATTAAACTTTCTTTTCTATCTACTTCAATCGTGGTTGCGCCTAGGGACAGATCTCTAATTTTAGTGATCTGGACCCAAAGAACCAAGGATTTCATAACGCAGCTCAACACTTTTCCATTCGTTAACAGTAGGCTTTATTCCAAAGCTGCAAGGGTGGTTCAACATACACAAAACCATAAACGTCTTTGTATTCCCATGTAGTTGACCGTGGTTTGAGTCCCAGACCTGGCGGCTTAAACTCACACTGGGCACATGTACATGCGTGCCCAAGATCCTGAGAGAACAGAGGAGAAGGGATTGCAGCATGGTCATCCCTCCAGGGGGGTGATTTCTTGCTTTCTCTCTGACTCTCTGTTTTTCTGGTGAGCTCATGCACTCTATAGCAAAACCTCTCAGAAAAAAAAATATGTGTGTGTGTGTGTGTGTGTGTGTGTGTATATATATATATATTATAAATATTGGTGGAGATATGGTGAAAGGGGAATCCTACACTGATAGTGGGACTGTTAATTTGCCCAGTCACTGTGGAGAACAATATGGAGGTTCTTCAAAGATCTACAACTAGAACTACCATGTGATACAGCAACACCAAGGAGAATGCACAGTTGGAAAAGTACTTGCACATCTGTTTATTGCAACATTATTCATAATTGCTAAGACATGGACCCAACCAAGATGTCCACAAACAGATAAATGGATTGAAAAAGTATGGCACATATACTCTATAGAATATTACTCAGGCATAAAAAACAATATGACCCTGGAATTTGATACCAAGTGGGTGAATATGGAAGATTTACTGCTGAGTGAAGTAAGCCGGACTATGAAGGAGAGACATTGTATGTCTCCATTCAACATACACCAACGGTCCACACTCTATAGTGGAAACAGAGATTAGAGAACCTGGAAGAATTTAAAATGATTATAGATACAGGAGACAGTGTGGGAAGAGGGAGGGAGAAAGGGGAAGAAGGGTGGGAAAGGCAAGACATTTATGGGACACAGAAATGGGTTGTTATCTGTTGACGATAATGTATTTTGTATCCTTGACTGGTGTAAAGCCTATTCCTGTTGGGTATATTCAACTTACAAAAGAAGTGAGGTATAGTAATTAAATGTATTAAAACTTTAAAAAATAAAAAACCACATTTTGAACACATTTTATTCAAATAAATATAGATTCTTTCTGTGATATTTAACTTTGCAGAGCTTATATCTCTTTATAAAGCTATACTGGAAATTAATCACTCAACTTTTATTTTTATGCATGTAAATGGTTCTAATATTTATTATATAACACATGGTGCTAACAATTAACTCTTGCATACTTTTGTGTGTTTGCTTAATGAAATTTATAGTTCACAAGTAATATTATATGTGCACTTAATGTAGAAATACTATACCATATATGTGCTTAATGTATACATGCAAGATTGAATTAATATATCACTTGTAGCTGACACATAAGAAAAATATATATAGGATTTTCTTCAAACAACTATATATAAATATTTTGACTATAATATTAAATATTTTAAAGCTGTTAGTGGGAATATTGATATCAATTTCAACATTAGGGATAAAAGTTTTTCAGTTTGTAGAAGGCTGTGACTTCTGAAGAGTAAGGAAAAGAAATTGGGGCCAGCAGATGGCATAGTTATTAGGGCACTGGACTCCCACCTGGCTGACTGTAGTTCTAGTTCTGGACTCAGAGGCTTGAAACACATGATGGGCGTGTGTGTGTGCCCAAAATTCCAAGAGGAGAATGGTTTATGACATGGCCATCCCCTCTGGAGGGGAGGGGTGATTTCTCTCTTTCTAGCTCTCTGTCTCTGGCAAGCACATGTGACACATAGCAAAAATCTTTAAAAGAAAAATAATAAATACATTAGATTTCCTACATTCTTTACTTTTTACCCACCCCATGAGCCATAACAAGACTATAAGCGGTGTCTCAGCCTCTCTAATGAGGAAAGAATATCTTTTTGTTCTGGAGAGCTTTCACACTTATGTCTCCATTCACAGGTTTGTGTTCATCTATGATCTCAGTTTACCTAAGTCATGCCACCATTTGTCTTAAAGGCTAGCACTTTTTTCCTTGAAGTGAAGAGCAAAAGAGAGTCATTTCTTTAAAGTGGAAACCAGGCCTGCACCTCAGGAATAAAAGAAGTATCAGATGAAAACCTTTCCATCCAGGTGAGGATATATCTCCTCTTTAATGCTTTTTTTCTAAAATACTTCAATAACAACAACAACAAAAAAGACATATGGGTAATCTGTTTCCTTTGAGAGTCCACTGCTGAGCTTGGAGGGGGCACTTGCTGCTCTTAGTAACAGATATCACCCAGACAGTTTTAATTCCCTTTGACTTCTCAGTCCCACCTGCAAACTGAAAATTGAAGAAAACTGTCTCAAAAACATGAAATCCTCTTTTACCCAGTGGGATACCTTTATTCCTGAGTAATTTCTCCAAATGACACCCTTGAATCTCTGAAAATATAAAAATTGCCTGTAGAGTTGAGGTAAATGAGGGCTAGATTCATTCATTATTTCTTTCTAGATTCCCATTCACCTCTAGCTGTAGGAAGCATCACAAACACAGAATTGATCAAAAGCGTATAAATATGTTACTCAGGTCATTGCAAGGAGCATTTTTTTGTTTGGTGGTTGTTCTTGATTTTAGTATAAGCAAACCTGAGCAGTGAAAATATTCAGGTATAAATGGAAATTTTTCTTTCTGAAAGATAATATTTCTCCCTCCAAATTATGTTATTATTTCTCTGAAATTCCAAGGCAAATTCTGATATCTATTCAGATTCTATTCTTGGATCCTTGCCTATATCCAAAATCATACTTATTGCCAACAAGAAGTAAGCATAATTGATACACAACCCTTGGTGCTAATCTTTGGTTCGTTATAGATTGTCATTGCATCTCTTAGGAAAGTCAAGACTGTGTATCAGTAGTAAAGTAATCAAAACTCTCAGTGGCTGAGGCCAGCAGTTGGTGTAATAGCTATGTTACTGGACTCCCATGTAGTCAACTGCGATTCAAGTCCCAGACCCGGTGGCTTAAACTCACACCGGGCGTGTGTGTGCATGTGTGCCCAAGATCCCGAGAGGAGAATGAAGGAGAAGGGATTGTGGCATAGCCATCTCCCCGGGGGAGTGATTTCTTGCTTTCTGTCTCTCTGTCTCTCTGTCTTTCTGGCGAGCGCGCATGCCCTATAGCAAAAACCTCTCAAAAAATAAATAAATAAATAAATAAATACTCAGTGACCTACAGAAATTAAGGAGAAAAAAGAGAGGCAAGACATTTATTTTATTTATTTATTTTTATTATCATCATAATCTTTTTTATATTACATTGAATTGCATATAACTTTACAGTGTATTACATTGCTTTTTCAAAAAGGAATGCCATGCACGTCAGTCAATACAAAGACATTAATCTTCCCAATTCAACATTCAATATCTTTTCATTGTTTTTCCTAATCATTATTATTATTCCAATTATTTTTTAAACAGTCAATCACTATTTCTCATTTTGCTTGTAAAAAGACTTAACCCATCATGAAATACTTCTCAGACCAATTCAGTTGAGAATACTATACCCGTCATCAACAACAGGTAATAAGCTATATCTGTGTCCCACTGACGTCCTGCCTCTCTATTTGTTCTCTTGCTATCTTTCTCTATCCTCTTCTCTTCACAACCCCTCCCATTCCACACTGAGGCAAGACATTTATGAGACTCAGAAATGAATAATTATCTGTTGATGATAATATGTATAGTATTCTCAACTGGACGGAAGTGTATTCATGTTGGGTAAATTCACTTTACAAGGTAACTAATGTATAACAATGGAATTTGTAAGATAAATAATAAAATAAAAAGTGATCAGTACTTAGGAATCCTGACAAATAAACTAAGCATCCTCTCAAATAATATCATTTGACACACAGAAGAGAAAAGAAGTGCTGAAGGGTCTCACATAGGCAAGTCATGCTCAGACCCAGAAGTAACATGTTCTAGCCACTTCTTTTCACAAATTAGGTAGAGTTTAACAGAAGGTCCCACCTCAGCAAAGGACACCATAAATGACAATCCTAACATGTTTATGATGGCAGAGCCAGCAAAAGATGAGAACAGGCAATCAGAACCAACTCAGTTCTCTAAAAGAAGAATTTTTTTCTTTCAAAAATGTGTATAAAATTGAGTAGAGATTACCGGAAATCAAAATATAGAAAAATATACATTTTTCAGTTCACTGTCAATATTCTGCTTGTAGAAAGTAATAACCTGGCAGCAGTGTGCACAATCTCTTCATAAATAACGACAGGGAAACCACTACTCTCTTATCTCCAAACATACATACTTTGGGACTTTTGTCATTTATATATTATTTTTTACCAAAAATGTTTTGAGGTAGCTTACCAAGATACATAGAGCAAAACAGAATAAGGAAACAGTAAATCAGAAGAAAGGGAAAAGAAGAATAAGGAGATAAAGATGCTCCAAAATTAGAATCCACTGTCTGTGACAAGAAATCTGGTATGCTTTTCTAGAAGTCTGTCACAAATTTTCTACTCAATTTTCCAGGAGCCACAAGGAAAAAAAAAAGAAATATGATCAGTGATACAATACATAGTATCCACAATATAAAATAAATTATGTTATCAGAAGCAGCATATTCTCACACAACCCTTGGGTCCTCATGAATAGGCCATATATAACACAGTGATTCATGTGCAGAAAGGTTGTCTAAATAAGCACAATGCTATAAGATTGTATCTTGTATCATTTACAACAGTCTCCCAGTCTATGTCATAAACATTTTTCCTATGATTTTCAGATTTAGTAATAATTATTACGGTGAACTGTGTTTGTCAATAACCCACATCTTAAAGGCTACTCAAAATATGAATGAAGCAAGAAACATGGGTATGTTTCCCAAATATAACATTCATATAAGCTGGAGCTCACAAATGAGCATTAAAGTCTCTGAATGTGAACTTCTATTGTCCATTTGCTTCACACAGTGCTGTTTTTGAACTTGAATTTGAGTATCTTTAGGCCTCCAGTACATTCTCCAGTTTGACCATAATTCCTTACCACTTCTTACTGTGGTCCAATTTATGTTCTCCATGCAGTCCCTGTGGAAATGTGAGTTTGAGACCCTGGGTGTTTGACTCAGTAAAACAAAATGTTTCATAAATTCAGTGTCTGTTCCTTCTGTACCAGCTGCTTTGAGGAAATATAAAACAAACAATAACTACATTCATGTTTCTCAAACAGCTAAGTCTGTTGGGGAAGATAATAGCAAAACATTTAAAAACATGTAGTACTAAAATAACAATAACTAGCCTATATACTTTATGGCTTTTTATATTTTAGCAAGCTATTTCACATTCATCACTAAAGTAGTTTCTTCCAAGGGTCCCATGAAGCAATCAATATGGGGATTATAGTTCCCACTTTTCAGATAAAAAAACTGAGATCCAAAAATGTAAGTTTCCGTACCTTAAGGTAGAAGGCTTATCACAGATACAGGATAAGCTCTCCCATAGGGGATACTCTGTCTTTCACAGTGTAACATTCTCCACAGTACCATATACAATAGGCATATCATATTTTTTTTAATTGATAAGCCAAATAATCTTTTGGTCAATGTACATACTGACTTAGAAAAACAGACAGTAAGAGTAGCTTGTAGATAAGAAGGATAAGAGTTCACAAGGCACACTGCATTATATCCAATATTTGTGGATTATACAAAGTCCCAACACTTGGTGGCAGATCCGCTGACGTGTGTGTGAGGGGAGACTACTCAGTGTGGATGTCACTTCACCTTTAGCAGACTCGCCACCATGAGCAGCACTTTAGCAAAGATCTCAAAGATCAAAGCCAAAATGGCTCAGATTCAAAAGAGCAAGGCCACAGTACACCATCTAGGACTTCTTAAGGCATGCCTTGCTAAACTTCATTGAGAACTCGTAACTCCTAAAAGTGGTGGTGATGGACCAGGAGAAGATTTGATGTGGTGAAGACAGGTGATGCTCGAATTGGATTTGTAGGTGGTAGCCTAGGAGTTCACTACTCTGACCACGGTGCCTAGTGTCATCAAATACAAAGGTGCCAAGATCTAGCTCTTGTATCTCCCAAGTATTATTGAAGGTGCCAAGGATGGAAAAGGTAGAGGCTATCAAGTCTTTGCAATGGCTCAAACTTGTAACTTGATCCTGATTGTCCTGGATGTCCTGGAAACCCTTGGGACATAAGAAGACAATTGAAAATGAGTTTGAAGGGTTTGACATTCGCTTGGACAGCAAACCACCCAGCATGGCTTTAAGAAGAAGGACAAAGGAAGCATTAATCTTACTACCACTTGCCCTCAAAGTGAACTGAATGCTCAAACTGTGAAAAGCATTCTGGCTGAATAAAAAATTCATAATGTTGATGTGACTCTGCGTAGCAATGCCACTGCTGATGACCTCGCTGAGGTAGAAGGAAACAGAGTTTATATCCCTTGTATCTGTGTGTTAAATAAAATTGACCAGATCTTCATTGAGGAATTGGATATCATCGATTAGGTGCCTCACTGTGTACCCATCTCTGCCATCACCATTGGAATTTTGATGACCTGTTGGAAAAGATCTGGGACTATCTGAAACTAGTGAGGATTTACCCTAAACCCAGAGGCCAGTTACCAGATTACACATCCCTGGTGGTGCTGCCTTACTCCAGGACCACAGTGGAGGACTTTCGCATGAAGATTCACAAAAATCTTATCAAAGAATTTAAATACACTATGGTCTGGGGTCTGTCTATGAAATACAATCCTCAGAAAGTGGGTAAAGACCACTTGTTGGAGTATGTCATTCAGATTGAGAAGTGAAACCTTCCCCTTCCCCATCAGTGTGGCTCTCAACAGCAGCTTTCTCCATGAACAACACTTGGCTTCAGCAGTCACTGGATCAGCATTCAGAAAAGGGAAATGGCAGCACCCACACTGGAATGTCACTTGTTTTGTCCTTTGTCACCTTGTATGTTGAACTGTATAAAAGACCTGGTAGTGAAGGGACCAGCAGTTAGCATAATGGCTATGTCACTGGATTCCCATGTAGTTGACCACAGTTCGAGTCCCAGACCCAGTGACTTAACCTCACGCCGGGCTCGTGTGTGTGTGTGTGTGTGTGTGTGTGTGC
>NW_006159858.1:775128-787982 GCF_000334495.1 Tupaia belangeri chinensis
AGGAGAAGGGATTGCAGCGTGGCCATCCCCCCGGGGGGTGACTTCTCTCTTTCTGTCTCTCTGTCTCTCTCTGTCTTTCTGGCAAGTGCATGTGCCCTATAGCAAAAAACTCTCCAAAAAATAAAAATAAAAAAGACCTGGTAGGATGTCAAAATAAAAATCCCAACACTCTTTTCTAACATTATTTTCAACTCATATATAATAATTGTACATATTTAGAGGATACAGTATGATTTTTTCATTACATTTATATAATATGTAATGATCAAATTAGAGTAATTAGCACATTCATCATTTCAAACATTTATCAGTATTTTGTATTGGAAACATTCAAAATCTTTCCTTGTAGCTATTTTGATATATATGGTAAATTATCATTAACTATAGTTACCTGACTTTGCTATAGAACACTAGAACTTCTTCCTCTTATATAACCGTAGTCTTACATCTTTAATCCAACAACTCCCATTTCCTCTCCCCCTTATTCTGTCCAGCCTCTACTGGCCACTCTCCTATTCAAGCCTGATACTATTTATGACCCTAAGGTACTTGTAATATGTAGGAAAGATAAAAATATGACTCACCAAAAATCTATGTGTAAATATGATATCCTATAGTATTCATGAACGGAATCAGTGGGTTGGGGCCAGCAGATGGTATAGTGGTTAGGGCACTGGACCCCTACATGGCTGATTATGGTTCAAGTCCCAGACCTAATGGCTTGAAAATCAGACCAGATGTGTGCACATGCATGCCCAAAATTCCAGGAAGATAATGGAGAAGAAAGGATTGTGGCATGGCCATAGCCCTAGGGGGTTGATTTCTCACTTTCCTTCCTACTGTCTCTGTTTTTCTTTGGCAATGCATGTGCCCAATGGCAGAAACCTCAAAAAAAAATTAAATTTACTCAGAGGGAAATATCCTAGAGTTTGTGGACTTTAACAATTGGCAAAGCCACTAGTATATTTCACAATATGATCTGTAACAGCAAAATATTAAAAACTACCTTAATGCCTATTAATGTTGTAGAAGCTGGTTAGGGCCAGTTGGTGACACAGAATTTGAGGTGACTAGATTTCACATGGTCAGCTCTACGCTTTGAGTCTCAGGCCTGATGACTCAAAAACACAGTGGGTACATGTACATGCTTGTTCCAAGTCCAGAGAGGAGAGATGGAGGAGAAAGGATTGCAGTATGGCCATCCTCTCTGAAGGGAGATTTCTCACTTTTTCTCTCTCTCTATCTCTAACTCACCCAGGAACATACATGCCTTATAGAAAAAACTAAAAAAATAAAAATAAAAATAAAAATAAAACAAAGAAGTTGGATGAGTAAACTCTGGCACATCTTTAAAATGGAGTATTATGCAGCTCCATAAAGGAATAATGCACAAGGCTATATACTAATATAGATCATTAGGGGACTGATTGTAAAGTGAAAAATGTCAAGGTACAAAAATACATTTATCTCTGTGCAGGTACCATATGATGTGCATGTATGTTGTGTGTGTGTGTGTGCCTGTGTGCGAGGATATAATGTATATATACTTAGGTGTATGTAATATATGTATGTGTATATATATTTATATCTCTCTCTGTATATATATATATATATACACACACACACTATGCAGTGAGATACCACTGTACACTATAATGAGATGTTATATATCTGTGTATATATGTAGGAAATAGATATGTGTCTGTGGCTAGATGTAAATACTCATATACACATAATTACATTTGCAAAAATGAAAAAAGAATGAAACACTGGAAGTACAAACCAAAAACTAATAAACATGGTAACATCCTAGGTTCAAAATATGGCAGACAGAGATGAAAGTGAGTTTCGTGAATACAATTTGTTACAAAGTTTTGACTTGTATATCCAACCTAATTTAATTTAAAAACTTAAAAAACTGCTCTAAAAATCGAAACCAATGTGGACCTAACTTCATATGAAATTTGCAAAATAAGCACAAAAAGAAAAGGATCCAACTTAAGTGGTCTTAGTACCAAGTACAAGACTTTGTACACCCTCTGTAATTTATATTCTAGGATCAAATAGCTAGCACAGTATCATCACAGAAAATAGTGTCATCACAGTGACAGAAAACATATTTACTCCCCAAAAAGTGATTTGGTCTTGGCAGCAATGGCACAGGTGGAGAAGGAAGAAGGTGAACTTAGCAAATAAGGACACAATAGCATTAAATTTCCTAAAGAAAAAGCTTGAGATGATAAACACTTCATCAGTAAGTAAATTTTGGCTTTTCACTCAAAAAGACTTTGTTATAATTACCGTATGCATCCATCAGAGAAGTAGCTAATACTCATTTTTTTGATCCATTTATAGCACCACCTGTCATGATACAATTTTGCAAGTAGATTAAAGAGTTTAAGGAAACTGTCTTTAACAGCACACTTTTTTTTCCACATTATTTATTATTTGTTTTTTGTATATACTTTCAATCATGTTGTAGATATTTTCATCAACAGCATACTTTTCATAAGCCTGGGGGCAACTTGAACAGAATCTTCTAGATATTATTAACCCATTCATCTTTACTGAACAAGAGGCAATAGATTATGGTGAAAATAAAAGGAATTTAGGTCAGACTAAAGAACACCTTTGAAAAAAAAAATAATTAAACCCTGGAATAAGGAGATTATGGACATTTTCTTCAAAATAAGACACTCTTCATTTTTCTGGACAAGAAACTATAGTGAACTCCATCTAGATGTGCAGGAATATAAATTTTCTTACAATAAAACAGCCATGTTTTATGAGTAAGAAGAGATATTAGCATTTGTGAAATACAAACTAATGTTGAGTTTTGAATCAAAAGTACTTTGTGATTTTCAAGTCGCTTAGCTTATTGTGTGACAACAGTAGTTTGATTAAATAAAAATATTATCATATAGTTTGCAAAGTATATTAGTTGCTTGTGAATAAGATTAAATCATCTGAATCTTTCCAATGAATGGTTCTGAAACAATTACACATCAAAAAACTGGAAACACAAAAACAAAAAGTTGAGAAAAAGGTCTTACTACCTTCCCAAAAATTAACTCAAAATAGATCACAGGCCTACATGTAAAATGTAAAACTACAAAACTCTTAGAAGATAACATGAGAGAAAATTTAGATGATGGAGTGTTTGGTGATTACTTTTTAAATATAATATCAAAAGCATAATTCATGAAAGAAAGAACTGATAAACTATTAAAATTTTTAAAAGTTATGTTCTACAAAAGAAACAGTCAAGACAGTAAAAAGACAAGCCACGGATAGAAATATTTCCAAAAGATATAACTAATAAATGACTAATACCCAAAATACATGAATGATTCTTCGAATGTAACAATGAAAAAACAAATGAGCTGATAAAAAAAAAATGTACTGAAGACACTAACAGACAGCTCACCAAACACAGATGGAAAATAAACTATATTTCAGATAAGAGCTTACTAACCAGAAAATACATAGAATTTAAACCTGCCAAAATACTAGTAATCTAGTTTAAAAAAATGAGCAATCTATATGAACAGATAACTCTCTAAGGAAGAAATACAAATGATTTAAGTGCATATGAAAAAAATGGAATGACTGGTCCCAAAGCCCAGTGGTTAAGAGAGCTAAATCCCACAAGGCCATAGGTCAAGTTCTGATCTTCACAGCTTGAGAAATATGCTGAGCACATGTGTGTGCATGTCCCCAAATCTTAGAAAGATGGAGAAATAGGGGAGAAGGTATCATGGTGTGACTACACCACATTGGGAAGTGTTTTCTCCTCTTTGTCTCTCTGTCTCTGTCGCTTCAATTTTTGTCAGGTTGTTTGTTTGTTTTCTGGTGAGTGAACATACCCACTAGAAGTAAAATAAATAGAGTGACAATAGCTGTGATATTATGATGAAAAGGAAATTCTTATGCATCGCTAGTGGAATAGTATTGTAAATTAAAGCAGTTTCTGTGGAAAACAGTATGAAGATTCTTCAAAATACTAAATATAGAACTAGAACTACTCTATGACCCAATAATCCTTGGATTGTACTTACTCTTAAGACAGGAAATCACTCAGTTAAAGAGACATTTGCATATCTATATTTATTTCAGTATTATTCACAATAGCTAAGACATGAAATCAAAGTGTCCAACAACCAATGACAGGATTAAGAAAATGTGGCATGTATACAAAAAGGAATACTATTCAGCCATATAAAACAACAACATTCTGTCCATATGACACAAAGTGGACAAACCTAGAGAATAGGATGCTAAGTGAAGTAAGCTAGACTATGAAATATAAATAGTATAAGAACCTACTTAACATATATCCAGTGTCTGCACTGTATGGTGGAAACTTAAGGACACAATGGCCTAGAAGTAGAGGGAGAAATGGTAGATACCAGGAGGTGCATGGGGGTTGTTGGAAAAACGTGATTAACAAACTCAAGAATGCATGTAAAAAAGTAGAATTGATTATATAACGGTGTACCATAGCAGGATAACAATATCGTGGACAGTTCAGCATTTACTTCCAAGGAGAATTCTAGTGGAACTATTATTAAATGTGAACCACAAAATATAATGTTCAGTGTCAAATATGATCATTATGTATTGTGTTTGTGTTCTAGAACATCACACTATACCTCATAAGTACTTATATTTTACCTGTCAATTACTTTTAATTTAAAAATTAAAATAATTATAATAATAAAAATGTAATTTTTAAAAAGATGCTCCAGGTCATTTATCAAGGAAAGGTAAATCTAAAACAGCAATGACATATCCCTACACACCTATTAAGAATGCCAAAATCCAGAACACTGATAATGCTAAATGCTGGCAATGATGTGGAGCAACAGGAACTCTAATTCATTGCTGGTGGTGATGCAAAATGGTACAGTCACTTTGGAATACAGCTTGGCAGTTTCTTACAAAAGTAAAATACTCTTACCATATGATCCTTGGTATTTACCCAAAGGAGCTGAAAACATGGCCACACAAAAATCTGCTCATGAATGTTTATGATAACCTTTTCATAATTATCAAAATTTGGAAGCAACCAAGATGCCCTTCAGCAGGTAAATGTATAAACTACAGTGTATCCAGATACTGGAATATCATTCAACCAAGGAGTAAAGCTACCAATTCATGAAAATATGTGGAAGAAACTTAAATGAATATTAGTAAGTGAAAGAAGCAAATCTAAAAAGGCTACATACTATATGATTCCAAGTGCATATTTTGGAAGAGTCAAAACTATGAAGACTGTAAAAAGATCAGTGGTTGCTAGGGGATAGCGGAGAAGGAAGAATAAATAGGAGGAATGAACCCAGAGAATTTTTAAGACAGTGAAACTACTTTGTATGTTACTATAATGGTCAATATGTCATTATACACTAGTACAAATCAACAAAATATACAACACCAGAATGAATTCTACTTTAACATACAAACTTATGGCGTATGAGTGATAATCATTTGACATGTAGGTTCATCAGTTTTAAGAAAAGAAACATTCTGCTGGAGGATATTAATAATTGGGGGCTATGCATTTGTAGGAACAAGGATATATTGGAAATCGCTCTATCTTCCCATCACTTTTGCTGCAAACTTAAAACTACTATTTATTATTTAGGTTTTTGGTATAGGGCATGTGCACTCATCAGAGACAGGTAGAAAAAGAGAGAAGGAGAGTGAGAAATCACCCTTAGAGGGGGTGGCCTTGCTGGATTCCCTTCTCCATTCACTGGTGCTTTGGGACACACACACACACACACACACACACACACACACACAAGCATCTCGGATGATTTTCAATCTGTTCAGTCCAGCACTTAAACTGCAGTTGGCCATGTGGGAATCCAGCATATTAAACACCACACCACCTGCTGGCCCCTGAAACAACTTTTTAAAATAAAGTTTATTCTTCAAAATAAAAAGGTAAAACCATGTTTTGTTGGTTCTTTGATAATAATTCAAAATAAACATTAAAAACAAGTTAAACTTGAATATATGTCAGTTAAAAGTTTAAATTTTCCTAATGGCATTATTTCACCCTGTTTATTGTTAATGCGAGAAATAGAAATATCCGATATAAATATTTTATGGAAGCATGAGCCAGCCTGATGCAACGTCTTTTTTTTTCCCTTGTGCTAGTGTGTATTTTGTGTGTGAGAGATTTGAAATCATGGAAAACAAGGAGAATAAACCTATAAAACTCAGTTCCCAAGAGAAGTAATATGAATAAAATTCAAGGAATATCCTTCATTTGCTAGAATAACCAGGAATATGAGGGCTACACATTGATGTAAGAGGTAAGATAAAGGAAAAAATGTGTCATGTCAGGGAATTGAATGTATTATATGGAAATACTACTAGTCATTCAATTATGTTTAATGTGGCTTCATTATTGTACACATGCTATTAAATAGCAGCAATAGGATTTTCACACACATGTGTTTAATTTATATTGAGTTGACAAAATCTAGTTTTATCCTTCGTTCTCTTAAAAGAAATATGTTTTTTCATATTGTCCTGTATGCTTGAAAAGCCCTTGAAAAAATATCTAGCTTGAGGAAAAAAAAGCACAATATCACTAATAGGCAACATCAGAAAGTTGCTTTTTAATTCAGATAAATCCTGAAGAAATATAGGGCTTCCAGTGCTGCAGCCTAACCTAAAAAAAAAAAAAAAAAAAACTCAAATTGAGAGTCATATTTAAACATGTGTGTTTATGCCATTTCCTATACATTAATTTTTTAATCCCTTAGCAGGATCAAAAAATGGCATTGTCAACACATCCTCTGATTTATTGACCAAATTTTCTTTAGAAAATATGAAGTCAAACAGATCAATCTTAAATCATGGCATATTGGATTTTGTTGGAATTTCAGATACATGTGTATTCTAAATCTCAGTTAAGATGACCTTTTCAAATAGTCCTTCACTGACTTAATCTCCTTAAATTTTTGCCTCTTGTACCTGTGCAATCTCTATCCAAAGATTCTACATGATACTGAATAGCTGAAGATATGTTTTCCTAAATGAAATAATCATCCTGTCGGTGTCTTTAAAAGCCTGCTGTGAGATAATTATAAAACCACCTCTTTTTAATATTATGTTCAAGTCACAAAGAGAGTTTAATAGCTAAAACAAAGATAAGTCCAAAAAGGCATATAAAATTCACTTGATAAAGTATCACAAAGTTACACAAGGAAAGAGACAAAATAAAATAAATTCCCCTAATGTACCGCAAATATCAACCACCACACACTACCTACAAGCCATATGTTTTTTCCATCTGTTCTGTTATCGTTAACTAAATTTATAGTATTTGGGCTATCAGAAGGATTGTCAAACATGAGCTGGGCATGATTTTTGAAACCTAGGTGTTACTGTTAGTTGTTTTTTCTCTTCTTTCTATTTTTTTAAAAGAAGCCACAATTTCATTCCTCATCCCACTGATGGTATTTTGGAGGTTCAGATTAATATTCCTACAATATTTCTGAGAAATATTAGTCTTAAGAAATCTCACATTAGTCCTTGAGCCACACTGATCAATCATCTATTTTCAGTGTCAAAATTGATGGCTACTAAAGAGAAAAGCTGTGATTTCTGAAGATGAGTATGATTCTTGCAAGAGCAAAAGTGCTAAATTTGTGGCTATTGGCTGGTAGATTATGGTGTGTAGTAGGCAGAATTCTATGTTAACTTCAATGACCCAGTCCTTTGTAGAAGTTCCTCTCCTTCCGTGAGAATCCCACTGACTGCTTCTAGTTGATTGAGTTGTGATTACATTACACTATGAAAGACCCCAGTTATCAGATTGAAGTGAGAGGTTCTCTGCTGACCTTGAAGAAGTAAATTGTCAAGTTGTAATGGGACCTGTGAGTAGGCGATATAGCAAAGAACTGCAAGAGCCTCTGGAGGCCTCAGTCCTACAATCATAAGGAATCGAATTCTGCAAACACATGAGTTTAAGAGAGAGCTCCAAGCTCCTGAAAGGATCACAGTTTGGCCGACACTTTGATTACAGCCGGTGAGACCCTAAGCAGACCACCAAGTTGCACCTGGACTCCAGACACACGGAAACTGTGAGATAATAAATGCATGTTGTTTTAATGGCTAAGTGTGTGGCACTTTTTACATAGCAGTAGAATCTAATACACTTCTTTCAATAGCAAGTTCAGCTAATATACACATATTTGTGAACACAAGTCTGACTTTAGGCATGAAAGTCTGTGAGTAGAATGAATATACTATAAAGTATATTTATATATAATATACTGACTGAGGCTATATAGCTTACTGTGATCATCAAATACATATTTTTAATATATTTTTAATTTCAAGAAAGGCAGTTTTGGCTTTAATAAATCAAAATTTAAAAATGTTAAGAGTGCTTTGCTAAGATATTTTGTGAGTCAATAAAATGTGGAGGAAAAATAGAATGGAAAGCAACTGTAGATACCAGAGACAGTGTGGAAGGAGGATGGGAAATGATAGAGGATGAGAAATAAGGGGAGGGGAATAAATATATATATATATATATATATTTGAAATAGAATTTTGTATGCTGTGTTGAATGTAAAATAAATACATTTTAAATTATACATATATGAATCTAATACATTGCATGCAAGATTTCCAATGGCTTTTTAAATGTAAATGAGTGAAGTCTGGCATCTATGAGGAATCAGGGAATTTAAGATGGGTCCTAATGGGAATTCAATGAATAGGAAAAAGTACAAAATTCTCAGATATGGAGATCCAATAAGGAGATCCAAACGTACTTATCCTCTGTAGTGGATTAGATCATGGTTTTGGCAAGTGTTCGGTGTCAGGTAAATTATTTTTTGTCCCACATTATTGATACTAGACTGAGCCACATGGCCTGCAAAATAAATATTGGTAGAAGTTAGAGTTCTCTAGCTCTAGCATGGTGCAAGTCCCATCAGTCTCCTTTCAGCCTCTACCTTAAGAAAAACTTCCCAGATATCAATTTATCCTGGGCTCCCAAATTAGATAGGTGGAGCAGAGCTATTCCGTCTGTCCTGCTAGTCCAAATCTAAAGCAGAGCCTCTCCAGTAGACCCATAAATACAAGGATAAATACGTATTGTTATGTACCTGTGAGATTCTGTGTTATTTGTTTCACATATTATTTTGGTTTTGGATTCATAAAATAATATTTGGTACAAGTATTTTTTTATCAGTTTTAATCAGTTAGGAATATGTCCCAAATACTCCAAGATATAAAACCAAAAACAAAAATAAGTCAAATATATCTTTCACCGAGTTCTACAGGAAAGCAGAAGGAAACCACTCAGAACAATTCAAGTGAAAACTCCACTTCTTAAAATTACAGAAAAATTACAGTAATAATAAAGATACCATTTGACAACACATTCCTAAATTATGAACTAAATGTTTGTGGTAAATGTTTTTAAGTAACTTCTCTAATCTCAATCACAAGTATTTAAAGCATGAACAAAATGAAATTTTATTCTAAGTTTCAAAAGCAAGATACTACTTCAACACACCACAGGAGGAATTGTTGGAATTATATCATGAAATGATATATGAAATGAAATATATTTAAGGGAAAACGCTCTAGGGTAGATATATTTTTAATGTACCCTGAATTCAGATTCATGCTTAAACTCTTTTCTTAGAAAACACTCAAACACACACACACACACACACACATCTATATGCACACATGCATTCTCTCTGTCTCTCAAAGTACTCTTAATTGGGAAAAAGAGTAAAAATACTCTAAATTCAAAGTATGCCACTAAATTAGGGTGGCTTTTATATTCAGTAGCAAAAATATGCCTCGAAGTACTTCTAAGACCAATATCATTATGCTTTTCTACAATCGAATACTTAAAAGATCTTTACATCATAACCATATATTATACTAATAAATAGATGATCTCACATTATAGACAAACTGGCAAACAACTTCATAGCATGAATTAAATTATCCTTTAAGATTACTGACAAGAAATATGTTAAATGCATATGTATATTTGTGAATAATACATATGTCACATACAGGCCTCTGGTCTATGCCTCAAAAAGCCCTAGGTAAAAAAGGCACTTAGCACATCCTTTCATAACAAGAACCAGAACGATGTGAAATAGAAGAAATGACAAAGTAAAACTAAATGTCTTCAATCCCATGATTTAAACAAGGTCTTCCCAACACTTTAGTTTTTACAACTGTATATATATTAAATGAAGTTAATATCTTTAAAATACTAAAATAATTGTAAGCATTGAAAAAAATTCAATAATGTATTTTCTCATCTTATGAAACATCATAACTTAAACAAAAGTTAGATCATTGTTCTGTGAGAATATGTAACATGTTCTTATGGGTAACTTACATAATTAGGGTTTCTCCTGCAACTTTAAGTCTCTTCTGCTAACATCTGCAAAGTTAATTAAAGAAAGCCTAGGACCCAATGCTGTAGTAGATTCCTTCTCCTGAGGGAGGTCGTATCTATAACTAGTCTTTTTCTTTATTTAATTACAACATATATAATGTTGCATAATGTCTTAATCTCCAGATTTTTTTCAAGTATTATGACTTTGGAACAAATATATATTTATATTCAAAGAATACACACACACACACACACACACACACACACACACACACACACACACACACACACATTTATTTTTTGTGTATATACACACATACACATACATGGAGAGGAATTTAGCACATGCAATGGTGTCAGTACAAATTATGGATGTGCAATAAACTTGTATGCCCATATTCATTTTCTTAAAGAAGTCAGTGATCTGGCTATCATATTAATAGTTATTCTTAAGTTCTTAAACTGCCAATTTTTTCTTCGTTATAAGTCTTTCAGAGGGGGACATTTCTTTACCAAACTGCAAGGCTCTGATAGTCATTTCTAGCTATAACCACACTCAACACTGCGCTTCTTTGATACAATATCCCCATTGATATGGTCCTCTGAACATACTAGCAACAATGTATATGAGTGTGTCTATGTTCTCTGTGCATGTGTGTGTGTGTTCATACACACATGTATCTTGAAAAGAATTCTTAAATCTCCCTTATTGGTATAAACCACTGATATGCATGGTTTGGTTAAATTATGCCTGCCAGGTTTATTATCTACTCTTTTCCCCTGCTGTTAGCATGTGTAATTGTATGGTTTTAAGAACTTGAATGACTCACCATAAAACAAGCTGAAAAAATAAGGGACAGATGTGTTTCTATGTATTTTTTTGAGGGTTGCTAGGATGGGAACCCTTTCAGCTTACTTCAGAATCTCATCTCAGAGGTAGATTTTGCCTTCTTAGCATACGTCTCCTCCCCAGTCCTCAACCCCTCAACCACCAGGATGGAATTCATGCACTATAAATGCCACCCACCAACTTAAATGAGGGAGCAAACAATAATACAATGGCCACCCATCAGCAAGAGAAATGATTATGGCAGTCTCTTCCAGTAAGGTTAAATGAAGGGGAACCTTCCTATGCACAAAAGATGCAGCAAAGTGACTCCCTCCTCCTTTTCAAGAGATGATTAATAGGAGGCAGCCTAACAGATCATTTGTGGTGAGAGATCATAAACAGGACTATGACTGTTGATCAGATCTCAAAACTTTGGTCTTGATCCTTTAACTGTGTAGAAAAACCCACTGCATGGTTAACATAACCAGAAGCAGGCGGGAGTCAAAAGTTTTAATGAGAGGTCAAATTGGCAGCAAGAGAGTTCAACTTTTACAGTTTCAGGGTCAGACAACTTGTCAGCAGAGTCAGAGTCCCTTTTTAACAGAAGCCCAGAAAACACAACGTGAGTAAAAGATGTAGCATAAAAGTAGCTGTTGGCAAATATTGCTTTATTCCTAAATGAAAACATTGTAGTAATGAGCTGCGAACTGATTTAAATCACGTCATTGCACTTCCAGAAAGACGCAGCTTTCAGTCTGGAGGTACAGGGATACATTATCCTCTTTATCAATGGGAGTATCTTCTGTGATTCTCCTTTTACTTAGGTTTTTAGTCAGTTGAAAAGAATACTGTCTCCTTCATGAGTTGCAGTTAGATGCTTACTTTGAAGATGTTAAGTTAGTGAACTGATAAAGGCTCATTTTGTACTGAAGACTGCATCTCCCATAACTGGAAGACAACAAAACGATTTGAGGATCTGGCCTTCAATATTACGTAAGATCTCCCTGGGTATATACAAGGCTTGCACCAAAAGAAAATTTAGTAGTGTGCAACACGCTCTTAAATGTAGTGTGAGCCATCCAAAGTGTAAGTAAGGAAAGCGGCAGTTGAAGGTCACCAGTTGTAGGAGTAGAAGGAGTCTACTCCTCCTTATATGCTTTTCAAAAGCTTTAAAATAAGCACATGGCATTGCGGTTAGATTGCTCAACTCCCACAAGGCCAAAGGTGGTTTGAGCCCCATACCTTGTGACTTGAAACTCATGCCAGGTGCATGTGTGTGCATGTCCAAAATCCCCAGAGGAGACTGAAGAGAAGGGATTGCAGGCGTGGCCATCCCCTTAGGTGGCAGGATTTCTTGCTTTGTCTCTCTGTCCCTCTTTCTCTCCAGTGAGCGCATGTGGCTTATAGCAAAAATCTTTCTTAAAAAAAAAGGGACCAGCAGTTAGCGTAATGGCTATGCCGCTGGACTCCCACGTAGTCGACCGTGGTTCGAGTCCCGGACCCGGTGGCTTAAACTCTTGGGCGCGTGTGCATGCGTGCCCAAGATCCCGAGAGGAGAATGGAGGAGAAGGGATTGCGGCGTGGCCATCCCCCCTGGGGGGTGATTTCTCGCTTTCTGTCTCT
>NW_006159858.1:788015-790230 GCF_000334495.1 Tupaia belangeri chinensis
CAAAAACCCCTCCAAAAAAAAAAAAAAAAAAAAAAAACGGCATGGCCTTGATGATGGCAGAGAGAGGAAGGGAAAGCATAATATTGCCAGTTTGGCAAAGAGGTATGATTGAACAAAGGAAAGTCACAACCAATTTAATAATGGAGTCAGCCTAGAAAATGTGTGGGCCCAAAATTCTAGAACTAGGTTTCCGTCACCCGCAGAGATGTCCAGGGAAATGTCTTCATTTCTTTTTTTTACATATGGGGTTATGTATCTATCCCATAAGGCTATTTGATTATTAAATAAAATTATGTGCACAGATAGACATATAAAATCCCATGTGATCACAATCCAATTACAGACTATTTCCTGTACCCCAGAAAGCTCTACTTGGCTTTTATGCCTTCTACTCAGTTTTGGAAAACCCAGTATTGATATTATTTATTCCTTATGTCATAATTACTTTTTATTATAAAGGTAGCAAACTTATATAATGAAAAAAATGAAAGTAAAACAATGAAGAAATATATAGAATAGATAGTGATGAGTTCTTGAATTCACACCCTAGTTCAGCCCAGGTTTGGAGAGATGGTAAAATGTGTACAACTCCATCTTTATTTGTTTTATTTTCCCTTATGTTTATATATGTATTTACAATATTATTTTTATAAGAATTGAAAAAATGTTGTGAACTTGCTTCTTTATCTAATAATACATCATGACTTTTTTGGGTTATCTCTGCTTACTTGATTCTCTGTACAGTATTCATATTTATATGAATGTACTCATAAGTTTAACCTGAACCCTACTAATGGACTTTTGCTACCTATCTATCTATAATGTGTACCACTAACTACATGAAATAACTGCTAAAATAAGCAGTTTTATTAAACGTTTTCCCAAAGGCAAAGACCTAAAAAGAACTGCTTGTTAAAAGATATATAATTTTTATTTATTTTAGGAGAGTTCTTTTGCTATAGGGCGTGTGAGCTCACCAGAAAGACAGAGAGAGACAGAGAAACAGAAAGCAAGAAATCACCCACCAAGGGGAATGGCCGCCATGCTGCAATCCCCTTCTCCTCCATTCTCCTCTCAGGATCTTGGGCATTCACGCACACGTGCCTGGCGTGAGTTTAAGCCACCGGGTCCAGGACTCAAACCACATTCTACCACATGGGAGTCCAGTGACATAGCCATTATGCCAACTGCTGGCCCCTAAAAGATGTGTAATTTTTAAATGGATAATTAATGTCATATTTTCCTTCAAAATAGTGAATCAATGTGTTCTTCAAAAAAGAAAATAGTGAATGCCCATATTATTTTTATATTTTTCTAATTAAACATTTTTTATTTTGAGCTTTTGTTATTTCACTTTTTAAATAAACTTTTTATCTAATAGTAAATATATCTATTTTTTTAAAATACAGAGAGATCTCTTGTACCTTACCCAGTTTTCCCCAGCGATAACGTATTGCAAAACTATTGTAGAATATAACAACCAGGATAGTTACATTAATTAAGTCAATACACAGAGCATTTCTATCACCACAGGACTTTTCCCGTCGTCCCTCTATAGCCACACCCACTTTTTTCCTTCCCTCAACAACCTCTTTAAATGCTAGAAACCACTAAATCTGTTTTCCATCTCTATATTTTTGTAATTTTAAGAGTGTTATATAAGTGAAATCATGTAATTGTGACCTTTTGAGATTGGCTTTTTTTCAGTGTAATAGCTATAAGATCTCTCCAAGTTGTTACATTATTTAATGTTTTTCTTTTTATTGTTAAATAATATCTCATGGTAAAGATGTACTATGCTTTAACCATTGCTCTACTGAGGGTCATTTTGATAGCTTGCAGTTTGGGGCTACTATACAGAAAGCATTTCCACAACCATGTTAACTCAGTAGTGACAGCCCACAACATTGCCTTGTTCTCAATGTTTTTTTTTCCTCCCAATATTAAAAAGGAAAATATTTAGTCATACACCATTAAGAAGAATGTTAGGGGAACCAGCAGTTAGCGTAATGGCTATGTCGCTGGACTCCCACGTAGTCGACCGCAGTTCGTGTCCCGGACCCGGTGGCTTAAAACTCACGCCGGGCGCGTGTGCGTGCGTGCCCAAGATCCCGAGAGGAGAATGGAGGAGAAGGGATTGCGGCGTGACCATCCTCCCTGGGGGGTGATTTCTCGCTTTCTGTCTCTATGTCTCTCTCTGTCTGTCTGGCGAGCG
>NW_006159858.1:790261-850817 GCF_000334495.1 Tupaia belangeri chinensis
TCCGTACGGGAAAAATCTCCAAAAAAAAAAAAAAAAAAAAGAAGAAGAATGTTAGCAGCAGGTTTTTTCCAGTGTGTGATGCTCTTTGTCTACTTGACATAATTTCTCTTTATTATTGACTTACTGAGTTTCTATCATAAATGGGTGCAGGAAATTGTCAAGTGCTTTTTTGGCAATAATCAACATGATCACATAATTTATTTTCTGTAGCCTGTTTACATGGTAGGTTATACTGACTAATTTTCTTTTATTATTTTTATATGCATTCAATTACTGTACATCATTTATCTTGTAAAGAGAATTTACCCAACATGCAATACACCTCAGACCAGACCAGTTGACAATACTATAAACGTTATTATCAACAGGTAATAAACCATTTCTGTGTCCCACAAATGTCCTACCCTCTTTCCACACTGTCTCCCGTGTCCATAACTATTTTCAATGTTTTTATATCCTTCAATCTTTCAGTATCTGCCATAGAGAGTGGACAGTCAGTATACACTGTATGGAGACCTATAATGTCTTGCTTTCATAGCCTGACTTGCTTCACTCCGCAGTAAGTCTTCCATATTAGTCCAGTTTCTATCAAATGCCAGGGTATTGTTGTTTTTTATAGCTGAATAGTATTTCATGGAGTATATGTGCCACACTTTTTCTTTTTCCTTTTTTTGGAGATGTTTTTGCTATTGGGTGTGTGCACTCGCCAGAAAGATAGAGAGTCCGAGAGACAGTCAGAAATCACCCTCCAGGGGGGATGGCCAGGCCGCGATCCCTTATCCTCCATTCTCCTCCATTCTCCTCTCTGGATCTTGGGCACAAACACACATGCACTGGGTCCAGGACTCGATCTCCAGGCAACTACATGGGAGTCCAGCAACATAGCCATTACGTTAACAGCTGGTCCCACGTGCCACACTTTTTCAATCCACTCATCTGTTGGTGGACATTTGTGTTGCTTCCAATATACTGACTAATTTTCAAATATTGAGCTAGTTTTACATAACTGGAATAAGTCCAAGGTGATCATGTTGTATAATTCCTTTTATATATTGTTGATCTATTTAGCTAATTCTTTGTTGAGGATTTATTTAGATTCTTAAGACATATTGGCCATTAGTGTTTTTATTTGTTCATTTGTTTTTTTTATTTGTTTATTTGTTCATTTGCATCTGGTTTAGGTTAAAATGTAATTCTTTTATACATTGAAATGATAAATATTCTTTTTTTTTCTCTTTTCTGGAAGAGATTGTATAAAATTGGTATCGATTCTCCCTTAAATTTTTTATAGAATTCTCCAGCAAAACCATCTGGACCTATATTAAAATATCTATTTTTCCCATAACATTTATTATTTTTAGAATTTTATAATTAAACTTTTTTTTATTTTGAGCTGTTTAATTAAAGTTTTAAAAATAAATTACTGTAAATTTATAAGTTACAAATTCAACATCCTGTCCAGTTATAGAGCAACCCAAATTATCTATTACATATTGTTGAGTTGGAAGAGTTTGTTTTTTAAGGAATTGCTACATTTTATCTAGGTTGTTAAATTTCTATGTGTGGGGTTGTTCCTAGAATTCTCTTATCATCCTTTACTTTATCCTTTCTATCCATTACTATCTACAGGGTATGTATAGATATTACCTATTTTATTACTGATATTGATAATATGTTTCTTCTATTTTCTTTGTCAGTATTCCAAGATATTGATCTATTTTATTATTTTGAAGAACCAGCTCTTTGTTTTATTGATTTTCTCTATTGTTTTTATGCTTTCAATTTTACTGATTTCTGCTTATATCTATTATTTTCTTCCATCTACTTCCATTTTGCTGTTTTGTTTTTTTGTTTGTTTGTTTGTTTTCTGGGTTCCTGGCATGGGAGCTTTCATAGTTAATTTGAGATTTTTCCTCTTTTCAACGTACATATTTATTGCTATATTTTTTGCTCTTAATACTGTTTTAGCTGAGTCCTATAAATTTTGATATGTCATATTTTTATGTTCATTTAGTTCATTAGTATTTTTTATTTTTCTTGAGACTCCTTCTTTGACCTATGAATTCTTCAGGAATGTGTTGTTTAATTTCCAAGTGCTTTTTAACTTTTCTGTTGTCTTTCTAGTATTGATTTCTAACTTAATTCCTCTTTAGTCAGAAAAACATAATGCATAATTTCTAAGCTTTTAGATGTGCTAGCTTTTGTTCTATGGTGAGTATATGATCTCTCTTGGTACAAGTTCCAGACAGCACTTTTTAATCTTTGCAAAATATAGATTAAAAATTTTAATTTTAATTGACATTTTTAAATTTTTAGTAAATATGAATTCTTTTCACATGGTTATTAATCCCTTATACTTTTGTTAGATAACTACATCCTTTATTTTAGTTTGATTTCTTGACTTTTCATTAATTTGCAAGGACTTTATGTATATTAATGCCGTCATGCCTTCTCAGAGCAAATGTTTACTTGCTCATGGTCTTCCGATATTGTTTACTGTGGTTTACCAGAAGCAAACTTAAATTCTTAGATACTTGAACTCTTTTGTTTCTATGCATACTTAGACTTTCTGTATCCATTCATAAAAGTATTCAAACATTTTAAAAGATTTTTGTCATTGCATATTTTAGAATTATTTATTCAACTTTATTTATCAGTATTTTTTTCTAATTTCCTAGGAGCATGCACAGTCACTACAGAGAGAGAGAGAGAGAGAAACTGAGAAAGCAAACTGCCAGATCCAGGACTCGATCCAGTCAGCCATGTGGGAATCTAGCACCTCAACCACCTTGCCACCTGCTGACCCAGGTCATTGCATTTTTACATTTAAAATTTGATTGTCCAAAATGTTTTTAACAGTAAGAATTTTACTATAATACTCCCACATTTAATATATAACTAACTAATTCAATAATTTATCTGGGAATAATAGACTAATTTAAATAACACTGAGTGTTTTTTCATCCATTAACTACAATGGAAAGGTCTAATATTTATTGTGTTCTTTGAATATGCCAATTTTTTTCTTGACTTTTTAATATTCTTTGATTTAGAAATTCCTCTACAAGTTACAGCCTTCCCACTTCATGAAAAAAAAAAAAAAAGCAAGGCTTGGGGCCAGCAGGTGGCATAGTAGTTAAGGCTTTGGATCCCCATATGACCAATGACTGGTTGAGTTCCAGATCCAGAGGCTTGAAAATTATGCCAGGTGCACTTACATGCATGACCAAAATCCTGAAAGGAGAATGGAGGAGAAGAGATTGTTACTGCCATGACCCCTGGGGAGTAATTTCTCACTTTCCCTCTCACCGTATCTTTCCTTTCCAGCAAGTTCACACATCTATAGCAAAAACCTTAAAAATAAAAAAGTAAGATTTAATGCATTTTCCATTGACTGATAGGTGGGATTCAAACTCAGATATGTCTAATTCCCATATTAATTAAATTAATTCCACCACACTCCTTGGCTCTTTGTCTTGACACATATAATATCAAGTGAGCAAATCAAAACTTAGGCACTATCTTTAAAGAGTAATTAATATGTTTCATTATAACAGTACTTTATATTATCAGAACACATAGGCAATCAACAACTGTTTACTGGCTTCCTTCTAATATATCATAAGAAAAAATGTGCACATGTACAATTCAATGATATGTTAAACACATAAAATTCTATGTGACCACAATCAAACTGTAGACCTTTTCCCACACTCCAGAAAGTTCTAGTGGGCTCATATTCCCTCTAATCAGATACCCTGTGCCCCTAAATAGGTACATACTATTCTGATTTCTGTTATTGCTGTTTGGCTTTGACGTTCTCAATCTCCATATACATTGAATTGTATAATACATACTCTTTGTTTCTTCTGTAAGACAACATAACACTTTTGAGATTTATCCATGTGTGAATTAATAGTTCATTCTTTTTTTATTGCTAAGTACTATTTCACTGTCTGAAATACTTTATGAAATATTTCATAATTTATATGAAATACATAGGAAGTTGCCTAACCATTCTTTGGTTGATTGACATTTGAGATTTTTCTATTTTAGAGCTATAATGAATAGACGAGCTATGAACAGTTTTGTTAGAGTCTTTCCAGGAACATGTGAATTCATTTCTCTTGGGTAAATTCCTAAAATGGTTAGTCCATTGTTTCACTTTATTTAAAAACTGGCAGTTTCTTCCAAAGTGGTTGTGCCATTTTTTTTATCCTACCAGCAAAGTATGGGAGTGCCAGTTTTTCCACAGCCTGAGTAACATTTGAAAAATTCAATCTTTTTCATTTTCATTATTTTAGTAGATGCACAATGGTATATTGTGGTTTTAATTTGCATTCTCTGATGATTAATGATATTGAATACCTTACTTACAATGACTTACACATCATCTTTCATAATCTATTTCTAAAATTTCAGAGCCACAGATATGATGGGTGTTATTTTTTTATCTCTCTGCTGAAGTAATTTTGATTTTTTTTCCTTCTTTTATATTTTATTGTTAACAGCAATTAAGGTTTTTTTGGTTTGGGTTTTGTTTCTTTGTTTTGTTTTGTTTTGTTTCTGGAGAGGATTTTGCTATAGGGTGTGTGCGCTTGCCAGACAGACAGAGACAGAGAGACAGAAAGCGAGAAATCACCCCAGGCCACACTGCAATCCCTTCTCTTCCATCTCCTCTTGGGGTATTGCACAGGCGCCCGGCTTGAGTTTTAAGCCACCGGGTCTGGGACTCAAACCGTGGTCGACTACATGGGAGTCCAGCAATGTAGCCTTATGCTAACTGCTGGTCCCAACAGCAATTAAGTTTTAACACAAAGTAGGACTTGGGCTTAAATACAGATTTTACAAAGAGGTTAAATCTAAATATTTCTAAAAAACCAATGTAATGGCTAACATTACAAGAAAGATTCAGAATTTAGAAGATACATTAAAAGACATTCTATTTCCAGTTGGAATAACCAAAATTGCCTTTGAAATATATCACGAGAATGTAGCCTACATTCAGATAACACTAAAGATGCCTTAAATGAACATTCTCATCTTCAAGGGAGCACAAAGCTGTTTTCATAAGAAACTAAAGAATAAAAAAATAAGCCAGTAAGACTTATTTTAAAAGTTTAAAAAAGTCTAAAATTAGATTGAAAAAATATTTAAAATTATAAAGAAAATCACATTAATCTTCAGAGAGGACACTTTGGGATGAACGATTGAATTGCTGATCTTGGAAATGGCTGTTGTTCTTACATAGCAACAATTGAGAATTAGAAATAATGAATACATTAGAAAAAAGAGCCTTAGGACAACTCATGACCTAGTGGTTAAGGGAACTGGATCGTATTTAGCTAACTGCACAGTTCGAATCTTGGTCCCAGAGGTGTGAAAAATAGCAGGTATGGAATGCATGCTCCAAACCATGACAGGATGGACAAATGGATGAAAGGGGGTGGGGTTGCTTTCTCCCTCTCCCACTGTCCCCATCTCTCTCTCTCTGTCAAACATACATGCTTTCTGACAAACTTCTTTTTATAAAAAAGGAGACCTCCAAGAAGATCAATTCAAAAAGCTTTGAAGAGGCTGATTGATGCAGCTGAGTTAAACAGGTAAGAACTATTAAAGATAACAGAAAGTAATAAATTTACCAAATAAAATAAAACAATTGATGCACTTAATGATCAAATTTTAAAAATCTTCAAATTGAGAATGCTTTGCTATAGTCAGATAGAAAGAGAAAGGAGAAATTTCAATTTCTTTCTGAACTGCATAGGGCAAGTGAATTTTCATCAAATGTCCAATTTATAGAGAATTTATCCTAAACAAATAGAAAGAAATCTTTTCTAAGACAATGAAGAGTTGGGCACCTATAAAATACATGCCAAAATGATTTCAGAAAAAGTGGGAACCAGCAGTTAGCGTAATGGCTATGTCGCTGGACTCCCGCGTAGTCGACCGCGGTTCGCGTCTCGGACCCGGTGGCTTGAATCTCACGCCGGGCGCGTGTGCGTGCGTGCCCAAGATCCCGAGAGGAGAATGGAGGAGAAGGGATTGCGGCGTGACCATCCCCCCTGGGGGGTGATTTCTCGCTTTCTGTCTCTATGTCTCTGTCTGTCTGGCGAGCGCACGCGCCCTATAGCGAAAACCTCTCCAAAAAAAAAAGTGATTTCAGAAAAAGTCAAAAGAACTACTGTTACCAAATCCAACTTGTTGGTTGAGAGAAACTTTAACTTAGAAAAGAAAATGTATGCATCTAACAAAAAATTATTGATGATGAACCTAAATGCTTCAAAAAAATCTGTATTTAAATGATGTCCCAAATAGGACATTAAGCTAAAAAGGACTGCTAGAGAAACTGTTGGACAACTAGGTCCCTGAAGAAGGAAGAACATCAGACTATGATAAGATCTAGGGTCTAGTGCCAGGTGTGGCCAGATTCCATCTTCCGAGGGTCAGGAGTACAAGAGCAGGACCAGTCCATGAGGGAACTGTATCATAATGTAGCAATTTCCCCATAAGACAGAGCTTGCCCCACTGCTTCTCTTGCCCTTGCACTAGTGCATGCATACACACCTGGCAGATCCTTGAGATGACTTTAGATTTAATTCCTCTTCTACATACAGACAGACAGACAACTGAACAGGGCACTGATGGCCCAGAGTTCTCAACTTCAGCTTCACATCAGGTGGATCTCAGAGGAAATTTTCTGAGTAGAAGAAACTGAGAAAGAACCTCCCAGAAATCACCTTCACTAAGGGACTTTCCTGGTCTGGTATGTCCTCCACCAATGAGAAGAAATGTCTCTGTAGCAATTTGTCTTCTGCCACACAGTGAGGAAACAGTGGGTCACTTTTGGAGTGATTTCATTTTCCAATAAACCTACTTCTGGAAATTCAAGGTAATAAAAAAAATGTAATTTTTGGTTTTCATTAAGATCATTTTTTAAAGAATTATTTATTTAATTTTATTTACTATTATTATTCAATGTGACCAGAGAGAGACAGAGAGAAAGGAAGAGTGGGAAAGCAAGCTGCCAGGTCCAAAACTTGAACCACAGTCAACGACATGAGAGTCCAACACCTTACACATCACATCACCTGCTGGTCCCAGTTTTTACTTTTTTACTCTCAGTCAAAGCACACTGGCAATCCACAAGTATTTATTGACTAACTCCAATCTTCCAGGGACTGAAACTACAGATATATCATTAAAAAAAATGTGTGCATGTACAATTCTATGAAATGTAAAAGACAGAAAATTCTATGTGACCACAAATTGTAGACCTTTTCATATTTACAAATTCATATTCCTTTGACTATGATTTCTAGTAGCAATTAAGTTAAAATACAACGGCTCAAATAAAAGACATTATAATTTTTAGGATAATGGTTTGTAACTATAGCTTATTTAAAATGAGCCTTAAGTTATTGCTTCCATTTTATTCTATTTGCAGCTGACATAAGTAATGAATGCATCTTGCTATTGATAAGCTTACCAAATACTCCAGAAATACAGCAATGTTTTTTGTCTTCTAAAGTAACTTTAAATTTTCTCTTTTTGTTTTGTGACTCTTATTTTTTATGATCTCACAATGTTTCAAATGGAAATATGATAGAATTCTATCTCTTGGGATGGTGTTATATTAGTTATGAAATGTAAATATGAAACAGTGTAAATGTTTTCTATCTTATAAACTTCTAGATAGTGTAAGTATAGTATTTTTGTTGTTACTTTTTAATCAGTCTCTTTTATTCATCCAGAAACACACATAAAATACTGTCTGTTGGACCCAGCAGGAGGCATGGTGGTTAAGGTGCTGGACTCCCACATGGCTGACCACAGTTCGAGTCCCAGACCTAGAGGCTTGTTTTCTCATGCTCTTTCTCTCTTTCTCTGTCTCTCTCTAGTCAAATTAAAAAATAACAATAATATGTAAAATAATTATTTTAAAAATATATGTCTGTCTTTTAAATATTTTTAAATTTTCTCTTTAGTTTTATACTGTGATTATATATATTTGTCAAAAGTTAAAGTATCAATTGATAAATTATCCACTCAGAAATTTTTATAAACTACACCATCAAAGATCAGTAAAAATAGAACTAACTGTAATAATTAGAAACAATATATAATCTAAAGCCCTTATTAACCTGATTTCATAAAGCTTAGGCAGTTTGTTGATATGTAGTATGAGCTCATTAAATTGTCTGTAATCTAAATTTAGAGACCTTATCAGTAACAAAGCACAATTGAACTATCATGTTGAATTCTAAGGGTTAGCAACACCATTTAGAGTCTAGTTTGTCTTGGCCTAGAGGTTGAATCTGTTTTCCTTTTTTCTTCCTGAAAGGTCATCAATTTTCCCCACAGGGAGTTTTTTCTTCATATAGTGAGCACATAATAAGGTTTATTCGCCTAACGTTTTTTTCCTATTTGTCGTATCTCCTGCCCTCCCCCCACCAAACCACTTTTTTTCTTTTAAGGATTATAATACATATTCCTTTGACTAAGTTTCTTTCTCTGGGCTTTGTTTTCAGAAATCTTTTCCTAGACAATAAATCAGATAACTTTTGTCTTTTCCTTCTTTTACATATTAAGCCATCCTTCATCCTCTTCTCTCAAGTAAACTTTCATTCTCCCAGGCCAGGAACCCATACCATCTCTCAGGCTCACTTCTTCACTTCCATGTCACAAGCTGTATCTCTCTCTCTTTTTTTTTTTTTTTCTTTTTTGAGGCTTTTGCTATAGGGCGCATGTGCTTGCCAGACAGACAGAGAGAGACAGAGAGACAGAAAGCGAGAAATCACCCCCCGGGGGGATGGCCACACCGCAATCCCTTCTCCCCCATTCTCTTCTCGGGATCTTGGGCATGCACATACACGTGCCCGGCGTGAGTTTTAAGCCACCAGGTCCGGGATGCAAACCACAGTCGACTACCTGGGAGTCCAGCAACATAGCCATTATGCTAACTGCTGGTCCCAACAAGCCGTATCTCTTTTAGGATACATCAATATACTATAGTAGACCACTCAAGTAGGCTTAAGCTTAAGTATACCATTGGGTCTCAGGGAAACCTCAGAAGAAAGTTTGTAATCTCAATATATTCTGAGAGAGGTTGTTTTCTGTCAAAAGTGGGCAAGCAAAAGTGGGCCGAGTGGCAAAAGCCAGGCTTATCTGTAATGAATGACTCACTCTGAAGTATTTGTGCATACCCTATTTCACATTATTCTTATTGAGATATCATATGTTTTCCTACAGTAGCATTTTATTTTTTGTTTGTTTGCTTTGCTTTGAAATGTATTTATTTATTTCTTCCATTAGTGCGAGAGACAGAAAGATATACACATAGAGAGACACCACCCATAACAGGGTCCTACAGTAGCATTTTAATATCATTGAGAAAATTCACTAGTGCTCTATCTATAAAACTGTAAGTGTAGACTGGTATTTTTGTTTTGTTTTAAGGGAGATTTTTGCTATAGGGTATGTGCACCTGCCAGAAAGATAGAGAGACAGAAAGCAAGAAATCACCCCCAGGGAAGATGGCCATAACGCAACTCCCTCTTCTCCATTCTCCTCTCAGGAATTTGGGCACACATGCACATGCACCCAGTATGAGTTCTAAGTAACCGAATCTAGGACTTGAACCCCAGTCAACTATGTAGAAGTCCTTCGCCTTACTCACTATGTCACCTTCTGGCCCCTAAGTGTGGTTTTTACACTTATTAATCACAAAGTGTGAAAATGACCTCAAGCTGGATAATGTCAGCTAAATTGTTTAACCTCTCTGCATCTCAGCTTCCTCATCTCTGGGTTAGAGATAATAACTGCCACCTGCCTTACAGGATTGTCTTGAGGCTTCTTAGAGATTAAATGTTTACCTCCCCAAATTCATATATTGAGATCCTAACCCTCAACGTGATAGTGTTAGGAGATGGAACCCTTGAGAGGCCCTTAGGAGGGTAGAGCCCTTATGAATAGGATTAGTAATCTTTTTTTTTTTTTTTTTGCTATAGGGCGCGTGCGTTCGCCAGACAGACAGAGAGAGACATAGAAACAGAAAGCGAGAAATCACCCCCCAGGGGGGATGGTCACGCCGCAATCCCTTCTCCTCTATTCTCCTCTCGGGATCTTGGGCACGTACGCACACGCACCCGGCGTGAGTTTTAAGCCACCGGGTCCGGGACGCGAACCGCAGTCAACTATGTGGGAGTCCAGCGACATAGCCATTACGATAACTGCTGGTTCCCAGGATTAGTAATCTTATAAGAGAGACACTAGTCTTCTTTCTGTAATATGAAGAAGATACAAGAAGTCAGCAGTCTGTGACCTGAAAGAGGGCCTTTAACTATGTTGGCACTCTGATCTTGAACGTTCAGTTCCGGAATTGTGGAAAATAAATTCCTATTTTCTATAAGCCACCCAGCTTATGGTACTTTGTTAAGGTAGTCCAAACTATGACAAGTCTCAAATGTGACATTGTTATCACTCTCACACACACTGATCCAGACAAATGAACTCACCTGCTATTCCCAGGTGAGTCATCAAACCTCCTAGACTTTGAAAATACTCTTCTTGCACCTGAATGCTCTGTCTCCTCCTTTAAAGTCCTAATCACTTGCAAACGTCCAGTTTGAATGTAATCATCTCTAACATACCCTCCTTCCTTCCGAGTAGAGTTGTAATAGCTGCAATCTCTGAACCCCATTGAATTGAATCTGCATCTCAAGTAAAACCTGAATTACAATCTGATTATTTCCATATCCGGATTCTTCACTGGGTATATTAATTTCACAAGAATAAGCAAGTGTCTCAGTTCCCTTTTTATCTACCACCTCTCACATTCCCACGGCCTACCACAGAGCTTGACACATAGTTGCCATTCAATAAATATTTGTTGACTATTAAAATTGTGTCTTTACTCCTATTACCAACAGATGTCTTAATCAACCTGCTCTCTGACAAAAACAAAGCCCATTGTATAGAAATGAGAGCAACATGGGCTCTAATTCTGCCACTACAGCTTCCACTTGTCATAGCTATCAGGAAATCAAGATGCTATTTCAGTACCATATGGGACTGTATCCAAACCAAGAATTTTTGACAGACCCCATGGTTCCCTGTTGGATTATGTTAACTTGCTGTTGACCTATTTGCATTTTAGCAACTAGACCCTCCCTTACTAATAATTCAACTGCATTAATTTTTCCATATTCAGGATAGTGGGTATTCTCTCCGTAACCTCACTATTTGGGGTTTGAGAAATAGGATATTCATATTAAAACCAACAAGAATTTGTGGTTACATGGCTTTCAGTTTACCAGGAATGGAGTTCACATTTTTAATGTGTCTCAACCCATGTTGTTTGTATACCTCTCCTTGGTCATGTCTGAAAAAAATTTTCTGAAATCTAGGTATTCATCACAGACCATAAAGAAAAATAAATCAAATCATCATTTATTTCTGGGTAATAAGTAAGCTGAGGATGATGTGTTCCATCTTTTGATGGAATGCAAATTTACCATTAAAAGACAAATTCTTCACTTCCAAAGTTTGAATAGGGTGGTGCTTTAAAAAGCATTCCATCTGGTTAAATTTAGGGTGCTGAAAAAAGCCCACTATAAGAATATTCTCTGGCTCAGGACCCATAACATTTTTACTTGATTATGAACTGGATTCATTTTCATTTACTTGAAGCCCTTCCACATCACTATTTCTTTTTTTCTTCTGCAATAAGGCAAAGTTGTCACCATCTATGTTGATTCTGGTAATATTGTCTCCTCTGAATAATGCATTTCAGATATATTATTGTTAACACATGAAAAGTTTGTCTGTACTGGATGACAATTTTAGAGGATACTTCTAAAGGATTTTTTTGTATTTTTTCTTTACTCATCCACTGGCCCTTGTCTTCTTAGTTTCATTCTCATTTTCTCTCCAACCCTCCTCTCTTACTCCACCACTTGCAACCTGCATCCTGTCCTATCAAGTCTCAGTCAATAGCCTTTGATCCAGTTCCTGTCCCAGCTGTTATTCATGGGTCTTCATGACCTCACTTTAGGAGACCTACTTCCCATTACGACAAAATTCATGAACAAACAAGTCAGCAAATGAATCAACAGCCTAATAATCTCTTCCATTTCCTGACTGATGGTTCATGAATGTCATTGGTTTGCCAATCTCCTTTAAGAGGAGTTCAATGTGTCTGTGGTAGAGAAGATATGTGTTACAGAGGATAAGAATGAGGCCAAAGGTAAAATGAGTAAAACACTGAAGATACCCATTCTGCTTCACCGAAAGTCCTTCCAGGAAATTCAGTACATTTCTGAAGGCCAACCAATTAGATAGTACAAATCTGGGGACTCTGCAATGGGAGCAAATAAGAGATTCACGCAGAAAGTGAAATGTAAATTCTATGTCTGCTAAAATAGAAGTAAGCTAGGGTCTGTTTTGAGTTATGAAAGGAGTTCAGAGATCACCTTGTGTATGTAAGCTGGAAGTCTATCATGATTCAAGCATCAGTATCTTTCAGTATCATGCCAATATCTAAACATAGAATTCGAAAAATCACTTTGGCTGCCTTTTATAGGAAGTCCCAAGTGGGTTTAGGGTAGCAGTTAACACAGCTTCTGCAAATAGTCTAGGTGAGAACTGATGGTAATTTTCTCATGAATCCTTAAATTAATCAATTCAAATGACCTTTGTCTATATTAAGCAGGAATAAGACCTCTCATTCCATATCTTATTTTCATTCTCTCTTCTCACCTCAGTAGTTTGTTTTTCATGGTCCAAACTTCACTGTTAGGCTAGTAATCTTTGACAGATTAGAAAGTCAGTAAAAAATTACTCATTAGAAACTGATATATTATCTTACCTTTCACCAGCTACCTTAATAGTTTGCCTGCTCCCTTCTCATTAATTTAATTCATTCTTAAATAGAAATGCTTAGAGAATACTGAACCTAAAGACTCTACTTTCTACCAGAGATTCTTTAGGCCTTGAGGATATTCAATGAAATGGTTTGATTAGGCAGGTCAAGAAAAACCAAAAACTGTGTCCCAACGTAGAGAGACACTATGGTATTACAAATTTTGGAACTAAATCGGCTTACCACTTTCTAGGCATATGACACTGGGCAAATTATTCAAGATCTTCTTGCTTTAATTTCTCAGTACATAAATTGTAGATCTAAAAACTCACTTTATGGGACCAGCAGTTGGTGTAATGGCTATGTCGCTGGACTCCCATGTAATCGACTGCGGTTTTAGTTCAGGTCCTGGTGGCTTAAACTCATGCTGGGCGTGTGTGCATGCATGCCCAAGATCCCTAGAGGAGAATGGAAGAGAAGGGATTGTGGCATGGCCATCCTCCCTGAGGGGTGATTTCTCACTTTCTGTCTCTCTGTATCTCTCTTTCTGGTGAGTGCATGCGCCCTATAGCAAAAACCTCTCAAAAAAAAAAAAAACTCACGTTATGATTGGCTATAAGAATTAGAAATGTTATGTATTATCTTCCTAGAATAATTAGTTGTTCAATAAGTGCAATTTATCACTAGACTCAGTTATTTGTTATTGACTAACTTTCTGGATCCATACATTAAGTGTTTAATAATTTCCTGGGACCAGCATATGGTGTAATGGTTATGTAACTGGACTCCCACATATTCAACCATGGTTCAAGTCCTGGACCTGGTGGATTAAACTCACACCGGATGCATCTATGTGCATGCCCATGATCCCGAGAGAATAGAGGAAAAGGGATTGTGGTGTGGGCATTCCCCGGAGAGGTGATTTCTCACTTTCTGTCTCTCTGTCTCTCTGGTGAGTACATGTGTCGTAAAGTAAAAATCTCTCAAAAAGTAATAATAAAATAATTTCCCAAGCCTCCACTATGGGCCAGTCACAAAGCACGATGCTGAGGAATAACTAGACAATACAATACCTGCTCATCATCAAGGAATTTCGCAGAGATTGTAACTGTATCCTACTTCTTCCAAAAATCTTAGTTTTGTTTTGGGAGAAATAATTTGCCTTGCCCTAATAGTAAGATAAACATTGGACCAGCAGGTGGCATAGTGATTAAGGTGCTGGACTCCCACATGGATGACCATGGCTCAAGTCCCAGATCCAGCAGCTTGAAACTCAGACTGGGAGCATGTTCATGCATGCCCAAAGTCCTAAAAAGATAATGGAGGAGAAGGGACTACAGTACAGCCACACCTCCAGGGGATGATTTCTCACTTTCTGTCTCTCTGTCTGTCTCTCTGTATATATATGCATCTTATAGCAAAAATGTTTCCCCCCAAAAAAAACTAATGTAAGGCAGTCATGAGAATTGCATTTCTTATTGGCAGTGACTAGCGAGAAAGACATGTAATCCCATATAACCTTTGGAGATTTCTGGGGACAATTTTCTTCCAGGATAAGAGAGATAGGAGAGGAGCTAGCCCTCCTTTCCATCTCCCAACTTTCTTGCTTTAAAAAGAACAAGGGTTTAAGAAATTTTGTGAATTAACAAAATGTGGGGGGAAAGGAATGGACAACAACTAGAAAACTGAGATAGTATGGAAGGAGAGTGGGAAATGGCAGAGGGTGAGAAAGAGGGGGAAATTATATATATATATATATATATACATATAGAAATGGAGAATTATTGATGATAACATGTAAACTAGAAATGGAGAATTATTGATGATAACATGTGTGATTAAGCCACTATGCAGTATATTCTGAATAGGAAATAACATTTTGTATATTGTGACAATTCTCAGAGAGTGAATGCAAATAAATTGATTTTAAAAAACAAAAAAAAATTTTAAAGAAAATTAAGTTATAAAAAAAAGAACAAGTGTTTGTGACAACATGTTGAAGTGCTTAGAGAATTCAGTTCACCTTGAAATCATACTGTCAAATTATTATTGCATGTGACAAAGCAGTAAAAATCAAAGGAGCCCACATCCTCAGCAATGATATTGAACTGCAAAGTCAACCTGGGGTCATTTGCCAATGAACTTGCTGTTCACTAGCAAGTGTAGTGAATATTGGGATGGAAATCTAAAGACAATAGGTACACCAAGAAATAGGCAATAGACAGGTCACTTATTCCTTTATTCATTAATAAAGTTTTATTAAACGTTTATCTAACCAATTCCCATAGCTCATTGAGAAAATTCACCTTTCCTTCATAGAACAGAGTTGTGAACCAAAGGGTTTCGGTATGATCCATGGAATTGCATTGCCTGAGTAAATAATCCTATTATTCTACTCACAACTATAATTCTGATCCTTCAACAGGCAAAAAAAGCAAAATCCCATTTCTAGAATATTACTTTCCATAACTAAAAGCTACACATTGAGCCACTGGTGGTTCAGGTAGCTGAATTCAACATGACTGACTGTGATTTGAGTCCTGGAAACATGCTAGGCATAATGCCAGCAGGCACTGAACTCTCACATGACTGATCACAGTTTGAGTTCTGGACCTAAAGACTTGAAATCACACCAGGTTAATGTGTGTAGATGCCCAAAATCCTAAGAAGAGAATGGAGGAGAAGAGATTGTGTCAAGGTCACCCCCACTAGGTGCTGATTTCTCACTATGTCTCTCTCTGTGTCTCTGGTGAGCACATGCAAAACTCTCTTTAAAATAATGAAGAAAGAAGAAGAAAAGAAAAAAGAAGAAATAAAGAAAAGGAAAAAGAAAAAGAAAACAAAAACGAAAAAGAAAGAAAGAAAGGTACTGGGTGTGGGTGTGTATGTGTCCAAAATCCCAAGAAAAGAATGGAGAAGAGATTGTGAGATTCTGACATGACCATCCTCCTAGGGGGATGCTCTCTCACTTTCTCTTTCTCTCTCTCTCTGTTCCTAGCAAATACACAAGCCCCAAAGCAGAAACAAACCAACAAAGAAACAAACAAAAAAACTACTTGTCAAGAAGGAAATGAACTACACACTAGTTAGTATTTTTTCAGTAGCAACTTTTCTTGCCACAAAAGAGAGGCCTGTGTTGTGAAAACATGACGGTATTCTCAAGGTCTAAGCCACCACCATAAACTTAATATTATTTCTATTCTGTCTATTCAGTTTCAGGAAGCTGCTGGGGCAAAACTGGCGGTTTAGCTCATTTGTTTTATTCGTAAATAAAGTGTAAGTGAACATCCAATAGAATCTGACAGTTTCTTTCCACGAATGTGCTGTAAAAATTGCAACATTTCCATAGGAATGTGATTAATGTCAAGCGTCAGAGCCAATGGTGTTGCTCTCCTGCTGCCTCTCCACCTGTCCTCTGCCAGGTGAGCATAGCCAGCTACTGTTCCCTGGTTCTGACTGGTGTCCACAGGTGCCACTTGGAGACACACCACCACGTGCTTGGTGCAATCTTCATACAATCTCACCACCTGTTAAGAACTAGCTCCTCAACACTTTCTTTTAAGTATATTCTTTACTTTGGACCTGATTTTTAATCAAGATCCTCTAAGTACTGTTACCCCAATTTCCACTGGAAACAGTAATCAGGGATGGAGATGATCATGACTGAATAACAATTTTTTTTTAATTAAAGCAAATTTTGATTGTTTCCTTTATGATTTCCCTCCAAAAATTCACATGTAATCTCTGGGTAAGCCAAGTGCCCATTATTATTATTATTTCATGATAAATCCAAGGCTACAGAAGTGTAATGGACATGTCCCAACCACACAGTTGAGAAGAGAATCCAGGTTTATTATCTCCCAACCACAGGTGGCATTACTTGCTTCAAAATGACACAAAACTTTGGACTTTCCTTGGTTAGCTTGCAGAAAAGGAAATCATTCGTCATAAAAGAAAGCTACATGTCCTATACATGGAAAAAAAGAAGAACCATAAAACAAGATGAACCTGAGAGCCACAGTCTTCATCTGAAATCAGGAGTGAGTTTCATGCTGCCCCTTCCCACCAGGAAAATAGCTGCCCTATGCAAATGAGCATTTTGCCAGCCAGCTGAGACAATTGGTCTGCAGTCAGCCAGAAAGAAAAACAGCAGCCAAAGTGCATAGTGTTACTTTTCCCACACTGAATGAGGCATTAACTTCCAAATCTCTGACCCTTTAAATCTGTATGACAATAATTAATGGGAGTGAGATAACTAATATTTACGTTTTCACTCCAAGCCCCAACTAATAAGAACACAGGTTATGTGAGGAGACATGGGAGCTTCACCATTTCTTACATTTGTTTCCAGCAGGTGAGGCATTAATCTCTTTTCACTATGCTTGAGCTCCTGCCTATTTCAGCAATGCTGTCACATGTTGTGTGGGAGCAAGTAGCTGGGAGACCTGAGTGAGGAACAGAGAGGAAAAGTTCTCTTTCGAAGACTACCTCTTTGTCTTCTAGTGATCTCTGGCCTGTGGTTGGGTGCAGAATCTTTTCAATTGTCCTTGTAAATGCATACTCTTGTGCTGTGTATATTCCTAACCCTTGCCTTGGAACATTAGGTAGGAAAAATATATATATAAAGAGGATGAGTGAACAAATTTTTAAAATTATTTATTTAACTTTATTTATTCATTCTTTTTTTTTTTTTTTAATTTGACTAGCGAGACACAGACAGAGAGAGAGAGAGAGAAGGTGAGAAAGCAAGCCACCAGGTCCAGGATTTGAACCATGGTCAGCCAGTGGGAGCACCCAGTGCCTTAACCACCACGCGCCACCCGCTGGTCCCTATTGAACAAATTTTTAAGAAGATTATTCTAGGTCTATAAAATATAAAAGACTCAACATGTTTAAACTAAATTCACTGCAAGAAATCAAAGATTATATTATTCTTTGGCCTAAAAAAATATTCTTTGGCTTAAAAAAAAGTATTGCTCTCTCATTCTCCTCCACCTTCCTTTGTTTGATCTTGTGACATTTCTTTTAGTGCATTATTTCTCTTTGTCATGGCAAAGAGAAATGAGAGTGAGACAAAAGTAGTCTTTAAAATTAGTTATAGTTTTCTTTTTAAAGTTTTCTAGCCCAAAGTAGGATAACTCTTTATTCTAGCCTGACGAGACAGGTCCTCTATTCTGATTATTCAGCCCCAAATAGATCTTTGCTTTTATTTCCCTCAATAATCAAATCCACTCAATACTTACTGAGAGATTAGAGAATGTGGGTCAAGCTGTCTTCTAGTTTGCTTTTGTTTCACATTTAAAGATGTACATGCATTTAGTTTGAATCCTTCTCCAGACCTTCAAATAGTAAAACCCAGAATTGAACCTCAATTTTTCTTCTCATGATTTCCAATCAAGTCATACTAGAAAATCTTTTTTTTTTCTTTTTTTTTTTTTGAGAGATTTTCACTGTAGGGCGCGTGCGCTCGCCAGACAGACAGAGAGAGACATAGAGACAGAAAGTGAGAAATCACCCCCCAGGGGGGATGGTCACGCCGCAATCTCTTCTCCTCCATTCTCCTCTCGGGATCTTGGGCACGCACGCACACGCGCCCGGCGTGAGTTTTAAGCCACCGGGTCCAGGACACGAACCGCGGTCGACTACGTGGGAGTCCAGCGACATAGCCATTACGCTAACTGCTGGTTCCCGAAAATGTTTACCGGTTAAAAAAAGGATTAGAATTTGTTTCAAGTTTCAAAAGGTGGCAAAGTAAGCAACACAATAAGTCCGTTCAACAAGAATTTCTGGAACTTCTACCAGGTGCTTGGCACCATGCTAAGTGTTATAGATACAACAGTGAACAAAAAAAAAAGTTTCCAAAATTTTAGGACTACTGAAAGTAAGGATTCTTTTACATAGGGTAGTTATAGTTTATTAAATAACAAAATAGTATCTTACATTTATATGGCGTTTTATATATATGAACCATTTTGTATATATAATAACCTCTGAAATAGGCAGAATACATATTATTATTTTCATTTTATATTTACTAATGGCAATGTCCAATATGCACTGAGCACTTAAAATAATAATAATGATGATAATAATTGATAGTAGCCTAATCTATTTAATGCTCCCTATATAAGGCACTATGTTAAGCATTTTATACAAATTTATTATACTTTGCTATGATTTTTATGCAAGGAGTCTTTAAAAAGTTCATAGACTTTATTCTAAAAATTTTGCATGGATTTCAACACTTTTCACACCAAAATGTTCTCCACTTTTTCAGAATCTTTTTGAAATCTCTTTATATCTGAAAACTGAGCTTAAGAGACATCATATAATGAGCGATGTGTCAGAGTGAAGACTCAAACCCAAGGCTGTGTTTCCAGAATCCATTCGCTTAGCCAGTTGAAAGAATCCAGAGAAGCTACATGTGTCCAAAATAATCTGGCTACCAGGTACCGATTTTGACTCCCATGTTCTGTTTTCTTTCATATTGTGAATATCTGAATTCGTGAATATCTATTTGAGACACTTTACTGAATAACAGAGCCTGTTTAGAAAGAAAAGATTCCATTGTGTTTTTTTATTACTAATATTTCAAACAACTCAAATGAACTTTAAAAAGAATGTCGCCTGTTAGGGAAGGAGTCCAAAGTCCTGCCGTGTCTGTTAATGAACTATATTAATTATTTGCAAACATTTTAGAATTTCAAAGAATTAAAAGCTTCTTGACTTTCAAGGAATTTTTCACAGAACCAAACTATATGCAACAGAACAAGAAAAATGAGGGAATTAATATAATCTGTGCATTTAAAACAGAAGTGAACAAGGATGATTCTGACAATTCAGCCTCTATACTTACTGCCAACATAAAAAAGAGAAAGGGACAGAAAGACTGAGAGAGAGAAAGAATGGCCCAAAGAGGAAGGAAAGTACTACCCAGAGCTTATTGACTACAAAGGTAATGTGATCTCAAAAGTGGTTATTTTGAAAGTTATAGCATCTCTTCTAAGGTTTACAGGGAAAAATGAGTATTTCATTTACCATTGATATTTTCAAATAAAATATTACCATTTTTGCTAAAAGATTTCAGAGCTCAATCCTTTATTTAAAAATAAGAAAGAGTAAGAGAAAAAGGAAAAAAAAAAAGAAAGAGAAAATGAAAAAAAACAACTTAGCAATTATTCTCCACGGGAAGGATGACTATAAAGTAAGTGCACCTCATAAATAATTTGCAGACATGTCCATATTAGAATGAAATAAGATCTTTCAGAGGATAACACACCTGTGCCATGGATAATTGCCCTCATTCACAAGTAATAAGTGGTCTACCAGATGTTTAGCCCCACACAGACATATGTAAGGCAAAACAGTAGGAGAGGGTATCTTAGTTCAGACCAGAGATGATCTCTTTTATCATTCTCAAGCTCTCATGCTGTGTCAGCAGCTTACTTACAAAGGTAACTAAAATCATAGAGGATTCCAACTGTTAAAATACTAACATTTCATTCAGTTATTAAACTTCCAGAGAAACACATCTAATGACTTACAGGGTCATTAGAAGTCTGAAGTCAGAATTTGACATCTACGCTTCTTCGATTTACTTTTTTTAATTTGATCAGATATAAACTTGATGAAGACATTCTTAAACTTCAAAGGTTTCATCAAGATGAAAAGGGCATTGCAAAACTAAACAGAAGTTTTTTATATAATTGAATGTGATGAAACTTTGGAGAAGAAATATTTGAATGATTCTATATACACCATTCTTGTTCTTCATAATACTCAATCTACCAAAAGATGCTGTTCAAAATAAAGCTGAAACTAGTCATAACAACTGCCAGGAAGTATTATTTGTGGGCTATTTTATGTTCAGCAAGGGGTTAGGTAGAATCAACAGTGAATATAGAAGATTTCAGAAGTCACTTTTTTGGAGAAGTAAATGTTTAAATTCCATTTTGAAACCTTCAGTTTAGACTGTGTGACACTATAATATACATTATAGATCTGACAGATCCAAAAGATAAATAATAATTAATGATATGCATGAGGTCACTCTCATAAAGTTCCTGCAAGTACAGTTACGATAGTATAAAAAAGATCTTTTTAGGCATGCTGATAGGCCATCAAACTCAGTACACCATTTCTCTCATTAATATCAAAGGCAATATTGTGTGAAAACAAGTTTGCTTTCCATGATGTCAAAGTGAAACGAGTAAGGACCAGCAGTTGGCATAATGGCTATGTCACTGGACTCCCATGTAGTTGACCGCGGTTCGTGTCCTGGACGTGGTGGCTTAAAACACACGCTGGGCACGTGTGTATTCATGCCCAAGATCCCAAGAGGAGAATGGAGGAGAAGGGATTGCAGCGTTTCCATCCCCCCCAGGGGGAAGGGGGATTTCTCACCTTCCGTCTCTCTGTCTCACTGTATCTCTTTGGTGAGCGCATGCACCCTATAGCAAAAACCTCTCCCCCCCCCAAAAAAAAAGTGAAGAGTACAAACTTATCCCTAGGCATCCAAAGGTGGTGTTAATAATGATACATCTGCCTAATAATGATACACCTGCCTTATTGACACATTTTTTTCTTCTCAAAACTGCTTTCAGGGTCAGCAGGTGGTATGGTAGTTAAGGCACTGGACTCCTACATGGCCAACTGTGGTTCAAGTCCTAGACCTGGTGGCTTGCTTTCTCACTTTCTCTCTCTCTGTCTTGCTGGTTAGTGTATGTGCTCGATAGCAAATTAAATAATAATAATAAATAAAATTAAATAAATATTTTTAAAATTGCTTTTAGTGTTCTTAGCCATGCCCCATCATTCTTATTCTCTCTCTCCGTTCTCTCTTTCTTTTGTTTCCCTCGTTCTGTCTTCCTATCTCTCTATCTATCTAGCTTACATGACTACAGTGCAAACTTCCACTCTTTTACATGACCTTGATGCCAGGACAGAGTTAAATAGTCCGGAAGAGGACCTGACTTAAGACAGACCAATCAGAATCCTTGAAAGAGACTTAGTCTCCTAGTCTCCACTCTTTGGAGATGGCCTTTGGTGAGGGACCAAAGATGTGAAAGAAAAAAGCTGATAGGGAAGAGCATGAAACCAAAACCAGGAATGAGAGCCAGGGGAAGTCTTGAGGCATGTCTAGTCTTCAGTTTCAGCTGTCCCACAGACTCAGTTGCATCCCTTTCCTATGGCAGTTTGACTGTGCAAATTGTACCTAGATTGTATGAAGTAGTAATTTACTTGTTTGTCCTATACTAGTTTGGTTTTAGTAACTTATAACTGAAAATATCTAAAGCAATATTAAGTTTATATAGCATATAAAGTATGTAAGTGAATTTTTAAACATTTGTATTCACAAGTATGGTCAATTAATATACTACTTAAAATCCTACCACAGTGTAAGCCAAAGCTTATAAAACTTGGAGGTAAAATGGAGTATGGTATATCTCGCAAAAGAAAATAAAACTATGTCAACAGAATGTATGACTTTTGCAAGAGAAATGAGAGAAGTGACTTTATCTGGGGTGAAAACAAAGTAAAGCATCAAGAACACCAGATGTAGTATCTCAGGGGCAATAGTAATTTGCAGTATACACCCAAGCAAAGAAGCAACATGTGGAAAGCAGTGCTTTAGGAAATCACAGGTAAAGACCTAAAGAGGAAAAAATAGGGGACTAAAGTAGGTACCTTTACATCAGACTTATGATGATGAATCTGAGGAGAACAGAAACCAAGAGTCCACATTTCTTTATTTTTATTCTTATTTTTTAATTCACTCTAGGGCACATGCACTCACCAGAGACACACAGAGAGAAAGGAAAGTCAACCCTCCAGGGAGCTGACCACACTGTAATCTCATCTCTTTCATTCTCTTGGAATTTTAAGCATGCAGGCACATATGCCTGGCTTGTTTTTCTTTCTTTTTTTTGAAAGAGATTTTTGCTATGGGGCATATATGCACTCACCAGAGAGACAGACAGAAAGCGAGAAATCACCACCCCAGGGGGGGTGGCCATACCTCAATCCCTTCTCCTCCATTCTCATCTTGGGCATACACGCACACACACCCAGGATGTATTTTAAGCCACCAGGTCTGTGACTCAAACCACAGTTGACTGTGTGGGAGTCTCGCAGTGTAACCATTATGCCCTCTTCCAGTCCCCCTAGCATGTTTTTCAAGTCACTAGATCCAGGACTTTGAACCATACAGTCAGCCATGTAGGATCCAACTGCCTTAACCAATATGCCATCACTGGCCCACATCATCCATGCTTCAAAAGAGTAAGGGACTAGGAAGAAGTGGGAACAATATTTATTGAGTATCCACTATGTATCATTTATGATTTTAAATAAATCCATTTAAAAGTAGAATACACACACGCACACATATGGATGTACTCATATACATATATTTTAATCTTCACAAACACCGTATATGCAATATAATCCCATCTTAATGGAGAAAACTAAAACTTAGAGATATTATCTTAAAATATCCATGTTTATGATATATACATGATATATGTGTGTATACATACATGCTCACACATACACACACATGCACACATGCACACATTTAGAAAGAGAAAGTATCAGAGAGGAGATACACAGAGAAACAGAAATAAGCAAAGCTAAGATTCAGAAACAACTCCATCTGACCTATTTTATAATACCTCTCAAGTCTAATTAGAGTCAGAAAACAATGCAGAGGAAACAGCCTGCATAAAAATGGAAACAGCCTGAAGGCAGTTGGAAATATAATCTAAATAATTGTTCTTAAGTAATGTATGATTTCACACCAATATGGTAGCATTGAAATGTATGCACCTCAGAGATATATGCAGAAACAACAAATAGGTAATGTCACATGGTAATTAGAGAAGTTGGACTAATGGAAAGAAAAGATCTGCATAATCCAATAAAGGCGAGTTCGGAGATGTATAGCCTTATTTAAGTTTGGTGAATCCAGGAATTATAATATCTGGCTCAGTCCTATAACCAGAGGATTTAACACCGTACCTATTATATAATATTGATTTTTTTTTATTTCAAATTCTTTATTGGCAAAGATTTGAAATTATGTAAACCTAAAAAGGCTTTAAGTTATATAAGAAACATAATTTGATAAATTCAACATGGTCACTTTGCAGATATGGAGTGGATAGGGTACAAACTTATCCCTAGGCATCCAAAGGTGGTGTTAATAATGATACATCTGCCTAATAATGATACACCTGCCTTATTGACACATTTTTTTCTTCTCAAAACTGCTTTCAGGGTCAGCAGGTGGTATGGTAGTTAAGGCACTGGACTCCTACATGGCCAACTGTGGTTCAAGTCCTAGACCTGGTGGCTTGCTTTCTCACTTTCTCTCTCTCTGTCTTGCTGGTTAGTGTATGTGCTCGATAGCAAATTAAATAATAATAATAAATAAAATTAAATAAATATTTTTAAAATTGCTTTTAGTGTTCTTAGCCATGCCCCATCATTCTTATTCTCTCTCTCCGTTCTCTCTTTCTTTTGTTTCCCTCGTTCTGTCTTCCTATCTCTCTATCTATCTAGCTTACATGACTACAGTGCAAACTTCCACTCTTTTACATGACCTTGATGCCAGGACAGAGTTAAATAGTCCGGAAGAGGACCTGACTTAAGACAGACCAATCAGAATCCTTGAAAGAGACTTAGTCTCCTAGTCTCCACTCTTTGGAGATGGCCTTTGGTGAGGGACCAAAGATGTGAAAGAAAAAAGCTGATAGGGAAGAGCATGAAACCAAAACCAGGAATGAGAGCCAGGGGAAGTCTTGAGGCATGTCTAGTCTTCAGTTTCAGCTGTCCCACAGACTCAGTTGCATCCCTTTCCTATGGCAGTTTGACTGTGCAAATTGTACCTAGATTGTATGAAGTAGTAATTTACTTGTTTGTCCTATACTAGTTTGGTTTTAGTAACTTATAACTGAAAATATCTAAAGCAATATTAAGTTTATATAGCATATAAAGTATGTAAGTGAATTTTTAAACATTTGTATTCACAAGTATGGTCAATTAATATACTACTTAAAATCCTACCACAGTGTAAGCCAAAGCTTATAAAACTTGGAGGTAAAATGGAGTATGGTATATCTCGCAAAAGAAAATAAAACTATGTCAACAGAATGTATGACTTTTGCAAGAGAAATGAGAGAAGTGACTTTATCTGGGGTGAAAACAAAGTAAAGCATCAAGAACACCAGATGTAGTATCTCAGGGGCAATAGTAATTTGCAGTATACACCCAAGCAAAGAAGCAACATGTGGAAAGCAGTGCTTTAGGAAATCACAGGTAAAGACCTAAAGAGGAAAAAATAGGGGACTAAAGTAGGTACCTTTACATCAGACTTATGATGATGAATCTGAGGAGAACAGAAACCAAGAGTCCACATTTCTTTATTTTTATTCTTATTTTTTAATTCACTCTAGGGCACATGCACTCACCAGAGACACACAGAGAGAAAGGAAAGTCAACCCTCCAGGGAGCTGACCACACTGTAATCTCATCTCTTTCATTCTCTTGGAATTTTAAGCATGCAGGCACATATGCCTGGCTTGTTTTTCTTTCTTTTTTTTGAAAGAGATTTTTGCTATGGGGCATATATGCACTCACCAGAGAGACAGACAGAAAGCGAGAAATCACCACCCCAGGGGGGGTGGCCATACCTCAATCCCTTCTCCTCCATTCTCATCTTGGGCATACACGCACACACACCCAGGATGTATTTTAAGCCACCAGGTCTGTGACTCAAACCACAGTTGACTGTGTGGGAGTCTAGCAGTGTAACCATTATGCCCTCTTCCAGTCCCCCTAGCATGTTTTTCAAGTCACTAGATCCAGGACTTTGAACCATACAGTCAGCCATGTAGGATCCAACTGCCTTAACCAATATGCCATCACTGGCCCACATCATCCATGCTTCAAAAGAGTAAGGGACTAGGAAGAAGTGGGAACAATATTTATTGAGTATCCACTATGTATCATTTATGATTTTAAATAAATCCATTTAAAAGTAGAATACACACACGCACACATATGGATGTACTCATATACATATATTTTAATCTTCACAAACACCGTATATGCAATATAATCCCATCTTAATGGAGAAAACTAAAACTTAGAGATATTATCTTAAAATATCCATGTTTATGATATATACATGATATATGTGTGTATACATACATGCTCACACATACACACACATGCACACATGCACACATTTAGAAAGAGAAAGTATCAGAGAGGAGATACACAGAGAAACAGAAATAAGCAAAGCTAAGATTCAGAAACAACTCCATCTGACCTATTTTATAATACCTCTCAAGTCTAATTAGAGTCAGAAAACAATGCAGAGGAAACAGCCTGCATAAAAATGGAAACAGCCTGAAGGCAGTTGGAAATATAATCTAAATAATTGTTCTTAAGTAATGTATGATTTCACACCAATATGGTAGCATTGAAATGTATGCACCTCAGAGATATATGCAGAAACAACAAATAGGTAATGTCACATGGTAATTAGAGAAGTTGGACTAATGGAAAGAAAAGATCTGCATAATCCAATAAAGGCGAGTTCGGAGATGTATAGCCTTATTTAAGTTTGGTGAATCCAGGAATTATAATATCTGGCTCAGTCCTATAACCAGAGGATTTAACACCGTACCTATTATATAATATTGATTTTTTTTTATTTCAAATTCTTTATTGGCAAAGATTTGAAATTATGTAAACCTAAAAAGGCTTTAAGTTATATAAGAAACATAATTTGATAAATTCAACATGGTCACTTTGCAGATATGGAGTGGATAGGAAAGATCATGGTGAAGGGGTGGAAATCTAAAACAGCTTGAGAGTCCTAGAACAGTTCCCTTACTACTTTTACTTAATGTGTATTAAAAAAGAAATTCTGTCCTCATGCAAAGCTGCAAGAAGCAAATGGATTTTTCAAGTTTCTTTCTTACTTACTTCTTCTGGTCATATTTACACTTGGTCATTTTAGGTGCTGTCTATTCCTGGGAAAGTTTCAGATGCCAGCTTCAGGCACTCAGCAATTGGGCAAACATTGTGCTTATTGGGGTTCTTTTTGTTTTGTTTTGGTTTTGATTTTCTTTTTTTTTTTTTTTTTTTTTTTTTTTTTTTTTGACTTTTAGAGGTGCGCTTTTTTTTTTTTTGTTTTTTTTTTTTTTTTTTTTTTTTTTTTTTTTTTTAGTTTGAGGCTCTTAGAGTGGATCATCTTTCCATTCAAATTCCAAAATATGCCACAGCTGATATGCTAATGGCTTCTCAATAGGCTGCATGTCATAGTAACTCCACTTTCTAGATGTGGGACTTAGGGCAGTCGATCACTGCATCAGAGCCTCAGTTTGCATGAGACAAAGCAAAGGCAGAGGTTTTTGTTTGTTTTAAAAGTGAATACACAGTCTCAAATATTTTTTCTTATCTTATCTGTTAGCAAAGGATTCCCAAGTCTTCAGTTCATATAAATGGCTAGGCATTTTTTCTAACTGAGATAGACCTGAGGCAGAAGTCAACAGATGAAAACATGAAAGTGACCCTGGTGGGCCCACCTCATGGTATTATGAATAATATTTGATACTTTTTTTCCAGAAAAAAAATTAGCAGAGGTAATGTTTTTTGTTTTGGGTTTGTTTTTTTTTTGTTTTGTTTTTTTGGTTTTTTTTGTTTTAATTACCAGAAGGGCTGTTGAGAGAAAGCACCCCTCATGGATCATGGTTAGATCACAATCCTTCTCCTCCGTTTTCACACCTTGTCAGGATTTATGAGCATGTATGCACATGCACCTGGCATGTTTTAAGTCTTCAGTGCCAGGACACAAACTGCAGTGAGTCATGAGGAATCCAGCTCCTATGTGCAGTACTAACAACTCCTGTACTAAAAGGTTGACCCTAGCAGTGGGAACTTTTTCCAAATTAAATTTTATACCAATTTGTCCTCCTAAAGAGTAAAAACTAAATAAATAACTGATAAAAATCAAGCTGCTCAGATCAATGTGGAATTGAAAAGATCATAATGATATTTATTGTTTGGTCCCCATGCATTCTCACAGGCTCCAGGGCATATTCAGAATCCTTAAGATATCTGAAATATTAAATTTTAAGCAAAATACCATGCCAGTAGGTGGCATGGTGGTTAAGGCATTGGACTCCCACATGGTTGACTTCTTAGTTTGAATCTGGACACAGCAGCTTGAAAATATGTGCTGAGATAGTGTTGCGAAAATACTGAGAGGAGAATGGAAGAGCAGGGATTGTAGCATAGTCATCTTCCTGAGGGATGATTTCTCACTTTCTCTCTCTCTGTCTCCCTTTGTTACTCTCTGATGAGTGCTCATGCCCTACAGCAAAAATCCTTCATAGATGTCCACCACCTAATCCCTGGAACCTAAGAATGCCTTACGTTACAAGCAAATGTCAAGTAAGAAGGCAAAACATTTAAAGTTGCTAATCAGCTGACCATGAAATGGGGGCAGGGAGAGAGATCCCAGGTTATCCAGATAAATTCCAATACAATCACAAGGATCCTCAAACATGGCAGAGGATAGCGGGAGGATCAGTGTAGATGCCAAGTGAGGATTCTATCAGCCATTACTGACTTGAAACTGAAAGGAAACCACCAGCCAGGGTATGTGAGCAGCACCTAGGAACTGGAAAAAGCAAAGTGTTGATCCTCCTGTTCTGCTTACAGCAGGGACACAGTCCTGCTGGACTCTCGATTTTACCCCAGTGAGGTCCATTGTGAGCTTCTGCTCTCCAGAACTACAAGACAGTATGTATGTATTTTTTTCTACTATCATTTCATCCAAAAAAAATTAAAAGCAGGTATTTGAGCAAACACTTGTACATAATTGTTTATAGCAATACTATAACAGTAGCCATGAAGTAGAAACAACCAAATGTCCATCAATTGATGAAAGGGTAAAAAATAGTCTAGTTATATAATGGAATATTTAGTCATAAAAAGATGAAATTCTGATACTTGATACAACATGAATGAACCTTGAAAACATGCTAAGCAAGTTAAGCCTGATGCCATTTATATGAACTAACATAGATTAATCTATAGACTTGTTTTAAGTCACTAAATTTGTGGCAATTCATTACAGTAGTAATAGGAAACAAATATAGGACCCTAAAAATTGCAATATGATAAAGCATTCCATAAAAAGAACTTTATTGTGGAAAAAGTAGCATTACCTGAGTTGAGGTAGTTTTATTTCTCCCAGTAGAGAGGTACAAGTATAGGAAAACACTGGTCAAGAAACCAACATGGGCAGTGATAATCTATTCCATGAAATACTGGAAGAAAATCTTCCAACCATAGAGAGGCATTCAAATATCCAGATCCAAGAAATACAATGGACCCCACATAGAATCAGTCCAAGGAGACCTTCTCCAAGGCACATCATAGCCAGATTGACCAAAACTACAAAGACAAGATACTAAAATTGGCAAGAGAGAAATGTCACATTACTTTCAAAGGATGTCCTGTCCCATCAGGCTAGCATTGGACCTCTCACTGTAAAGAATGCAAGTAAGGAAATAATGGGAAAATATATTCAAAGTGTTAAGTGATAAACAATTTCAACCAAGAATAATACTATAACCAGCAAGATTATACTTCATATGGGAAGAAAAGACAAAAATATTCTCAGATAAACAAAACCTGAAAGAATTTACCAACACCAGACCAGCTCTCCAAGAAGTTCCGAAGGGAGTGCCCTATCAGGAAAATTAAAGTCAGACACACGGAAGTAAGAGTACAAAAAACAACCAAGAGAATGGCCAACTTAATAGTAGGGGCAAATCCAGAAAAATCAATAATAACATTGAATGTTAACTTTTAGAATTTAAACAGAAAGATTGGACCACAGTAACACTACAGATTCAACAGAAGAGAAATTAATTACATGAGACTGAACGGGTGAAACAGAATTTTTTGACTTTTGACTAAAACATTACTGATCTTCCTGTATGCTTTTTTTTTTCGAGTTTTAAGGATTTTTGTCTTCTCTTGAACTGTAAATAGGTTCATCTACCTAGTGCTTGAACTGAATCCTAACCTTTTTCCTGGATTTAAGTCTTAAGCAAATCACTCTTAACATTTTTTTATTTTGATCTATCAAAACTAAAACTGTTTTCCTTGAAATTAAATAAAAGCATTAATAAAATATCTATTTAATGACTGCAGTAAGCTACATAGCCTCCAGCTAGGTGCTACTTTATAGTATGTTTATTCTGCTCCCTGAGGTTTATGCCCAAAGTCAGACATGTATTCACAGATATGTATATATCAGCTGCACGTGCTATTGAAAGTATTTAGATTAATTAAGATCTTTTATGAGTCAACGAAATGTTAAAAAAAAAAAGACATGGAAAGCAACTATAGATACCAGAGACAGTGTGGGAGGAGGGTGGGAAACGGCAGAGGGTGAGAGGTAGGGATTTGGGGTGGAGGGGACGGGGAAGCAAAATATATATAAGAAAAAAAATAGAAAATTATTTGTTGATAATAACACATATGGTAATATCCTTGATTGAGCCATGTATGTTGTATTCTAAATGGGAAATCTCATTTTATGTAATGATGTAGGGTGAATGAATGTAAATAAATACATTTAAAGTAAAAAAAATAAAATAAAATTTTAAGGGAAAAAAAAAAAAAACACTGGTCAAAACTCAGTTGATCTGAATGTGAATCTTGGTGACTTGGACAAATCAATTAACTTCTCTGGCCTCAGTTTAGACATCTAGAAAATAAATCTGTGGAATTGGATGTCCAGTAAAACCTTTTCCAAATTTCAAATTCTATGGTTCTAGCCTCTAGGAAATGTTTCTGCCTCCAATGTTACCAGCCTTAGAGGCCTGACCTGTGGCCAGCAATACTAAGTCTTACAAACTCTAGGGTCAGATGAGAATAAGATAATATTTATTGTTGACACATGCCAAGGAAAAGTTTTACTTTCCAGGCCTTAAACTCTGGGAAGCAATTGCTCAGACTAGCTACTCCATACCATTTAAAAAGTTGCTACTCTGGGGCTAGAATATGGAGTAGTGGTAAAATGTAACATTCTGAAAGGCAGACCCACCTGGGAAGGTTCTTCATTCATGTTCAGAAACCTCCCTAAGTATGCTGAGCATGTATGTCCCATGATCCATGCTGACTGAAGTTGGGGGTGGATCACGGCATCAAGACCCTGTGGAGGGTGCTGTATCTCTCTCTGTCTCTCTTCTTCATTCATGGAATAAATAAACTTTAAAAATATTTTTAAAACATGTCACTATGTTCATTCTAGAATTTTCAGGCCACCTTAGAGGAACAGGTTCCTAAACTAAGAAAGCAATTTTCACTCTGTTGAAAACAGTGGTTTGAAAACAAGAACTCATAGATTTAGCCTAAAATGGTCTACTCTAAAATAATTTTTTTTCTGAAACAATGTTATTTTTCCAACTAAAATTTACAGAGCCATAGTTAATAATAAAGGGGGCTGAAGCAAGTTAAGAACTTTAAAATCTAAAAATGGATTTTGAAAATAGTTAAGTAGTGTTTGTATAGCACCGAGTTCAAGATAATAAATCTGAAGAACCAAGTTTCAGGATGAAGATTAAATATAAAATTCAAAAAAGTTAAAACAACCTTATTTCCCTTGCCTAGTCCATTCCACATCTTCAGTAGTCACTTTCCAAAACACTGCCTTTTAAAAAACTTCTCTGTAAATTCTTCTCTAAAACTTCTCTGTGGGCAGAAACCCACACATGGGAACAGCATGCAGAACTCTTTGAAAATATGCCCAAAAATGCATCCCCTGCTACTCAAACAAGTTGGAGAAGGTTCAGAGAAGATCTGGAAAATTAACTTTAGGAGGAGAAACTCAAAGAAGCTCAAGTTTTTCATCCAGGAGATACAAGTGAAAAGAGAATCTTTTTCTTGTATGGTTTTAATGCAACGTTTTGCAACTCTAGTGTATATGCCACTCATGGGGGGCATTTGTTGAACAGAATTACTACCAGGCCCCAACTCCTGAGATTCTGACTTGATGGTTCTGAACTGAGCCCCAAGGATTGGTATTTTATTAAGCTCCCTGATGATGCCATTGCGTGTGGTTCTTGGACCACACTTGTCGAAAAACAAGTTGAAAATGCACACTAAACAAGTATAAGAGAAACCCACACAGCTATTCTGAATCTCTGCCACAAAACAAGTGAAATTCATTTAAACTGCATGAGACACTTGGTTCCAAAATGGAGAAAATAACCAGAAGACAAAAAACCATTTGCTGGCTCTGTGGCACAACATGATGCACTGCTCAAGAGATGCTGGATCCCACATGGCTACTGTGTTTAGAGTCCCTGGCCCTGTCAGCCTGAAACATGGTGGGCTCACATGCATACTCAGGATCCAACTAGTTGGAGACCCAAGCAGGGGATTGTGACCAGATCTAGTAGAAAGTGCTTCCCTCTCTCTCTTTCTCTCCCACTCTCACATGTACACAAATGTGCTCTGCCATGAATAAAGAAAAAATAACATAAGAAAATAAAAGAAGAAAAAAAATTTCCTGACAGTGAGTTTGTTGTTGAAAGTGACACAGCAAAGCAGTCATCTGGCAGTAACTGAGCACAGATAATTGATAAAGGAGGAAAAGAAAAAAATGCTTGCTCTTAAAGAGTTTATAAGCGGAAATGGTGCTTTTCAAAGTGCGACCCTCAGACCAACAGCATGAGGATAGTTTGAGAACTTGTAGAAAATTCAGGTTACTAGGCCCTACTCTAGACCTACTAAATCAGAAACTTTGAAGTTAAGTTGAAATTTGTGTTTTAATAACCTCACCTACACCTTCAGGTGATTCTGATGAACAAAATTAGAAAATCACTGGTGTAAGGGAAGAAAACAACCAATACAAAAGAAGTTACACAAGTAAGATATGAGATGTGTTATGGTTACAGTGTGATATGCAGTGGTAGAAAAAGGATTCTAAGAGCCCAGCTTCCATGCCCACTAACAATTTGTGCCTGGGCAGGTTTGTCATGATGAGCTCCAGTTTCTTCATCTGGAAGTTAGAACTCCTTAACTTGCTATCTTAGAAAAAGAATCAAGACTGGGCAAATCAGAAGCATGGTGGTTAAGGCGCTGCATCCACATGACTGATTGTGCAGTAAAAGTCCCAGTCCCAGCCTGAAAAACATACCAGGCACATGTGTGTGCATGCCCAAAATCCTTAGAGGAAGATGGAAGACAAGAGATTGTGGTGTGATCAAACCTCCCAGGGTTTGTGTTTTTTTGTTTGTTTTGTTTTGTTTTCTCATTTTCCCTCTCTCTCTCCCTGTTTCTTTTTGGTGCCCTACAGCAAAAAAATAAAAAGAATGAGGATCAAAAGAGAGAAAATATGTAAAAAGCATTTTACAACTTGAAAGCACCAAATAAATGCAAGTTATTACAATAGGTCTATACATGTTCTCAGGAAGTTGTTGGACTGGATGGAATTGTTTATTCATTGTACAAGCATTTATAGGGCACGTATCAAAAACAGAGAGGCACAAACCCTAAACCGTGATGGATTTTCTTCTGGACTACTCCCAAGAAGGCCCAAAGTACTTTCTCAATCCCTCATACTTCTCTTTTTAAAAGAACAACAGACTTTTTTTTTTTCCTTACCAGTTTGATTTTTAATCAATTATACCTATGTTGCTACATATAAATATATTGCTTTCTTCTTTGTTTGTTTGTTTGTTTGTTTTGTTTTGTTTTGTTTTTTTGGATATAGGGTACATACACTCACTAGAGAGAGACAGAGAGGGAAAGTGAGGAATCACCACCTGGGGGAATGGCCACACCACAGTCCTTTCTTCTCCATTCTCCTCTCAGGATCTAGGTATGAATGCACACACACCTGGCATAATTTTTAAGCCACCAGATCTGGGATTTAAAGCATGGTCAACCATGTGAGAGTCCAGCACTTTAACCACCATGCCACCTGTTGTCCCCTAAATATATTGTTTTCTATGGCAGAACACAAAAATAAATTACTTTGTTATTTGGAGAAGGTCAGGAAAGACCTCATGAGTTGGGAGACAAGGCTACTACAATTTTGAAAGTAGAAATAATGCATTTTGGTGAAGAGCAGGAAATAGTCCTCTACCCAAATGCAGGAGATTTGTCTTGTTCAGTACTGTATTTTCAGTCCTCAGTTCAGAGCCTGACAGCTAAAAGTCAATTAAATATGTCAGAGGAATGACTTGCAGGTCGAATGAATAAACAAATAAAAATTAATAGAAGTAATAATTCTACCTGGAGAGTAATGAAAAATGAAGGTTATTAAAGAACAGAAACAGAGAAGCTTGAAAGTTCAAAGGAGTATGTTGTAATATTTTAAAATAAACAGCAAAGTGTAAGTTTTCTGAGAATGCAATATTTTAAAATGACCTCCTTTGGATGTCCTGAGCCAAAGACACAAAGATAAAACATGAGTTTGTCTGAAGAATACTTCTTGTGGATTCTTAGAAAATTTAAGTACTGGAAGTATCCATCTAATCCTAATTTATTATTTTCACATTTATTGAATGGATAAATAATTGAATTAGAGCCAGCAGGTGACAAGCTGATTAAGGCACTGGATGCCACATGGCAAATTCTGTAGTTTGAGTGTTGGACTCAATAGCTTGAAAAATAGGTGTGTATACAAGCATGTCCCAAATCCTAAGAGGAGAATAAAGGAGAAGAGATTATAGCACAGCCATCCCTCATAGAAGGTTATTTCTCACTTTCCCTCCTGTCTCTGTCTGTCTCTCTCCAGTGAGCACACCTGCCCTTGGCAATAATCTTTTTTAAAAAGGAGAAAAAGGAAAAGAAAAGAAAAAATATTGAATGACTTGATTCGTATAGGAAATTCTGTGTAACTCATTCTCTTTGCCTCTGGAATGATAATAACATTGATCTATTCTGAGCCCTTCTACTCAGCAATGTAATGGTGCATTATCTTAGTAGAAGTCTCTTAAACTAGAAAACAAAACAAACAAATAAACCCTGCTTACAATTCCTAATCTATGTTAGTCCTCCCAGATGGAAAGCTTCAAGGACAACTTTTGTTTGCCAGCTTGTCTGCAAATGTGGAGGCTTGAGAATGGCTAAAGGAGTGTCACTTGTAAAGTTTCTTCTTGCAAATAATGAAGTGTGTCTGCCTGTTGAGTTGATGGCTGAAAACATTCCATCCACCAGGGCACAATTAGACACACATGTAATTAGTGGTCCGCATCCCAAAAAGATGAAACTTATTAATAAATCATTAAGTATGGTGGATTTTTATTTTTTCCACTTCCTCCTACCACCCACGTACTGGTGACAAAGTAATCTCTAGCTATTATTTTTAACACACAGAGTTTGGACAATTCTAAATCCCTTTAATTAAGCAAGCATTGAGACCTCACAACTAGGGAATTATTAATAATGTTAATTGTGAAGATTTACTTTTTTTTCTTCCCTAAGTGGGAGTTCCAAAGTGTTTTGCTAATTTCTCAAATAGCTCCTTTTAGCAAGATCTATTTTTAATTTTGGTTTAGAAATTCATGTTTTATACGTTAAAATTAAACAGTTCTAAACTAGAGGTGGAGCCTTATGATTGAAATCTGTTTCTCTAAGCATCCAGTGCACTGTGGGATAGCTGTTTAATGATACCTTGGAAATGGCTCTCAACCTTTCTTCAAATCCTGAATCAGACTCCCAGCTGACTGAAAGTGGCAAGCCAACAAGCAGAGATCAGGATACCCCCAGCTGAGCTGTGATTTTTTTTTATACCTGTTTCTAGCTCTTCCCCACTTCCCTTCGATCAGCCTGTCTGCATTGTGCTAGCTGTCATCTGCCTCTCCGTACACAGCTGTTCCCTCCACCCTACTGCATAGGTACCTGTCAAGTGCCTTTTGAAAACAGATGCTTCTCCATACTTCTCCACTCTCCTCAGTCTTCTTGCTGAACTCCACTGAAGAAAGAATTGTGCTGCTCTTCATTGCATCGCAAGAGTGGTGCCAGAGCTGGCCCCATAGCCCAGTGGTTAAAGGAACTGGATCCCACATAGCCAATCACCTGATTCAAGTCCTGGTCCCAACGGCTTAAATGCGTGTACACACATGTCCCACATCCTAGCAGAGTGGAAAGAGGGAGAAGAAGGGATTGTGGCTTATGGTGTTACCATGCCCCACTGGGCAAGGGGGTTGCTTTACTCTTCTCCCTTTCTTTTTTTCTCTCTCTCCATCGCTCTCAAATGTATATCCCCTCTGGCAACTACAAAACAAAATAATGAGGAAAAAAAAATCAGAGAGGGAGAAATATGCTAGTAACCATTGGCACAGCAGTAATGCAACTGGATCCCAGGAAGGCCCCAGTTTACATCCCTGGAGCTCCCTTTGTATGCTGAGCTTGTGGCCATGTGGACTCTCTTGGGGTGTCTCTCTCTGTTTCTCTCATGTAATAAATTAGTGGACTTTAAAAGAGAGAGAAAGGCACAAACCCAAAACTCTGATGGATTTCCCTTCTTAACTACTCCCAAGAAGGCCTGAAGTACTTCCTTAGTCCCTAATACTTCTTTCTACAATAGATTTTTTTCTCTTATTAGTCTTATTTTTAACCAATTATACCTTTGTTACTACATACAAATATATGGTTTAGGATTTAGTTACAAGCTTTTGTACAAGCTTTTATCATATCTAGGACTTAAGCCTTAATAAATTGCAGTGGTACATATTTTGGGGTTCAAGGAGAAAAGTTGAGAAAAGGAAGCTACTCCCTACTCTGAGGGTCACGACCAATTTAAAAAATATCATTTCTTAAAAGGTATCCAGCTTGTGTTGACTGATTGAGGTAGATATTCATACAGAAATAACTTCAGGGTGTTTGCAATGAGATCCAAAGTGCCAACCATCATTTACTTTGGGACCTATGGTTAAAGATACTAACACATGGTGAGAATGTGCTGGAATGGGCATATAGATTCAACTTTGCTTTCAATTCTTTTATAGTACCACTTTGCTCACTGCCTTCTAACTGTCAACATCAGTAAAGATCACCAAAGATTGGGACCAGCAGTTAGCGTAATGGCTGTGTCGCTGGACTCCTATGTAGTCAACTGTGGTTCAAGTCTCAGACCTGGTGGCTTAAATTCATGCTGGGCGTGTGTGCATGTGTGCCCAAGATCCCAAGAGGAGAATGGAGGAGAAGGGATTGCGGCATGATCATCCCCCCTGTGGGGTGATTTCTCACTTCTTTCTGTTTCTCTGTCTCTCTCTTTCTGGCGAGCGCACGCTCCCTATAGCAAAAACCTCTCCAAAAAAAAAAAAGGACTGGAGGGGGTGAAGCTATCCTAAGTACTCCTTGCATTTTTTTTCCCACTTTTTTTGTTTTGTTCTTGTAATTTTACCAGAGGGCACATGCAGCCTTTATTTTTGTTTTAAAAAGAATTCTTTATTAATTTAATTAATTCATTTATTTATTTTAATTTGCTATAGGGTATGTGAGCTTACCAGAAAGAGACAGAGAAAGAGAGAGAGGGAAAATGAAAAAGCAAACCACCAGATCTAGAACTTGAACCATGGTTAGCCATGTGGGAGTTCAGCACCTTAACTAACATGCCATCTCCTTGTTGCACATGCACTCTTTAGAGAGACACAGAAAGCAAAGGAAAGTGAAAAAGCATACCTTCCTTCTATGGGCAATGGTCATGCTGCAATCCTCTTTCCATTCTTCTCTCAGAGTTTTTGGCACATACACATGCACCTGGAACTCAACACACGGAGCCAGCCATGTGGAATCCAGCTCTTGAACCACCACGCCATCTGCTTACCCCGATTATTATTATTTTGTTAATAAATCTTACTCATATCCTTATACTTGTTAAATAATTTAATATACGAAAAGCAAATAGGATAAAGTCTAACAACTAAAAAGAAATTAATTCTTGTTACCTATTTTTTTCTTTCTTGGTTTTCTATTACAATACTGACCCATAAAGCTTACCGTCACCAAAGCATGGCTTATATGATGTATCTGTAATAAATTTTGAGGAAAAATACAATATGATGGCTTCCTACTTCTTTACACAACTCTCAAAGTACCTTTTGAAAGCAAAAAGTATTTCTGTGAATGATAAAAATAAACCTAAGAATTTGACCAAAGGGAAGCTATTCACCATCAATAGATTTTTCTTGCATTTAAAGAAATGTTATTGTATCTTTTACTCATAAGTGGTGAAATTTTGCTTTTTAAAAATTATAAAATTAAGAAAGTACATTTTTATACTCTTCTGCTTTCCCCCTACTTAGCCACTGGGAAACAATAGAAGGAAGACTAATAGGAATGGTCACATGAAAGGTGTAGTAATCTAATCAATGTCTTTCTCAAAAAGGGCTCTTTCAATATCACAAACTAAATCAAGTAAGGGCCAGCCTCATAGCACAGTGGATAAGTGTTGTGTATTTGGAACCAGATCCCACAAGGACCTGCAGTTTGAATCTCAGTCCTGGAAGCTTAAAAAACAATGGGCATATGTGTGTGCCCAAAATTCTGATAGATGAGGATTAGATGAAAAAGGATTGTGGCATGTCTATACCTCATGAGCGAGTCATGTTTTCTCTCTCTCTTTCTCTGTTGAGTGCGTGTCTTCTCAGACAATTTAAAAAAAAAAATCCATTAAGTCGCCAAAAATGGTGTTACAATTGCCAACAGCTCTGATATTCACGATTGGCTTCCAAATTATTTTCTAAATGTAAACACGTTATTTATTTAAATTTCCATATTAATATGAACATTCACATTCACCAGGAAAGGTTTTTAAAGAGATTATTAAGAATATCCATCTTTCCTGAGGAAAGAGCAATCTTAAACCATCCCAAGCTCTTGGCAGAAGATTGCCCAGGTTCTCTTAGCAATCCATTTTAATATTCATTGTCAGAAAATTATTTCACTTATTGCATATGCTATTCATGTTATCATGGAATCTTACTTGTAATCCTCCTGCCTGTGGAATAAGAAAACTCTGCTAAAAAGCCCTTTGTATTCACTGATCTTGATTCATTATTATTTGTCTTCCCAGATTCACTGTGTTTCCCAGAAGTCGTTACCTTTCCTCAGATATTAGTCAGTTGGGACCAGCAGTTAGCATAATGGCTATGTCGCTGGACTCCCACATAGTCGACCGCGGTTCGAGTCCCGGACCCGGTGGTTTAAACTCACGCCAGGCGCGTGTTCATGTGTGCCCAAGATCCCGAGAGGAGAATGGAGGATAAGGGATTGCGGCATGGCCATCCCACCTAGGGGGTGATTTCTCGCTTTCTGTCTCTCTGTCTCTCTCTGTCTGTCTGGTGAGCACACGTGCCCTATAGCAAAAAAACTCTCCGAAAAAAAAAAAAAAAAAGATATTAGTCAGTTGTTATTCATGTTCTTAGACACTCTTCTGAACTGATCTAAGTCTTCACAATTTTTTTTTCCAAAGTATTTTTCTTAGACTGTTATCTGGGAACTTGTTATAAATGACACTCTCAGGTCAATAGAATTTGTGTTTTCATGAAGTCCCCTAATAATTTGAATACATATTAAAGTTTGGGAAACACTGATGTAGGTATCAACATGAATTAAGGACTATATTATAATTACTTTAGGATAAAGTAAAAATCTTGAAATTTCCATCTCATTTTTTATTATTTTTAGAAGATATTTATTTATAGATCAAAAATAAAATCTAAGATTGCTTAGGTAAGACTTCCTTTGTTCTCTGTAAGTATCCATACACACACATACACACATACTTCAGTTTTAGTTTTATGCATTAGGAGTTTTTCTCTAGTGTATCATTCAGCTATATTTTCGTCATCATGGTATTTAATTATTGCTTTTCTGGGGGTAATTTTTCATTGTGTTTTTCTGTTTAGGGTGATGTTAGATAGCAATGATGGCTTAAATTCTTCACCATTCCCCACATCTGTACCCTTTGAGACTTTACAATATAAACTACAAGACTGGACTTATTATTATTGCTTACTCTATTAGAGGAATGGCAATCCAGCTTCTTCCTTTCTAAGAAAAAGGTACAGTTTCTTTAAAGCCAGAATACATTGCAAGGTTACCTTAGATTCTGAATCACTTTGTGAATACAGGGGAGGCCTTATTTAAAGCTTTTCTTCCCTAAGGCTGGGCTGCCCTATACTTCCTACTATTCATTTTTTTAGCCTTCAATTATACCCCTAAATATCTTTTCCACTTACCTCCACAAATAATTAATGTAATAGCCTTCATCCTTTGAGAGAATAAGGTTGTCCTGATGACTATTAAAAGAATTAACATGAATTTATCCTATAAATTTTTTTTTCTTTTTCTCTTTTTTTCACTATAATACCTTCATTTGTACCAGAATTTTTCAACTAAGACATTCCATTTGTCAACATAGCTACATTTACCTTTCATCTGTCTGGGGTCATGAATTCACAGATGCAAAACAGTTCATCATTTTGTCAGTATGGGCAAATCGTGCATAATAAGCCACCAAAATGATGTATCTGGGACCCCAGGGTCTGTGTTCACTCATTTGCCTACATAAACATTGGGGTATGTTTCCTTTAAGCCTCACTTAGCAGTAACCATTTTTTCTCTTCATTCAGCAGTACATGTTGCTGCTTTCTCCTGAGGTGTGAAAATTTTCACAGCTGTACACAACACACATTCACCTAACTAAAGAGCTTTTTAGTCCCAATAGAAATAAAGTCAGAAGAAAGGAAGAAAGAAACCTAGTTTTCCCTTCTCTGTTACAACAAACCAGGGAATTCTTGGTCTTACTGGCTACAGCTAGAAAGAACAGGTAGTTTAGAAGTCTCTGAGAACCCCTTCCAAAGCCAAAAATTAAAGATGGAAAAAAATTGTACTGGTACAACACTGATACTTACAATTCTTTTTTTTTCTTTTTTTTTATTTTAAATTTCCTTTTATACATTCCCAGCGTGAATATATTGTATCTTAGTTAAGTTAAAGATATCATCATAAACATTATTAACAGATAATTTTTGTTTTTGTGCACCTTAAATGCTTTTTTCCTTATTTATTTACATTTAATTATGTCTTTACAGTGTACATTTCTTTTTTCCAGCACAAATACCATGCATGTCAGTCAAGACAAAGATATTGCTATATACATTATCATCAGCAAATAACTTCTCTTTTTTTGGTCAATTAAGCATACTTTTACTTGTTTTTCATAATTGTAACTCTGACTTTTAAAAGTATTAACTGATAAGTGGTGTATTGAGGTAGATGTTTTAATGCCAAATTGATTACCCTCTTAGACCAATTTGATGTACAGCACAAATAATATTAAATCCCCTAAGGACTTTAGAAGAAATGATAGATGAATAGGACAGTTTTACAGGATTTAATAAATAGGTTTTTGGTTTTTTTATAAATAGTTATTTTTGAGTAGTGTCGCTTTTTTGTTTGTTTTTGCTTTTTATTGCTATAGAGTGTGTGTACTGGCCAGAGAGAGAGAAAGAGAAGGAAAGTAAGAAATCATTCACCTCCAGGGGATAGGCCACATGCAATCCCTTCTCCTTCATTCTCCTCTCAGAATTTTGAGCATAGGGACCAGCGAATTTTGTGGTAGTTAAGGCACTGGACATTCCCACATGGCCGACCATGGTTCGAGTCCCGGACCTAGTGGCTTGCTTTCTCACTTTCTCTCTCTGGTCAAATTAAAAATAAATAAATGAATAAATAGTTACATGAATAATTCTTTTATTTTAGTAAATAATTCTTGTAAAAAAAAGAAAGCTTATGATCAATTCAAGACACTGTTAAATCCTTTAAAAAAAAAGAAAAGAATTTTGAGCACACACACACACACACACACACACACACACACGCCTGGTGTTTTCCAGGACACCAGATCTGGAACTCAAATTGCATACCTGGCCATGTGGGAGTCAGCCTCCTTAGCCACCATGCCACCTGGCTGGACGTGGGTAGTGCCACTTTATAAAACATGTGATCTGCTGAGCTTTTTCATAGTAAATATCTTAATTAAGTAAATCTTAATTTCTCGTAAAGAATTATTTTAACTTTTCAGCAATGTAATCACTCTCACATTCATGCCATAAACAACAAAAGCACATAATAAGTTCCATGACCACACAAAAATAACGCAAATAAGATGTGATGTGCTCATTTAGAATAGGCTCTCTTTTTCTGCCCCTCGATTCCTTCCCTCTCACCCTCCCCCACTGCCCACTCTCCTCCACACTGTCTCTAGTATTCGCAGTTGCTCTCCATGCCCTTATACCCTCCAATCTTTCAGTTTCTGCCAGAGAGAGCAGACATTCAGTATACATTGAATGAGGACATGCCATGCCTCTCTTTCATCTTCAGGCTTGCTTTGCTTAGTGATAAATCTTACATATTCATCCAACTTCTAAATGCCAGGGTCTCACTGTTTTTTTTAATGGCTGAGTAGTAAAATAGTTTCTTATAGCCACTGATTAGTTGCATGTTTTTGACTTCCTATAGCCTTCAAGGATGAGTCTTCTTAAGAGTGTTAGGCATACCATTGATATTTCTGATATGTCAGAAATAATTTGTGCTTTTTTGAATGTGTTCATCCTAATAAAAAACCATGCCAGTTTATGTGCAGGGTTAGGGAGCATCACTGTTTAATCTTCTAGTAAGTAATAGTTTCAGTCTCTTCTCTATTACATGAAGTAAAAATGGTGAGATAAGAACTCCACTACTGAAAACGGGCTAGAGCAGTGAGAGGAGCTTGGCCTCGGCAGAGGATTGTAGGAACCTTCTTGAATACAGCACACTTAGTTGAAATGATGAAAATGGAAGAGAGGGGCCAGCCTGTGACCTGGTGGTTAAGGCAGCTGGATTCCACGTGGCCAGCCACACAATTCAAGTCCCACACTTTAGGACCAAGGGACACATTCTCTCAGCTGCCTAGAGTAGTGCCTACTGGGGGCTCAGAGCTGAGTTCCTTCACATATACATTACCCTTGGCTAACAGAATGTGACTCACCCAAGGTAGCACTCCTGGTAAGCTCCAGGTCTGCTTTTTCCTAAGCAGAACTGCATCAGACCCCTTGTGACAACAATAAATATTCATTTGAGTTTCAGGATCTTGTGTGATCAACCTAGCCTTCTGTTGAAACTGTGGTTTAGTTCAACTTCTCTGTCTGCCTATTCTGCTTTTCCCACCCTCTTACAAATGTGATTCTCAAGAGTACTCTCCAATAATCCCCCCAGGTGCAAATCTATACATCATTGCTTGTTTCCTAGGGAATCAACCTATACAGGTTGGCTCCAGGAATAATCCTAGAAAACAGATTCTAAAACAAGATTTGAAAGTGGGCCATTTGTTAATCAGTTGGCCATAAAGACACATCTGGGGGCCAGCAGGTAGCATGGTGATTAAGGCACTGGACTCCTACATGGCCTACTGTGGTTTGACTTCTGGACCTGGCTGTTTCCTCTCTCTGAAGAACAATAATAAAATATCAATAAAATTGGGTAAATAATTCTAAAACCAAACAAGCAAAAACCATCACAGGTGATAGAGTATTTAAAGGTATCATGATATAGCCATTACACATTACAAAACTTTTGCTAGTGGTAAACTGGAACTGTATAGTAGAGTGTGGGAACACTCAGGGCCTGGACTATGTCCAGTATTTGAGAGATTAAAGGAAGAAATCATTGTAAAACTATAGAATATGATGACAGTAACTGAGTTATGGAGGTGTTGGAGAAAGATAACAAAAGACTGAGGAGAACTTGAAATAAAGTGTGAAAACCAGAAGATTTTTGGCAACAGGCAAAGAGGCCTCCTTCTTTGAAGCAGGACAGAAAACGTTGAGGATCAGGCCCAAGACTTAATCATAAAGGTAGCAGAGCTAGAGAAGGTTGAATTCTCAACTCTGGGAAAATCAACTAAGCCAAGATTGGGGCCCTAGATAGGAAGGAGAGGGACCTGAATCTTGATAAGGATATCCCTAAGCTTACAGACTTGGAGAATAACCCATACTTCCATGTTATAAGGCTCCCATCCCTTTCTTAATGATAAAATAGAGCTTTTTTCATGACTTGTACCTATTTACCCTCTTGGCCCCAATCCAACAAGTAGAGTTAAGTCATAACATAAGACAGGAAATGTGCTGTACCTGTCGAAGAAAGAAAGGAACTGTATTCCGAAGTAGCTCCCAACACATAGCAGGAAATTATAGAACTTGATCCTGAGGACATAAATTAATAGATGTAGAAAATGAAGTCGGATAAGAAAGGACTTTTCAATACAGAGCACTCCTCTATCTTATATAGAGTTGAACATCCTGGAAAATCTTCTGGGAAACAGTGCCCAGTCTTCCAGGATAGCTCATGTAAGTTTGGAGAAATAGATGGCCACTGTAAGTGAAGGGAGTAAAAGACTCACAGAACTGGGACTCCTAAAGAGGGGATGTCAGCGAAGGACAAATAATCCAAATTCACTGTGTTCCATGAGAAAGACTAAAGGAGTGCATGGTCAGAAGGATCACAGAATTCCTGAAAGGTTCAGAGATGGCTCTTCCCTGTAGCCCAGCACTAAAATGGGAGATAGTGTTATAAAACTGGGCTCACTGATAACAATGGAAATAAAAGAACCCTTAAATAAGAGAGTCTCAGTGGTAACATGTAGCACCAGAAGCAAAGTGGGCTCAATTATCATGAGTAGCAAAGTTGGAATAACAGCCACAGGAACCAAAAAAAGGGAAGGTTTGGGAGTGGTTAAAAGAACACTGGGGCCAGGGCCAGCAGGTGGCAGGGTGGTTATAGGCGCTGGACTCCCACGTGGCCAACTGCGGTTCGAATTCTGAATCTGATAGCGTGCTTTCTCACTTTCTCTCACTCTCTCATTCTGTCTCACTCTGGTCAAATTGAAATAAATAAATAAATGGATAAATAAAGTTAATAACAAAAAAGAGACAACACTGGGCCAAAACACATGGACGGTAAACAAGGAACTTGGTTGAAGTACCAATCAAAAGAAATTATGGTCCCCAAATAGTTGAAAATTAAATACTATGTTTCCAAATAACTCCTGGATCAAAGAAGAACTCAAAAGGGAAATTAGAAATTGTTTGAACTGAATTAAAATGGTAAAACTACATATCATAAAACTCATGTAATCCCATTACGGGATGCCATGAGAGCAGTACTTATGGTGTAATTTATAGTCTAATGTTAAACTCTGTTAGTCTCAAATCTATCACTTCAACTCCTCCCTTAAGATGCCGGCAAACTAAAGCTAGATTAAACAAAACTGGAATTGACAAATGACCAGCACCAGGTGAATTGGGGGGATTTTCCCTTAAGTATTTATTTCAAGGTCACCCCTGGATGGGGTTGCAGTACTGAAGCAGTTCATACCAGATATGTATGCAATGGAAAATAACCTTTTATTATCCTCTATTAGATGCTTAGAAGGGACATTCATATTTGGCCATTGGTTTGAACCAAAAAAGAGTTACTGATGCAACAATGATGGATAATACCTGATTCTGATTGACTGGTTCATGCAATTTAATTGAAAACCATGACCCTATCTTTGCCTGAACCTGACATTTGATTTAATATGATCATTGATATGTTTATTAGGTTTATTATTTTGCTTTTTAAAAAAATTTGTCCCTTCTGTTCTTAGTTCTCTTCTTTATCTTCTTTTTGTCCGCCTTCTTTTGAAGATACATTTATGTGTTTATTTTGTTCTTCCAGGTGTGTGTGTGTGTGTGTGTGTGTGTGTGTGTGTGTGTAGAGAGAGAGAGAGGGATAAAGAGAAAGAGATAAGCACCCCCAACAGTGCTTTTACACCATAATCCACCCCTAGCCTTGGTCACCCTGAATCATGGACGTACATGCATGCACACCTGGCATGCACAGGGAAGCTTCAACACAAACCTAGGCTCTTCCTGTGTGGCTTCAGTTGCATTACTCCTGAACTCCTGTCTAGCTTTGAATTAATAGTTTTAAAGTTTCATTTTGTTGGCTTATCAACTATAATGTTTATTTTGTTATTGTGGTGGTTACTGTAGCTTATCATGTATACCTGTAACTTACCACAGTCTATCTCCAAGTGGTATTATGCCACTTCATGTTTATCATAAGAGTTATACAGTTATGTTTATTCATTTCTATTCTCTGAGCTGTATACTACAATTATCACGCATCTTACTTTTTTACATGTTACAAGTCTTACAATACATTGTTTATTATTAAATAGTCCATGGCCTTTAGAAAGATTTAAATAATAAATGAAGACGTTAGATACAAGTATTTTCCATATAATTACCTTTTCTACTGTTCTTTATTCTTTAGTGTAAATCTTGATTTTTATCTGGTATAATTTTCCTCTGTATAAAAAAACCCTGACTCTATCATTTCTTTTATTGTATGTCTGTTGATAAAAAATTTCTTTCAGCTTTTGTATGTCTGCAAGCATCTTTTTTTTGCCTTTGTTTTGAATGATATTTTTGAAGGTAGAGAATTTTAAGTTGACAGTGTTATTTTTAATTCAATAATATAAAGATGTTGCTTCACTGCTTTCTTGCTTGTGTTATCTTCCATGATAAATCTGCTGTCATCCTTATCTATCTTCTTCTGTATGTAACATGTCTTTCTCTTCTAGCTGCTGTATAAGATTTTATTATCACTGGTTCTGAGCAAGTAAATTAGGAGCTACCTTCTTGTTTCCCTCATGTTTCTTTTACTTTAATTTACTACATTTCTTAGATTAACAGTTTTATAGTTCTCACTAAATTTGGACAGTTCTCAGTCATTATCTGTTCAACTATTTTTCTGCCCCACCATTTTCATTCAGAGATTCCAATTGTACATGTAGGAGGCTCCTGAAATTGTTCCACAGTTCACTAATGTCCTTTTCATTTTAAAATTTTCTTTGGATGGTATCAATTGCTATGCCTTCAAGTTCCCTAATCTTTTTTTTTTTCATATAATGTGTAATCTTCTGTTAATCTCATGCAGGTTATTTTTCCCCCCTCAGGCATTGCAGTTTTCATATGTAAAAGTTTGATTTGTATTTTTAATATGTTCCATATTTAACAATACAGCAAAAATAACTGTCTCACTGTCCTCTGCTAATTTTAAAATCTATGTCAGTTCGAGGTTACTTTTGACTGGTTTTTTTTCTTTATTATTTGTTGTGTTGTGTTACCATTTTGTATGCCTAGTGATTTTTGTGTGTATATCAACTATTGTGAGTTTTACCTAGTTAGGTGCTGAATAATTTTTTAAATTCTACAAATCTTGAACTTTGTTCTGGGCAGCAGTTAATTTACTTGGAAACTATTGAAGCCTTTTAGATCTTGCTTTAATTACTTGTTTAGAAGGTCCAGAGCAGTGCTCAGAATAGGGCTAATTATTCTTCACTCCTAAGAGAAGACCTTCTTTAATACTCTACTTAATTTCCTGTTAATTGTTAATTTTTGTAAATTTGGCTGGGGTGAAGTGGTACTATTCTGATGCCATGTGAGCACCAGTCATTATTCTCTTCAATTCTTTAGAATGGTTCTTTTTTCAGCACTTACATGCACTAATTAATACTGTAATTGATACTAAAAGAGAATCCTCTGCAGATTTCCAGCATGTTCTCTACATAGCTCTCGACTTTTGAATTATTTGACTTCTGGCTGTCTTGGTCTGTCTAGATTTGGCTTTATTGTGTCAACCTAAGGAGTTTGTTTGACTGTCTCTCTATTCCTTTTCCCTATAACATGACTGGATACTCTCTCAAACAGTAAGTTGGGGAAATTACATGAATTACCAAGTTTGTTTTCTTTTTCTTTTTTAATTAATTATTTTTATTTAACACTTTATTATTAATTTATTATTTTCATTTGATGAGAGAGAGAGAAAGTAAGAAAGCAAGCTTCCTAGTTCAGGAGTTGAACCACAGTCAGCCATGTGGGAATCCAGCACCCTTAACCACCACGCCACCTGCCGGCCCCCACCAAGTTTGTTTTCCACCTCTCAAGAATGGCTTTCCTTTTCTGCTTAACATCAATGCCTTGAAAACTGTCCTTTGAGGGACCACCAGTTAGCATAATGGCTATATCGCTGTACTCCCACGTAGTCAACCGCGGTTTGAGTTCCGAACCCGGTGGCTTAAACTCATGCCGGGCGCGTGTACGTGCGTGCCCAAGATCCCGAGAGGAGAATGGAGGAGAAGGGATTGCGGCGTGACCATCCCCTCGGGGGGGCAATTTCTCACTTTCTACCTCTCTGTCTCTCTCTGTCTGGCTGGCGAGTGCACGTGCCCTATAGCAAAAACCTCTCCAAAAAAAAAAAAAAAACTGTCATTTGATATATTTTGTCTGGTATGTTTGTTTCAGAAAGGAAGGTAAATATGGTCCTTGTTACTTCATCTTGGCTAGAATCAGAAGTTAGAACAATTTTTTGAAGGCATAACTGAGTCTTGAGCTTGGAGACAAAATCCTTGGTGCTTTATCCTTCTGGATGCATCATAAATGCTGTATCAATAGCTGTTATATCCCAATGGGTGGAATAACTGGGTCTTGGGACCAAGGGATAGAAGTAGTTCTGCTTAAAATCCCCTCATGATGCACTTGGAGAATTTTGGTTTCCATCCCCACAGCTCTGTGCCCTGAAGGTTTTGAGATACTGAACATTTCTATCAGGGTACATTGCAGAAAGCTTACAAAATTTTATGCTATGACTCTACTTTGATATTTTAGGCTTCCTGTGTGAAGGTACCATACATTAAGAGAAATGGTTATAGTCCTGGAGGTGTTAATTGACCATTATCTTCAGGAGACAATATCACTGATTGTTATACAATGCAGGCATAGAAAATTTTTTTGGCAAGCATATAATTCATTACTCCCACTCTCAGTACTCTTCTTAATTTTTGTAGTAAATTATCAAAGGCAATATTCATACTATGAGACAAGCAAGGTAACCAGGGACTCAAGTTCCCCCATGGATGAGAACACAAGTCAGATGATTCAGTGACAAATTATATGTGAGGTTTGTGCGAAAGAGAGGGTTTAAAGATGATCATGAGATTTCTGGCATAAGCATCTAGAAGAAAAGAGTTGTCATTTTCTGAATTACAAAGGACAGAGAAAAAGGTAGGTTTCAGATCAGAAGTTTGGTTTTGAACATGCTACTCCTGAGATACCTAGTATATATAAACATAGATCTTTCAAGTAGACTATTGGATATGAGTTTTAAGAATGTTCTAAAGTTGCTTAAAATATTACAGATAAAGACAATTTTTAAAGTGTTTCTTGTGTTCGGAAAGGGTGTGTCTTTCTCAAACAGTACAAAGTGTGCCATATTTGGGAAGCCAGAACTCATCTTTATGTGGCATCTGCCCCTTATTTGCAACATCTGCACTCATATTTTCCCCCCTCACACCCTCTCCTTTTTCTTTCACCTCCTACCACCCTTGACTTTTCAAGAGAAATATTACAAATAGTCTTTCAAGCAAGTATTTTTTGCCCATTTTGGGTGTCTAAGAAAGCCTGTGGTGATGGCTCTGAGCCAAGGAATTTTTCTAAGAAACAGAACATGGGCTTCCTTGGGCATGGTGTCATTCAGCACAGAAAGAAGCTTGTTCAGAAACAAAGCAGAACAAAGCAAAACCCCCAAACCTTTCTTGTTTAACAACATATTTTCTCCTCTTTTTCTTTATTATTCACTACTTTACGGAGCTAATGCCAATCTGCTACTCTACAAAGCTAAGGCCCTGTCTTTGAAAGTCTGCTGAACTACTGGGAAGTTTCTATGTCAAGCCATGGTCATCATATTTTTGCACACAAGCCCATCAGTGAGAATACTGAGAGTCTGAGTAGGGTTTTACATCCCCAAGGTTTGGTTTTTCAGTGTCTGTAAAATAAACGATTTGGACTAGATCATTTCCAAGGACCTTTCCAACTCTACAATTCTATTAACTATAAAATAATTTAAATGGGTCAAGAAATTTTAATGTTAATTTGAACCAAATGCAAAACTAGGCATAGTTTATATCAAGCTCTAAGTATAATCATCTAAGAACTGAATTAGCAACCAGAAGACTCTTGGTGCTCTTGGCATCAACAACAATGACCTTTTAGCTTTGGCAAGTAACCTGAACTATGATCTCTAAAGGAATAAGCAAGAAAACATTTACCTACCTCAGGGGAGTCTTTTGAAGATTTTATTTGTTAATTCTTTTTAAGTGCTTTTGACTCAGCAAAGCATAATAGAGCATTAGTGCTAGGAGTTATTATTTAAGTTTATGAGATTGGGTTTCTATTTGATGTGCAGAATGATTTCTGGGTTCTTATTGTGAAAGGCAGGCAAGAATGCCAAAGCTTCCTGACTACACAGAACTGCTTTAAAAAAAAATTCTCCAAATATCAATCACTGAACCAACTTTTAAAAATAAACTAATTTATTCCAGCAGTAAATGGAAATTATTTTATTAATATTAAAATTATTCTTCTCCCATGATAACTGTTAATATTCTAAGAATAACTTTATGTTTACTTGGTACATGGGAATTTCTGAGAACTATCAGAAAGTTTCACTGGGAAGGGCTAGCAAAAACCAAGAATAGAGTGAAAAGAAACTATTTTGAAAGGATCTGTTTTCCCATGTAGAGTAAAATTATGACTCTAAATAATTCCAATGTAACTAAAAAACATGGGAAGAGAGAGAATAAAAGTTCAAGCTGGATATGCTAGTCATTTTTGTTTATGATCTGGCCACGCAATGAAGAAGCACTCTAGAAATTTTTGAGGATTTGTATTAATTAATTAACATGTAACCTTATCTGTTAAAACACTTTTCAAATTATTACCACACAGATAAAAATCAGAGTTTCACATACGTTTCTCAAATAAAATATTCAATAATTATTGGAAAAAAATAAGACTTTGTCAACAATGTGGTTACTGCCTTCAAAATACTGGAAAAACTCTTAGTCTAATACAGGTAGGTGTGATTTTTCAGAAAAATAATTTCTGTATGGTTTTTCATAGGTAGGAGTATGTCTCTGTGGAGATCTGGAAAGAAATGAGCGTGAGGTAGAAGAGGATAGAATAGCATGAGACCACTTTTTTAAAAGGTAATCACTAAGACCCTTTATTTTCTGCTTCTGGATTCGAAAAAAATGTATTATAAATCTTTATGATTAAATTAAAAAGCTAAGTTTCTAACATTAAAAAGAGCTTTAAACCAAGTGGAAAACCCTATTTTGGTCATGTGACTGCCCATTTATCTGTCACCTTCTGAATTTCCATTAAATAAATAGGGTGTCACTTTTTTAAAGAATACATGCATGGATTTATATTTGTGTAATAAGGTGTACATTTGACTGTGAAAATCAAAACAGAAGTAGCAGATGGCTCTGCTTCAACCCAAGAGACCACTCACTGATCAGCCCAGAATGAAAACCTCCTTTCTCCAGCATGAAGATATGATATTTAGAATTCTTGCCCCAATGCTTATTTAAATATCGAAATAGTAGAAGCAAAAAGAGGTGAATCGGTACAAATTGGCATGCAATCATCAACATCTCACCCACTGTCCACTCATCTGTGCTTGCTCTGGGCCAGAAACAATGCTATAGTTGGGTATGTATCATCCAGAGAAACAACAATGCATAGTGTAAGCATACTTCTCAGTAGGTATAATGACTTATTTGTACCCAAAGCCTCATCCAAACTAAGAAGCTGGAATTTCTTCCTTTCATATTCTCAGGAGACCATCAGAACACCTCTCTTTTTAAGAAAACATGCTATTTAAATTTAAATTATCTTAAAATAGAAGACATTTTTTTTTAATTTTTCATATTATATGGTTTTAATATAACACAGAAAAGACCTGACACTATGCTGCAGGAGTAATGTTCTGTTCAAAAGAAGCTGGACCCTACATGAGGTCTTTAGTATGAGCATTTTATTTAAATTTAAATTATCTTAAAATAGAAGACATTTTTTTTAATTTTTCATATTATATGGTTTTAATATAACACAGAAAAGACCTGACACTATGCTGCAGGAGTAATGTTCTGTTCAAAAGAAGCTGGACCCTACATGAGGTCTTTAGTATGAGTTCTCAGTCCAGTCATCCTGAAACACGCTGGATACTCTCATGAGTGCCCAAAAACTAACAGAACTGGAGAAAGCGGATCAAAGCATAACCAGACTCTATGGAAGGTACTCATCTCTCTATACATCTCACTCTTACCTATGTGCACACATGCCCTAACATAAATAGAGAAAATGGTAAACTCTTTAGCAAAGACCACCCTATCTAGGGGAGAAAGAAGTGGACTTGATCAAGTGCACATGCCCCTGCCCACCTAGTTTTATTGGAGCATTATTTTCCCTCAGAAATTTACTGGGGAATGGATAAGGTCAATTCTTCTTAATCAGATGTAGATGGTTTCATGTAGCCTACTCATTGAAATGAAGTGTGACTGCTAAGGAAAAGGCTTACACATATTAAATGTACTATAAAGGTATTTAATTCTAAGAATAATATAAATGGTGTGGAGGAAAATATAGAAGAAGCTAATATATAGACTCTCTTCTACAGAAATGCTTCATGGTTGTAGAAGAATATTTTAATAAATGCTTCTAAATAGGTGACAGAGGGAGATGTTATTAGTGCTCCACTCATGTAGCCTTTGATCTCTTTAGAATGCTGTTGCCCAGCAGCTTCCGATGTTTTACTGCTCACAGCTAGAACCTGCATCTCTTTGATGGAGGGCTGCCCCAGCTGCCGGAATTCCCTTTGTCTGCATGCACAAGAGAGCCAGCAGTACTAAGATTCATGTCATCTGAGATGTAGCTCCTCAACATAGACTGCAGCAGGATAATACTCCAACTCCTTTGCTGATAATCAGGACATTAATATTTTTGTTGTTGCCAGAATGTGTGCACTCCCCAGAAAAACGTAAAAAGAGAAAGGGGAAAAGCACCTCTCAATGGAGCATGGTAATGCTACAATCTCTTCTCCTCCATGTTTTCATCCAGGCATGGATGCATGCATATGTGATATACAGGTGAGTTTTTAAGCTCCCAGGGCAAGAATTCAAACTATGGTCAGGTATGTGGGATCCAGCTCCTTTAACCATTAGGCTTTGTGGCCAGCCCTGAGGACACTTTAAAGTGTAGCCTGTACTATGTTCAGAGGTCCAGAGGTCCCCTAGTGAACCAAGCTATCAACATTTTTTAAAATTCTGCTTGATACTGCATCCTTCATTGGCATTCTCCCTTCCTGGTCACACACTTCCACTCCCTTACCAATTTTTTCTAGAAATATGTTATAAATCATTTCCATATGGTTCTGCCTTAGGTTCTACTTGTAAAGAACACAATTTAAGATAGCTAGTACTAGATGTGGTCATAAAAAGTAGACTCCCATAATAGTATTCTTGCTTTGGTTTGTTTCTTTCTTTTCTTAGATTTTTTTGCTATAGAGTGTGTGTGATCACCAGAGAGTGACAGAGAGAGGGGAAAAGTGGGAAATCACATCCCAAGACACCATTATGCCTTCTACTCCATTCTATTCTTGGGATTTTGAGCATCCGTGCACATATGTCCGGCATGTTTTTCAAGTTTCAGAGTCCAGGACTCAAAACTTGGAGTGGTCATTTGTGATCCAGCAACTTAACTTCCATGCCATCTGCTAGCCCCATTATAGGACTCTTGAGCTAGGTCATTTGCTGACCAGATGACAATAGGAATCCCATTCTTGGAGGTAAATCAGGTGACTATAAGCCTTTGCAGGCTACAGTATGACAATTTATAAGACCTTCATCTGTTGGGAACAGCAGTTGGTGTAATGGCTATGTCACTGGACTCCCATGTAGTCAACCGTGGTTCAAATCCTGGAACAGGTGGCTTAAACTCATGCTGGGCACATGTGCATGTGTGCCCAAGATCCTGAGAGGAGAATGGAGGAGAAGGGATTGCAGTGTGATCATCGCCCCTGGGAGGTTATTTCTCACTTTCTGTCTCTCTATCTCTCTCTGTCTTTCTGGCGAGCACATGTACTCTATAGCAAAAAACTGAAAGAAAAAAAAAAAACCTTCGTTTATGACTTGAGATTGGATATTTGGAATGTCCCCTCAAAATCCACTTCCACCTACCTGCTGGCTACTAAACTCATGACTAAAGTCAAATCTCAGCATGATCAACTGCAAAAGTATAAGGGATAGGTACATTGTGGTCTGAATATTTATGTAAACCCAAATTCATCTGCTTAAACCTAATTATCATTGCTTTAGGAAGTGGGGACATTGTAAGGAGATAAATGGAGAATAGGATAAGTTCCCCTATGAAGGCCTTTGGAATGGCCTCCTACCCATTTCCACATTACATGAAACAGTGAGAAAGCACCCTATGTGAACTAGGAAACAGGCCCTCATCAGACACTGAATCTGCCAGCACCTCAGTTTTTGATTTCCCAATCTCCAGAACTGTGAGGAATAAATTTCTGTTCTTTATAAGCTACCCAATATATAGTATTTTATTATGGCAGCTCACATAGGTTAAAACAAGAGGGAGTAAGTTATTTACTAAAAGTGCTGCAGTGTTTAGCTAATATGTAATTGGTAGGAACCAAGAGAATATGGTTCAGGGAGGATCTTGAAGATACTAAACTGAATAGGAGATAATGGGTTTCTTAGTCTGCTATTGTGTTGCTAATAGAAATACCTGATAACTGAATTTATTAAAGCAGAGATTAATTTAGCTAGAGTTTGGGGGCCCAAGGTGGAAGACCATATATCTGGTGAGCATCTTACATAATTCAGATCGTTTCATAAAAGCAAGAGGAAAGGAAAGCAGAGTGGCTTTCCGGGAATCCTTGTTTTGATCTCTTTCCTTTTCCTTATAAATTCACCAGAGCTCAATAATGGGGGACCTGGCTCCAAGAACCTTAATCTAATCTCTTCCTAAAGGTCCTACTTTCCAATAAAATAATTGCATCGAGTTTCAATTGTTTTAATCCTATTGCAGTGGCTCAACACATGAATTTGGGGGGAGACACAACCAGAGCAGTGACAAAAAATAACTCCTATAACTCCTTCAAAGAAAGATTTGATTGCCATTGAAGCACTCTTTCACGACTGCAGATTCAATACTCCAGCAAAGATATTTACAACCAATCCTAGTAAATTAATACAATGGTTCTTGGAAATCTGAAAAAAAAATAATAATTTCTAACAAATGAGAAGGAAATGTCAGTATGAGGGCTGAGATAGGCAGCAGTTTGAAGAACTCTTATATCAGTTCTGTGACATGCAGTATAAGGACCATCACAGGAGAAATAGGCAAATCCCCTAATTTTGCTTCCCACCCATCAGCCTTGCCAAGATTGGAAATCAGAAGTAATAACACAGTCAAATGCAATGGCAAGGATTACGCCACCCTGAAAGATTTAACCAATGCTGGAGAGATATTTCCCAACGTGTTTTTATCTTAAGTCACAATTCTCATACCCACAAAAATTAAATGAATCATGGTAATGACAAAGGACCACTGAAAATTTAACCAAACTGTATACTAATTACCATGATTTAATATTTACACATCATATTCATGAGTTGAAAAATTGCATGGTATCCTCCAAAATATGTACAATTATTATATGTTAATAAAAACTAAAACTGAAAAAAATTACCATGCTACAATAACTTGTTTACTACTTATGTTTACTACAATAAATTAACACTGCCTCTGGTACTTGCTATGCAGCCACGCATCTGGTTAATGAATTATTCCAACACTCATCTATAAGAAATGTTAGAAGCAATTCTCATTCCTTTGGAATAAACAACAGTACACGTTTACAGTCTTTTCCCAGGACTATGTTAACTTTGCCCACTAATGAGTGGCCTGAATGGCTGTAGTAAAACAAAAACTTTCCATTTGTGCATTACCATGATTTAATATTTACACATCATATTCATGAGTTGAAAAATTGCATGGTATCCTCCAAAATATGTACAATTATTATATGTTAATAAAAACTAAAACTGAAAAAAAATTACCATGCTACAATAACTTGTTTACTACTTATGTTTACTACAATAAATTAACACTGCCTCTGGTACTTGCTATGCAGCCACGCATCTGGTTAATGAATTATTCCAACACTCATCTATAAGAAATGTTAGAAGCAATTCTCATTCCTTTGGAATAAACAACAGTACACGTTTACAGTCTTTTCCCAGGACTATGTTAACTTTGCCCACTAATGAGTGGCCTGAATGGCTGTAGTAAAACAAAAACTTTCCATTTGTGCAGAACTCCGTGCACTGTACCTGGCTATCCACTTTATGGAGAGAAAGATGTGGCCTAGGAAAACCATACATGAGTTCCTGGGCAGTGTTGAGAAAGTTGATTTTTTCACTAGAAATGAGAAGGAAAAATATTGGAAGATATAGGAAGAGAAATGTGGGGAAAAGTAATGTAGATATATCTACATACTTGTGGAAATGGACACGAAGTGTTTGCATCTTTGCCTTATATATAACTTCCCACCAGTGATATCCATGATACATACAATGAAATAGACAGAAATATTCATCCAGAAGATGCCAGCCAGTCTCTGTCCTGAGCCATTCCAGGGCTTCAATAGTGACCCCAAGGATGGATCATTTATAAAATGTAATTTTTATAGAGATGAAGAAACTTGCATGAACCAAATGGCATGGACCCTGAAAGGCTGATCTAGCTGTAGTTGCTGCTGAATGTTCACTCTGTCAACAACAGACACAAAAGCTGAGCCCTAGATATTACACCAGCTCTTGAGCAGACCAGTAGCAAATTCATTGCACCAGATCCCTTCTACTACAGAAAGGATATTAATACAATAATTTGTCCTGATTAGAAGAGGCACTTATTCTGCGGATTAATTTGCATTTCCTACCATAAGAACCTTGGCCAGCACCACTGTCTGAGGGATCTCAGATGCCTAGTTTATATACCTGGAGTCTCATGTAACATTGCTTTACCCCTTTACAGTAAAGCTACAAGTGTAGACACTGGATCACAAAATCCATCGATTCTACCATTTACTATATCCCAAAGCTGCATATTTCATAAAATTTTAAAATGGCTTTTTAAAGATACGATTAAAGTACCAGCTTAGAAATGACACCCTGTAGGACTGGGGCTTCATCGTTTACATTTAAATATGTACCTTGAACACAATGGTCATTGTAAGGTTCTATGCCCCAATAAGTAGAACATAAGTGTCCAGGAATCAAGTGGCAAAGTAGAAGTGACCCTTCTCACCATCATATTAAGTGTCCTAGTGGGGACTTTATGGTTTATCCTTGCAACTTTAGGTGTAATGTGCCTAATGGCCACGACTCTTGGTTGGAGGTCAGAAGAAGAACATTTCCACCAGGGGAAACAGAAGCTGCACTAAATAGAAAGCTACAACTCTTGGATCATTTTGGACCCTAGTGCCAGTACACAGACAAAACAAGGGATTGCCAAACTGCCAGGTATAATGATCCTAATTATAATGAGAAGGTAGTGCTGCTACTACATAACGAAAAAGGAAAATGACCATCTGGAACTCAGAGATCCCTCTCAGGCATCTGTTGGTCTTCTGCCCAGTTTTAGCCACAAACAAGGAATTAAAACAAATATGTAATAATCAGGTCCCAGCCCCAATGGAAATAAACATCTGGAACAACTACTAGGGAAGCCACCAATTCTACAGAAGTTCTGACCAAAGGTGCAGTAATCTAGAATGGTTGAGACAGGAAGTAGGTGATCAATACTCGTTTGCAGAAAGAGGAGGTGTAGCTTTTTGTACCAACCTCTAAAAGCCCTTTTTCATTTCCTAGAAAGTATGTCTAGCCCTATCCTGAAGAATCAACTGAGTAAAGTGCACATGGAGTATGAGTGCATCTGTGTGCAGAGCAACAGAGAGAGCAGAAGCCTTCAAATGTCCATCTGTATCCCCTTAAATTCCTTCGCCATTTTCACATGTGATGGCTCCCACTGCTTTCACCCCAGCTGCCTACACTCATGTCTCTTGGTTCAGCCACTTCCCTTAGGCTTTGAGAACTCATTTAGTCTTCTGGCAGAGAGGACCTGAAATGCCTAGAATTCATGTATCCCTTGTGGCAGCCTTCAACCAATGATTGACAGACTAGGAGTCCAAAATACATCCACTCCTCTGACCCCTGGATTCGAACACGGTGGCACCTTTCTTAACCAGGATTCCTCTTCTGAACCAAAGAACACTGAAAATTATTTGAATGACAATTTCCTTCATTCTCTCAAGGATGGCACATAACTGACACAGGAGAGAAATTCATTCATTACATACTATGAATGCCTTTAGGAATTAAGACTTACTTCTCTTTAAAATTGTTGGGAAATGATGTAAATTGTTAAAATATTGTCTGAGGTATGGTCTACACAGCGCTATAGACCTCTTTCGAGTAACTGAGTCAAAGTTATTCTTTGAGGAACTTTTGAGGATATCATACTCTCCGTCATCTTCCTTCCCCTCCTCACCCAATTTCCCTATCCTCCTCTCAGGTTTTCCTGGGAACTCTTCCCAATAAATCACTTTTACACAATTGCTTATAAGGAACTCAACTGGAGACATTAATTTCCTGAGCCTCAATTTGATTACTGAAACAATAAGCATGCATAGACAGAACCCAGGAAGTTGCTTCTGAGTCTGAGATGGATAACATTTCAGGGTGAGTTTTCATAGTGGCTAACAGGTAGGCATGATGCTATGAGTACAGATATTAAGGGACAGGATAAGAAAGCTGAATAAACATTGTTAAAGTTAATCGAAGCAAAATTTAGCTCAAATCATAGTTTTCCAAAATAGCTCCACAACAAAAAATGTGTCCGAAGTAAATTACATAAAAGTAAAGGTGGCAGTACAATATCAGTTTTAACTGCAGTTCAGTTAATGATTCCAATAAAAAAATTTCCACTAGCAGTTGAAATGCTCAGCTTTCAACTTTGTTTTCCTTGCTCTATTAATACACTGCAGTGTTAATTTTGTAAGTTAACACTTAATAAGAATAGTTTAATAAATAACATTGTAGTGGTACAAAAAAGAAACTTTGCTTCCTTTTAACAAGTTCTATTAACTTCTTTTTTTTTTTTTTTCCTTACAGAAGGTCCAAAAAAGTCAAAGGTTCGCCTTCAAAGTGTGAGAGTCTAAATATCAAGGTAGTGGTGTTCTATTTGTACAAAAGATTTTGTTTCTTTGTCCACACTAAAATCTCACTTTCAGAAATGTCTTTCATCCAAGATTGTGTTTTCACATCCATCTTGTGCCAGGCCTGGCATCCAGAGGTCCTTCATAAGCATATTTTTCATAAGCTGTTGTTTAATAAATAACATAAGAAGAATAAAGATAAAAAATAATGTGTCAATAGTATGAGTGTTAGTTCACAAACATGGCTTGCAAGAAACACAACTATTCTTGTCTTTCCATATATCTCAATTTCTGTTTCAAGCCCCCACTCTACTAGGTTTTTCAAAATTGAATGTCATTTTAATTTGGAGTTCTTCTGTCTTCATGAGGTCATATGAAGTTCAACGGTCTAAAATGGTCCCAATGCTTTGTTTAAAAAAAAAAAAATGTGGAAAGAAGGATGTGGATGTGGTGCTAAATGCCACCTGATTACACAGCATTTTCAAGAACAGTTCTCAATCCAGATGGTCTTTGTGTTCAATCTTTATGTCTGCTCCAGTGTCATTTTAATTCATGTCCAATACTCCTCTCCTCTGGTGGGGTTTTCCACCACTTCCATTCTTTCTTAGGAGTGATGAGTAGCAGCACTCTTCTGTGCCACACTGCATCCAGAACACTTTCCTGATAAATTTGTGTTAGACCCCTTCTGTCCCATGCCTGACAGAAAGTTTCCACTTGAGCATTTTTACCACCAAGGAGCTTGAACCAAAAAACAGATATGATTGCTCTGCTAGAAGATTAATCAGAATTGTTGACCTTTCCAACTCTCAGACCAAGAGCAGAGCACAATTTTCTCTCTCTTCCTCTCTCTCCTCAGCTTTTCCCCTATTCTTTCTCTCCACTCCTGTCTTAGCACGGTCCATGATATTTTTGTGGCAAGTATTTTGGGAGTAGCAGTGGAGCTCTAGGGAGATCTCTTATTCCTGGATTTTTCTTCCCCCATTTTGGGGAGGAGGGATAAAAGACAAGATTCTGAAAATCAGAAACAGGGACAAGACTCTTTTGTTTCCAGTCCTTCCTGTTAATACATCCTTTCTCTGAGGCATAAGTATGGAATGACCTAGATTAAAGGTGGGAAGTGACAAACTGGGTTAAGAAACATCAGGAAGAAACAGCATTAATATTGCAAAGTTGGGACCAGCAGTTAGCGTAATGGCTATGTTGCTGGACTCCCACGTAATCGACCGCAGTTCACGTCCCGGACTCGGTGGCTTAAAACTCATGCTGGTACGTGTGCGTGCATGCCCAAGATCCCGAGAGGAGAATGGAGGAGAAGGGATTGTGGCATGGCCATCCCACCTGGGGGATGATTTCTCGCTTTCTGTCTCTCTGTCTCTCTCTGTCTGTCTGGCAAGCGCATGCGCCCTATAACAA
>NW_006159858.1:852966-859932 GCF_000334495.1 Tupaia belangeri chinensis
ATGATATTTTTGTGGCAAGTATTTTGGGAGCAGCAGTGGAGCTCTAGGGAGATCTCTTATTCCTGGATTTTTCTTCCCCCATTTTGGGGAGGAGGGATAAAAGACAAGATTCTGAAAATCAGAAACAGGGACAAGACTCTTTTGTTTCCAGTCCTTCCTGTTAATACATCCTTTCTCTGAGGCATAAGTATGGAATGACCTAGATTAAAGGTGGGAAGTGACAAACTGGGTTAAGAAACATCAGGAAGAAACAGCATTAATATTGCAAAGTTGGGACCAGCAGTTAGCGTAATGGCTATGTTGCTGGACTCCCACGTAATCGACCGCAGTTCACGTCCCGGACTCGGTGGCTTAAAACTCATGCTGGTACGTGTGCGTGCATGCCCAAGATCCCGAGAGGAGAATGGAGGAGAAGGGATTGTGGCATGGCCATCCCACCTGGGGGATGATTTCTCGCTTTCTGTCTCTCTGTCTCTCTCTGTCTGTCTGGCAAGCGCATGCGCCCTATAACAAAAACCTCTACAAAAAAAAAGAAAAAAAAAAATATATATATATAGTAAAGTCAAGTAGAGGTACCACCATCACTGGATCCTTCTTTTTTCACTGCCTCTGTATTTTCCTCCTTTTGTGGCACTTAACCTGTCATGACTTTTGTTAAACTTATTTGTTCCTTTCTGCTCTATATAGATGGGGCACTCTCAGAGGCAGGGCTAAATCTTATTCATCTTTCAACTTCTGGAGCCTAATACAGCCCTTAAGATGAATGGGACAATAAATAAATGTTGACTGAATGAAGAACATAGTTTGTCTTTTAGTTTAGCAGAATCATATAGCTTATGAGGGTACAGTGGCAAACATGCATGATGGTAGTCAACTAGACGGCTGCTGGAGTGAAATGCTGGTTCTTGTTCCCAACTTGCCTCTCACCTGTGTGAACTAGGTCAATTTGCTTCACTATTTTTCACCTCTGTGTCTCATCATTAAGAGCAAAGAGTTTGGAGTCAGACTGCTAAATTTAAATACTGCCCATCTCACTAAATTAAGATATGTGTGACTTTGGCCCTTTATCCTCTCTAAACCATCATATCCCCTCTCATAAAGTGATGAGCACATGAGTTTATGATAGTACCATCTCATAAAGTTCTGAGGAAGACATGGGTTTATTTATTTATTTATTCTAAATACGTTAAACACTAGTCTAGTGCCTGGTGCACAGAAAGTGTTACTTAAACTGATACATAAGTAAAATAAATAACCTTATTATTAAGTTATGCCAATGTATGTATTTTGAAATTGATTAATCTACCAACTGGCAAAGTCAGAAGGGGATAAGTCACATTTGCATTAATTTGGAATCTATTGGGAAGGAAAAAATATTTTGATCTATCAATATTTTGATAGGTATTCCAGATGCTAGAGAACAGATATGTCATTAATATAAGCTATTGGGTCATTGGAATAGTCATGGCATATTTTTCTGGTTTTCTTTTTTATTTTTTAGAGAAGTTTTTGGTATATGATGTGTGAGCTCACTGAAGAGTCAGAGAGACAGAAAATGAGAAATCACACACTCCCAGGGGAGGGGTAGCCACAATCTCACAATCTCTTCTTCTCCATTCTCCTCTCAGGATCTTGGGAACACATGCACAGTTACCCAGCATGAGTTTTAAACTGCTATGTCCAAGACTCAAACCGTGGTTGATTATGTGAGAGTCCAGAGATGTAACCAGTATGCCTTTCGCTGGTCCCTGTTTTTCTATACAAAAATGTCTCATGACTTTTCTGACAACTCAATAATTTATGGAAATGAACTATCCATCTTGGTATATTCAGTATGTACAGATTTCTACTAACATCAGTTGTCTAAAATGTTTACATTGGTGAGATAAGAAATACTAGTCAACTATAAACTGTGCCTCACAATACTATTAAATAATGAACTTACCCACAATGTTACCATTAAGCATTCATAATGGATAGATCTCAAAGATAAAGTGCTAGTGAAAGTTTCCTAGGATGTAATTCCAGGTAAATGCATAAATCTATATGTGTTACTGTGCTATGGCATCAGGAACAGGAAGAAAAATGTCAATCACGTTTTCAGGATGAGGGGCTACAACTCACTTGTTCCCAGAAAACAAAGCAATGTAGAGATGAGTACACAAGTAGGTCATCAAAACATTGTTTTTAGAAAACAAACAAGCAAAAAAAAAAAAAATCACAAGAAGTATATCTACATTTCAAAGAAGGTAATTAAGGTTTTTTTGGATGGTGACCATAGACATTAAGGTAAACATTTCCATGAAATTAATGAATTAACTCCATAAACAGTTAAGTAAAGCACCCAATCTTTATTTTTAGTGTCTCTGGTGTTTATGGTGTCACAAAACATCTGTCTGACCTTTCACCCCATCTAGCCTTGTCTCTCAGATATTTTGCAGGAGGCTGTTTTGATGTAGCATTTAATTTGTCTGATGTGTCTTTATTTAATGGCATACAAGCTTTGGGTATTGCTTCTAACTATGGAAGACCTCAGTCATCTTACATAGAAAAACAAATAACTTACCAAGAAGGAAAGGGCTTTTGTCTAGGTATCGGGAAGTTTTGATTCTGGCCCCAGTTTTACTATTGACAAAATGTGTGACCTTGAAAACATCACTTCATGTCTCTGAGTTTGAGATTATTCCTCCACATGATTTTTCCACTCGGATCTTTTATTAATAAGGTGATATAATTTCATTCCAAGGTTATTCTGAATATAGTAATAATAACAATATTGCTATCCATCATTTGTTCAGTACTTACCCCATGACAGACACTGTGTTCCGTGCATATTAACTAAGTTATAATCTTCAATATACTGAATCTCCTTCAGGCTCAGTTTCTTTGAATGACCTACCCCAAGTCACACTACTGCTAAGTGAATGGCAAAGGGAGGATTCAAACCAGTTTCTGTTGAACTCAAAGCTGGTATTAAGCAATGTTCTCTGGGGAGGGTAGATTATGATGTCAACAAGAGAAAGAGGGCCAGTCAATTGCATGGTAGTTAAGGTTGCTGGATCCCACATGACAGACTGCACAGTTTGAGTCCCAGACCTGGCAGCTAGACAAACGCTCCAGGTATGTGTGTGTATGCCCAAAATCCCGAAAGGAGAAAGAAATGGAGAAGGGACTGCAGCATGACCATCCCCCACAAGAGGTGCTTTCTCATTTTCCTCTCTCTCTCTCCCTCTCTCTGTCTCTTTGTTTCTCTCTGGCTAGTATATATACCAGTTAGCAAATCAAAAAGCAAAAAGGAGAGTGTGGGGAAATGTTTCAAGAATTGTTTTGTCTCAGCAGAGGGCTAACGAATTTCCCCCTGAAATGACCATAGACAATAATACTGCATGAATTAGTCATCAATCAATTACCCAATCCATAGTGGGAATTCAGTGATTTGGACCACATGCTAAGAGGTCAAGGTCAAGGTCAGACTGTGTGCATAGTTCATGCTAAGTTGGAACCTGTACTCCTAATGTGTTCAAGCTCCATTTCAAAATTGTGGAGAGTGAGAGTCACATAGCCCTTAACATACAAGATACTGGTAACAATTAGAAAATAAAGGTACCTATTAACAGCCTAAGGACAAACAACTGGCCCCAGGTAAACTAGATCTTGACAATTCAGACAAATTGGAGGACAGAAATTCAGGTTCCTAAAATGAAATATTTTATTTATTATTTTAAAAATCCTTTTATACAAGGAAGATATGTAGCTATAAATATAAGGTAGTGTGTCTCTTCAATAGATGAGATCATATTCAGTCTTCTTGACACCCCAGTATAATGAGCCAAACAAGTCAAATATTAAGGAAACCAGAAGTTATCAAGCAAAATTATTTAGTCTCTTTTTGTTTGTTTGTTAGACTTCAATGTAAAAAATACAAGAGTGGACTTATAAATATAGGAGTTTGGGTTTTTATTCACTGGGTTTATAATTCTTTCCTGCAGCTCTTCCCAGAATTAGCATGGATTGTGTAATAGTTTCATTAACAATGTCCTTATTAGATTTGGGTGGTGCCCCACCCAGTATGTGTAACTGGAGTCTGTGTATCTAAACCCATCTACACAAAGAAGTCAGAAAATGATGAATTTTTTAATGCAATTAATGAATATTTGAAAATGGCAAGGCATTCATTAGGGAACAATTAAGCTATGATGCAAGAAGATAATTAGTAAATTGGAGAAAACATGGGTTCATTCATTACTTTAAAACTTAAATAATGTTGTTTATCTATTTTCCTATAACAGTAGCATTTTAAAATTGATGTTGAGATTTAAATAATCCCATATTCTGTTTCTGAATGTGTCCATTATGTATCTCACAGTTTTTCTAGAAATAAATGTGATTTTCATCTGTCCTAAGCATTAACTTTTCTCACTTTATCTTTTCATCACAGGATTTTTTTAATAGCACATTTTATATAGAGTAGGTACATACTAAGCTGCAGCTTCTACCCTTCATAGTTTTTGTTTTTGCTATTTTTGCTGTATTTTAGATTACTAGTTAGCTTTTGCTTCAAGGGACTAGACTTCAACCAGGTAGCTTATCCTCTTCTACTACTCTTGGAAAAAAATTTTCTCAGCTACAGAGTACATGCCCTAAGTCATGGAACACCAAGGCTTTTGAAATTCAAAATCCCAGTTCCATAAGGAAAAAAGACAGGCAATTTAATAGGACAGTGGTAAAACGACTTGAAGACAAATCTCAAAGAAAATACTCAAGTGGTCATAAAAATAAGAAAATGTGATCAGCTTCACAAGTCATTAGGGAAATGCAGTGTCACTGTACACTAGTGAGTATTACTTTTTTTTTTTTAAGGCAGTTCTAAATGTTGGTAAGGATATATAGAAACTTGAACTCTTCTTTTGTGTCGCCAGTAGAGTACATTGATGCAACCACTTTGAAAATTAAAAGTATCTACTAAGCTGAATGTACATTGCCCTATGTTCCAGAATGCCCCCTCTGACCTATTTACTTACTTCTTATTTATTTATGTATTTTTATTTGCTAGAGGCATATTCACTTGCCAGAGAGAGGAGAGAGATAAGGAAAGTGAGACAGGATCCTCTTTGAATAATAGTCATACTGAAAGCCTTCTCTTCCATTTCTTCTTCCTTTCAGGATTTTGAGCATGCATACATATACACCTGCTGTGTTTTTTTCAAGCTACAAAGTCCAGGACTTGAACCGTGCAGTCAGCCATGTGGGATCTAGCCATCTTTTTTTAAAAAAAAAAGAATTATTTTATTTAGCTTTATGTATTTTAATTTGACCAGAGAGGGATAGAGCAAGAGAGAGAAAGAGAAAGAAAGTGAGAAAGCAAGCTGCCAGATCTGGGACTCAAACTGCAGTCAGCCATACGGGAGTCCAGTGCCCATAACCACCACATCAGCTGCTGGCCCTGGGATCTAACCATCTTGGCTACTAGGCCTTTTTTTGACACATTATCCACCTGCCCCAGAAAACATTTCTCAGTACCAGCTTTGAGTTCACTTTCACAGCTCATACTTGTGCAGTTCTCTTCCTACTGCTTCTACCCTACTCTTATAAAAGCTGAATACGACCATTTCAATCTTTTACTTTAAACACAATGGGCCTCCCTCACCTACACAGTATTATTTAGGTCATCAGGAAAGTCGTGACATATTTTCTATGCAAACATGCTCATGACTTTCCCAACAACGCAAAAGAATTCAAAGTTTACCATCTGGCTTCAGCCCACTAATGCACTTTCATTTTTGGAAGCCTAAAAATTTCTTAAGTATTGAATTTCACATGAATAAAGGGAGATGGATCTTATTTAAATGCAAATTCTGGTTCAGCCCATCCAGGTGGGGATCTGAAATTCTGTGTTCTAACAAGCTCTGGTGAGCTACTATAGACTGTACTTGGAATAACAAGTGCATAACATCTTCACTCCTGCTGCAAAGATTTGCGTATAGCTTCTCAAGTATAACTTGTAGCTTCACTACTAGTATAACTTTTCTCTATACTTACACCAATGGTGTCAGTGCTCTTTCTGCCTTCTGTAGCTAGGCAGCATCATCCTTCAAGATAAGAATAAACAGGACACCTTAAGGAAGCCTACTTGTCCTCCTTTCCCTAAAGGATAATTGGGCAGCTACTTTCTTGCTTTCTAGCAATCCATACTACATTTAGATTCAGAAAGACAGGCTCACATTCTCAGTAGGGTCTATGCTTTAGGGGGTCTTGTACTTTGCAGTGCCTTCCTTGAAAATTTTCAAACCACCTTTCAATGCTTGAAATAAGTGAGGACCAGCAATATTCTCTGGGCACAATGGTCTGAGCCTGGCCTTTCACATATGTGGGTCCTGGTTCCCACCGTTCTCCCTTCAGGGCATTTTGTCTATCCACCGTCCAATGGGTGGCATTGACACATACCCTGAGAAGCTCTGGGGGTCCCCATGGCTAAGCTCTGTTGCAGGAATGTGGCCTAGTGAGAAAATTGCCTTAATTGACCATTGCAATTTTCCTTTTACAGGATATCACAACATTAAGCAGCCAAAGTGATGTTAATATGCTGATTCAGACTGACTCTCACTCATGTGGGACCCAAAAGAAGTTCAGAATTCTGAGGTTCTGAAAATAGCCCACAAAATCTTTGTGCTTGAATCCTCTGTGTGGTCTCTTATTTCTGCTGTCATCTGTATTCTAACCATAGTGGCACTTCTGGTGTATAGCAGCTAAAACAGACAGTCATCCAATAGTGACTGGACATATCTCCTCTGAGGACTTTCACCATTTTTCAAAACAATGGGTCCTTTGTATCAATGTCCTCCCTTGCTTCTATCAATATTTGACGTCATGGTCTTTTGAGTCTTCTTAAGCATGTTGATTAGGGATTACGAAGAATAGACTTTTTCATTGTTTTTTTTTTTTTTTTTCCTTAGTGTGCACATACTT
>NW_006159858.1:860974-882804 GCF_000334495.1 Tupaia belangeri chinensis
TTACGAAAAATAAACTTTTTCATTGTTTTTTTTTTTTTTTTTCCTTAGTGTGCACATACTTGTTGGAGAAAAACAGAGAGGAGAGAGAGGAAAAGTAAGAAATCACACCTTGGGGGAATGACTGTGCTGCAATACCTTCTCCTCCATTCTCCTTTTAGTATTTTGGGCACACACACATGTGCCCAGAGTGTTTTTCAAGCCACTGGGAGAGGACTTGATAGGGGCTGTTGCATGTGGGGTCCAGCCATCTTAACCTCCATGTCATTTGCAGGTCCCCAAAGAATGGACATTTCTTGTGCTAGTAGAATCACTCTTGTCACTCTACCAATTAGGCATCACTCTTTTTTCCTAAGTAGTAAAGGTGTATAGTAGGAATGGGTGCAATTGACATTGAAAGAGATCATACTCTCGGGACCAGCAGTTGGCGTAATGGCTATGTCTCTGGACTCCCCTGTAGTCAACCGTGGTTCGCATCCCAGACCCAGTGACTTAAAACTCACGCAGGGCGCGTGTGCATGCATGCCCAAGATCCCAAGAGAAGAATGGAGGAGAAGGGATTGCGGTGGGGCCATCCCCTCTGGGGGGTGATTTCTCGCTTTCTATCTCTCTGTCTCTCTCTGTCTGTCTGGCGACCGCACGTGCCCTATACCAAAAACCTCTCCAAAAAAAAAAAAAAAAGAGATCATATTCTATGAAAGCAGTGATTGCCATCTAAAGAGAAGGTGTTTGAAAGATGGGTTATTCTATGTTCACTATTTCATAGCGAAATAAATTCTGAACAACAAACTCGATATGATCAGTAAAGGAATTATCATTCACATTTCCCATGGGTAAGAGTTAAATTTGAGATCATCATCAATGAATCACAGAAATAGCTTTGGAAAGTCAGTATTCATGGATGGTCTGGTAGTTGATATAGAATTACGAATGCTTATACAACCAGCATCAAATAATTAGTGTTAGAAAACTGCAGAGGACAATTGATCGATATTGTTTTAATAAAAGCAGGTCCTGAAGAACCATAGCACTAAAAGCAATAACAATGTAGCTATATTTTCCTCAGAAACATCAAGTTAGCCAGAAATAGTACATTTGACAATAAAGAACATAAAGCAATAGTGTCTGGATAGTACAAAAAATCTTTAAGTTCACTGATTGGCCCCAAAACAAATATTTAATTACTTCTTATTTTTCTAAATCTTTATTACTAAGTCAACGTACTTCATCTGAACCCATAATTTCAAAATACATTTTGGAATCAAATTTTTATATGGGCAAGGACCCTGAACAAATATTTTCCTGGACCCACAATATCCTGGAGTGGTCCTAACCAGTAGCATCCGGTGCATAATCTCTATCACAGGACAACCAACACTGCACTGTAATAGTTCACTAGCCAGGCCTCTACCAGCAGTGGATTATGAGTGCTCCTAGGACAGGATCTGTTCTTTCACTTTTATGATTCCATTGACTAGCACGGTGTCTAAAGCATTAAAACTTCTCAAAAGAAAGCTTGCACTTTACTGAAAAACAGGTATGTCAGTATGTTTTCAATAGAGAGATGTTGATCCCTGGCCACTTCAATAAATTAACATTCTTATCTTAGCTGGTTCGTTTGCTCAAGACAAGTTTACAAGCCTAGGTATGCTTGTAACCCTATTCCTATCTGGGCCATAGCAGAGTATACTAAGAAGAGAGGAGAAATCATCTTTTCTTTTTCATCGATTTTTATAAACATATATATTCAGTTATACCTGGCATTGTGTACAATAACATTTCAAACATTATAAAGGTCAAGAGAGGTGGTGGTTTAGAAATAAATTAGGGATAAAAAGGATATTTCACAATTTGTCAACATATGAATATTGGCACCCCCTTTTGACAGAGCAAAATATTGCCAAGAAGTCTTGTCAGAACTAAAATGTGCTGGCTTAGAAAGATGCACAAAAAAGACACAAGAAACCCATTGATGATTTTTGCTGTAAAATACACATTTTATTTCCTTGTACCTTTTAAAAAGAAAGCTTCTTAACACTTCTTTTTCTATAAAATTTACTGTGATCCTCTCATGCTCAAAGCGGCAGCCACTAAAAGTGAGAGATGATTCCAATAGAAACCTCACAGTCATGCTTAAAGCAAGAAGAATAGTCACTTGCACGAACTTAAGAAGAGAAAATATATGGGACTATGCTGGCCCTTTGTCCTTGGTGACTGTCCACATGTTTAATTTTTCTGAGTTGATGTTCATGGCAAATTTGATTTAGTGATTTTATGTACTCTTACCCGCTAAAGTAATACATATTTTAAATCAACTGTCAGTAACCTTCACAGAGTAAAGCATATAAATGAAAAGGATTTAATGAAATGCTACAATATGTATATTACTGACCCAAAACAATGCCATTTCAGGAGGTATTTGCTTTATTTTGAATGCAGAATAGGAAATTACCCTCAATAATAATTTTATGCATTTGCCCCTTAAGTGCTTCTGACCGAGGAGATATAAAATAAGAGTTGGCAAGAGAGAAAAAAGGTCTTCTCTGTTGACTTTCAAATAAACATTTTATGTACTAAAAAGTCAAGATAGAAATATGTCTGAGAACAGTAACTGCCCTCAGTTTGATTAATGCAGAAAAAGCTTCCTGAATTCACTATTGGGTCGGCAAGGATGTATCAGACATCCACTCATTCTGTCTTTTTAGAATAATTGTGCCTGGAGCAGAGGTGTTCCAACTGCATTCCATGGCACATGTTGATTCTTCCAAGCTGCCTTAGTCTCCAGGAGGGGGACTTTGGAGCTTAACCAAGAATACAGCAAGCAAGCTCACTGAGCTCCAAGCTTCCTGTGTACCAACCCCCCTCCCTGCCATTTCCTCTAAACTGTAACTAGAGCACTTGGCTTTTTCTTGTTTATGTGTTGGGGTTCCAAGCAAGATTCCTTCCTTCATAAAAATGTTTTTGCTTTTAAACACAAAGTTTTATAATTACTTCAGTTTTGCTAGAAGATAATTTACTTATTTATTCAATAAATATGTATTAAACACCAACTATGTGCAAAGAATATTGGTAACTACTGGCGATTTAAGAAGGGAGAATTAGTGGAGGAGAACAAGGGCATGGAGTAGAAGGGATATTGTAAGCACAGGAAAGAGTTTATGCATGGGTTTTCTGAAGGAGGGGAGACTTGTGTGTGCAACAGTTGCTATGAAAGCCATACATGAAAAGCTAAATAACAATATAAGATAGGAAAGAATCAATAAATCAATAATATTACCAATAAGAAAATAATAAGTCAATGTTTATATGTATACAAACACTTATTCAGCATGCAAATTGATGTCCAGTATGTGAGGAAAGATGTTACATGCCATGTTAAGGAAATTAATCTTTCTTCAGTAAACAATAGGGACCATGTAAGATTTTGCAGTGGGATTGTTGACTGTGAAGCAGGAGTGGAGACAGTTGCTTCAGAGGCGAAATCTCGGACAACAGGGTTTTTGGATAGTTCTTGGGACAAAATCAAACATAATGGTTTTGGGTTTTTTTGTTTTGTTTTAGTTACAATGGCACTATGGAGACTATATAGGACACACTGGAGCCAAAGACATCAGTAAAGAAGCCATGGCTAATAAAAATGAAATGCTGTTTTAAATTTTTTTCCCTTTTTAGAATCTTTTTAAGACTATTTCATTTCTTTCATTAGAGACAGACACAGAGAAGGATAGAGAGGCACCAGCAGGGTCTTTACAATGTGATCGACCTCCAGCATCAGCCAGTTAACATTTTCCTTTTAATGACAGTACCAAAATTCTGATGAGGAGTAGAAGTCAAGTAGACTCAGTCATTGCTGTGTAAATTTCAACAACCTTTTTGGAGAGTACATTGCAATGTATACCAAAAGTGTTCATAATTTTTAACCTAGTTATGAGCTTTCTGAGATTTATTCTAAAAAAGCAACCCACTGAGTAAGAAAAGAGATAATAATAAAATTGTTTTTTGTGATCTCTATAATTGTTTGAATAAAAAATAATGAATTCATGATAAATAATTTTCACAAATATTATTCAACTGTTCAAGTATTTATTATAAACAATAATGTCAAAGACTGATAAATGCTTAAGTAGAATAGGACTGAGAACCAGTAGATGTGGTAATGCATAAAATGCTGGTGACCTTATTTCTAATTCAGCAGCCTGTGTGGCACGATGTGAAAAATAATCTAAACAATAAATGATGATTAACTTCGAGAGTGAGACAGTGGTGAAATGGGAAGATTCAAAAACAAAAAATTAAGATAGTATTGTTGTAACAAGGATAGTGATAATGGTAATGAAGATTTTAATGTGATGACTGGAATGATGGTGCAAACAGAAACTTAGAGATCAAGATGATCAACAATGTTTTGCACATAGAAGATTTGAGGTATTAATTGAAATTCTAAGTGAAGAAGTCTAACAGCTTTCTGGAAATACAAGCTCAGGAAACACAGCCAGGCTAATAGTAGATGGTTGATATTTGGAAACATGAAGTTCATGAAATTTTCTAGAGACATAGCAGGTATTCAATAATTGGAGATATTTTTAATAAAAGGTAGATATGAGACTTTAAATATCAACTACAAAATCTCTTATGTTCTGTTACTAACTCACTAAGCAAATGCTCTCTTTCTAGATGAGGGTCATAAGATAGGAAAGGGAAAAAAATACAGGAGTAGTGTATAAAGAAAATTGAAATGACAAAGACATAGGCTCAAAGAAAGTGCTGCTGGTATTAAGAAACCACACAGATAAAAGGGCTAGTAAAATAAAAGGACACGTCAACACAGACATTTGTTGGAGAAAGAAATGTGAAAAATAATGTAAAAGAATGAAAGGGGAAAATAAGAGAAAATAAAAATAATTTGAGAAAACATGAAGACAAATTTCTATGGATCTAAAAACGTGTTCTTTTCATTATATAAACCCTAAAATATAAACTGATGAGGTGGGCTTCCAGCTGCCATTCAGGTTATAAAAACAGTGTGACTCTCGGGACCAGAGTTGGCAAAATGGCTATGACGCTGGACTCCCATGTAGTCAACTGCGGCTCAAGTCCTGGACCCGGTGACTTACACTCACACTAGGTGCGTGTGCTTGCGTGCCCAAGATCCCAAGAGGAGAATGGAGGAGAAGGGATTGTGGCGTGTCCACCCCCCTTGAGGGGGGTGATTTCTCTCTTTCTGCATCTCTCCCTCTGTCTTTCTGGCAAGTGCACGTGTCCTATAGTAAAAACCTCTCCCTCCCCACCCCACCCCCCAAAAAAAAGAGTGTGATTCCCATTATAAAACAAAAATTGGATGATCTTTTAAAAAAATCATAACTTTCTCAAATCAATAAGAGAGCTAAGGTCTCAAGGTAGCAAACCAGACTATAAATTAAAGAGAGATGCTTCTGAGGAGAAACAGAGGGCACAGCACTGCATGCCTGGAGTGAAGTAGGGAGGAATAAACGGTGCCATACAAGGGAATTTCCACTTAAAATTTCTGACTAATTACTAAAAGGTCAATGTGAACTAACTTGAAAGCACAAAACCCCTGGAAGTCACAGACATAAAGTGAGTTTGTATTAATTCACAGTCCACCGAGAAGACATAATAATAAATATCTATGCACCCAAGTACATGAAAGAAACATTGTCAGATCTAAAGGCAAGGATAGACTGCAACACACTAATCATTGAAGATGTCAACACGTCACTGTGTCTTCTGTACAGATCACCTTAGACAAAAGATAAGTAAAGAAATACCGTAAGTCTTGATAAGATGACTTGACAGACATCTATAGAATTTTTCACCCAACAACTACAAAATATGTGTTTTTCTCACCCTGACATGGAAGATTTTTGAAAGTTGACCACATGATAAGCCACAAAACAAGCTTTTGTATATTCAAAGATATAAAAACTATATCCAGAATCTTCAATAGAATTAAACTTGATGTTAACTGCAAAAAGCAGCAGCCTTGAAAATATACAAGCACCTGGAAACTAAATAACCTCCTCCTGAATGGCTTCACAACCACCAAAGAAATGAAGACTGAAAGCAAAAGATTCATTGACACCAATGAAAACGAGCACATGAGTTTTCATAACCTATGGGACATAGCAAAAGCAATCATTAGATGGAAGTTCACAGCAATTCATGCTCATAAGAAAAAAATTGCAGAGCTCTTCTCCACAACCATTGCCAAGTAATCATTAGAAAGAATGGAGGCAGGATGGGAGATGACCGAAAACTTGGATGCGTGTATTTAAGAGAGGGGCGTAACCTCCAGTGCAAGAAAGGCAAAAAAAAAACCCATCTAAACACTTTATCTTCACCTCCCTTATAGAATAAAAGTCTTAAGATCCTGATGGAAAGGCAGGAATCCCTGTGATCCCAGGGTATAGGCAAAGTACCACTATGACTAAGAAAAGACTAGGAAGGGAAAAAAAGAAGAGAAAAACCCTAACCCTGGAAAAGGAAGATGAAATCATCTTGGGCCAGTTAGAGATTATCTACAATGAAAAGAAGAACAGAAAAATTCTCCCTCTTCCAAAGGTTTAAGTCAGAATAAAGACACCATATGAAGGAGGTGAAAAGCTCCGTTTCTGAGACCATACTGAACAAGGACAACAGAAAATACCCTTTAATTTCAATCCCAATACCAGGATACCAAACATTAAGTATCAATCAAAAGCAATCAACTACTGGAGGAAGGGCAAGAACACAGAGAAGCCTACTTGAAGATATGGGCTCATATAGAAAGACAAAAATTGAGGTAGAACATGTTCACTGTTGGCAAACATTAGTAAGACTAACATTAGAGAAAGAACCCAAATAGATAAACACAGGAATTAAAAAGGAGGTATTACGGGAACCAGCAGTTAGCGTAATGGCTATGTCGCTGGACTCCCACGTAGTCGACCGCGGTTCGTGTCCCGGACCCAGTGGCTTAAAACTCACGCTGGGCGCGTGTGCGTGCGTGCCCAAGATCCCGGGAGGAGAATGGAGGAGAAGGGATTGCGGCGTGACCATCCCCCCTGGGGGGTGATTTCTCGCTTTCTGTCTCTATGTCTCTCTCTGTCTGTCTGACGAGCGCACGCCCCCTATAGTGGAAAAAAAAAAAAAAACTCAAAAAAAAAAAAAAAAAAAAAGGAGGTATTACAACAGATACTGCAGAATTAAAAAAAAGAAAGAAGGAAAGAAAGAAAAGAAAAGGATCATTCAGAAATACTACAAGAAGTGACTATACACCAACAAATTGGAAAACATAGAAGAAATAGACAATAAAATTGTCTATTTGATGAAACTGAAATTCAATTAAATTGAACCCATAATAAATAATCTAATTATCTCTGAACAAAGAAAAACTCTTGTCCCAATAGCTTCACTTTTGAATTCCTCAAAACATTTTTTAAAAATTAGCATCATTTCTCCTCAAACTATTTATAGAGATCCAAAAGGAAGGAATCCCCCCAAATTTATTTTATAAAGCCTCCATTCTTTTGATACAAAAATCAGACAAGGACACAACAACACACACACACACACACACAATTAATTAAATTAAATTAAATTAAATTAAATAGAAGGAAAAGAAAGAAAAAAGAGAAGAAAAAATGCAGGCCAATATCCCTGAAAAATATAGATGCAAAAATCCTTGACAAGATAATAAAAAATCAAACCAAATAGCATATTAAAAAGATTATGGAGTTGGTTCTTTGATAGTTTAGACACTGGACTCCCACATGACCAACTGTGGTTTGAGTCCAGGGTCTGGTGGCTTGATTTCTTACTTTTCCTCTTTCACTCTCTATGTCTCTCTCTGGTTAAAATATAGTAATAAAGTTAAATAAATAAAATAATTATGTAAGAAAAAAATATTTATAGCATGATCAAGTAGTCTTTATCCTGGAAATTCCTGGGGATGACAGGATGATTCCATATTCACAAAACAATAAATGTCATATATCACATTAACAGAAGGAAAAATAGAAAACATATAATCATATTGATTTATTGCATAAAAAGCACTTGATAAAATACATTTTTCATGATTTAACTTTCAACAAAATAGATTTAGAAGATACATTCCTCAACACAATAAAAGCCAACTATAAGAAACCCATTACTAAAATACTGAATGAGAAAATCCTGAAAGCTTTCCTACTAAAATCCAGAACAAGACAAGATTGTCCACTTTCACATTTACTTTTTTTTTCTTTTTGGAGAGGTTTTTGCCATAGGGCGCATGCGCTCACCAGACAGAGAGAGACAGAGAGACAGAAAGCGAGGAATCACCCCCCCAGGGGGGATGGTCACGCCATTCTCCTCTCGGGATCTTGGGCATGCACGCACACACGCCCAGCGTGAGTTTTAAGCCACTGGGTCTGGGACGCGAACCGCAGGTTGACTACGTGGGAGTCCAGCGACATAGCCATTACGCTAACTGCTGGTCCCCTTTCACATTTACTTTTCAATATCATATTGGAAGTCACAGTCAACACAATCACACATGAGAGTAAATAAAAGGAAAGGAAGAGGTGATATAAGTACATAAGAAAGGAAGAGGTGAAATTATCACTACCTGCTGATTACATGATTATATACATAGAAAACCCAAAACAATCCTCAAAAAAAACCCCAAGAAATGATAAATGAATCCAGTAAAATTGCAGTATACAAAATTAAGACACAAAAACCTATGACTTTTTCTAATACACTAACAGTAAATGAACTGAGTCAGAACTAAAGAATAAAATCCCATTTATAATAGCCACAAAAAAATACAGTAGTTAGGAATAACTAACAAAGAGATGAAAGACCTCTACAAGGAAAACTGAAGAAAGAAATTGAAAATTACACACACACAAAATAGAAAGGTATCTTTTGTGCTGCAGTTGGAAGAATTAATATAATTAAAATGTTGATTCTACCCAAATTAATTTACATATTCAATGCAATTTCCATTAAATTAACATTCTCCCCAGAAATAGAAAAAATAAAGATAAAATTTGTTTGAAATTATAAAAGACCCAATATCACCCAGACAATATTATGCAAAAAAATAATTAAATAAAGTCAGAGGAATCTCACTACCCAATCTCAAAATACATTACAAAGCCATGATATATCAAAACAGCATGGAATTGGCACAAAAACAGACATATACACTAATGAAACAGAACTTAGAATCCAGAAATAAGCTCCAAAACATACAGCCAACTAATTTTTGACCAAGGACACAAGATAAACCAATTGGGGAAAGAAAGTCTCCAGAAAATTGTGCTGGACAAAGTAGATATCCATCTGCAGAAAATGAAACTAGACTCTTATCTCTCACCATTAACAAAAGTCAACTCAAAATGAATCAAAGAGCTAAATGTAAAGACTAAAACACTGCTTTTGAAAAATTCAGGGGAAATATTTGAAGATATAGGAAAAGCAAAGATTTCTTAAATAAGACCCCTGAAGGACTGGCAACAACTCCCAAAATACACTAGTGTTATTATATTAAACTAAAAAGCATCTGCATAGAAAATAAAGCAATAAATAAAAAGAAAGCCCACAGAATGGAAGAAAATATTTGCAAATTATATTTCAGATAAGGGATTAATAATTAGACTATATAGGGAACTCAAGCAGTGTACCTGCAGAAAAAAACAATAATCAAATTTAAAAATGAACAATTGATCTAAACCAACAGCTCTCAAAGGAAGACATACGAATGGCCAAAAAGCATATGAAAAAATGTATGATGTCTCTTATCATACGGGAAATGCAGATCAAAGCCAGAATGAAGTATCACCTAGACCTCTACAGAGTGACTATAATCACAAAAATAAAGAACAAGTTCTGGTAAGGCTGTGTTGAAAAGAGACCCCTCAGTCATTGTGAAAAGCAATATGGGCATTTGTCAAAATTTACAAATTGAATTACCATATGATCCAGTAATCCTAGTACTGAGTATTTACCCAAAAGACGAAAAATAACTCAATTGGGCAGACACTTGAACATTCATGTTTATGCAGCTTTATTTGCAATACCTAAGACATAGAATCAACCTAAGTGACCAATAACTAATGACTGGATTTTTGAAATGTGGTACATATACACAATGGAATGCTTCTTAGCTATAAAAAATAAATTAATTAAAAAAACACTATCTTTCAATACAGAGTGGTTGAATCTAGACAAGCTAATGCTAAGTGAACTAAGTCAGATATGAGGGGGAAAAAAGAAACATCATTTTTCCTTGCTCAGTACATATTGAACGTATGTACTTCATGGCAGAAATTGAGAGGCTTGAAGATGTAGAAGAGTAGACAACAGGATATACTAGAGACTGCCTAGTGGGTGAGGAAATAGGAGCGATCAGTAGTAAAAGCTTTTAACAAACACAGGAATGCAGGTAGATAGGGAAAATTGACTGGAATGGCACATCATAAATGAGTGAAAAAAAAAACAGACATTGTTAATTTTGTATATATGTTTCTCAATTTTCTCAAATGTAATGTCTTTTTTTTTTTGGAGAGATTTTCACTGTAGGGCGCGTGCGCTCGCCAGACAGACAGAGAGAGACATAGAGATAGAAAGCGAGAAATCACCCCCCAGGGGGGATGGTCACGCCGCAATCCCTTCTCCTCCATTCTCCTCTCGGGATCTTGGGCACGCACGCACACGCGCCCGGCATGAGTTTTAAGCCACCAGGTCCGGGACACGAATCGCGGTCGACTACGTGGGAGTCCAGTGACATAGCCATTATGCTAACTGCTGGTTCCCTCAAATGTAATGTCTTTTATTGAAAATGATGGATATGATATTGCCCTTGACTTGATTGTTGTAAACCATATGCATGCTTTGAAAGTCTACATTATGCCTCACAAAGATATACAATGACTAAATGTAAATAGGAAATTATAAAATAAAATAGAAAAAAATTGAGCATCGATTTCCACCTCAAACTACACACAAACGGTCTTCAAAAATTTCATGGAAATTGATATTATTAAAAAAACCTACTTATGGGTTTTAATTTTTTTGCCTCAAAATAAACACATATTCTATTTTCCCACAAATTTTTCAAAGTCCGTTTGTACAAATTAATTTGAAATGAGTCATTAACATTTAAGCTACAACTATAATGCTTCTACAAAGAAATTTGCCATATTATTTTCACAAATTAAAGCAAGCAAAAATTTTCACACAAGATTCCAAAAGAATCTTGAAAGAATCTTGAAAGAATCATGAAAGTAAAACACCTGATATGTTAGACTTCATCAAAATGCAAAACTGCTCATCAAGAAACACCACTAATAAAATGAATAAGCCACTCATAGACTAGGGGAAAGAACTCACAATACATATGTTTGTAAATGATTGTATCTAGGATATTTATAGAATTTCTAATGATAAAATAATCAGCCAATTAAAAAATAATAGCATAAAGAAAGTTCATAAAGGAAGATATTGATATAAAAATGACCCTTACACACACAAAAATGTTCAAAATTATCAGTTACAATAAAATACTACTGCCACCCACCTGCCACAATGGCTAAAATTAGAAGAGTTACATTATCAGGTGTCAGTGGTGTGGAACAACTGATATTCACAGACATTAAAAATTGAACTGTAAAATGGTATGGTCACTTTGGAAAACTCTGATACTTTCTTAGAAGATCAAGCATGTATAACCCTATGAATCAGCAATTCCACCTTTAGATAATTATTCAAAAGAAATGAAAATTTATTTCTACAAAAAATTGTGCAGGAATGTTATAGCAACTTTATTTATAATAGCTTCAAACTGGAAATAACACAAATGTCCATTTGTTTTTATTTGTTTTATATTCATATCATTTGTTTGTATTTCATGTTTTCTTATTAAAAACTACGGGAAAATTAACACAAAAAGATATGACTAGATCATTTACATTTCGAGAAGAGCAGTCTGAACTCTAATTTGGCCAAAGGATCACTCTTCCTGTTAAATTTTGCCAATTTAAAGAACAAATTAAACCATATATTTGGGGGTTTGAATAAAGCAAGGTTTATTTGCAACTCCTCTCTCCCCTCCTGGGAGGTAAAAGACAGGAAATGAAAAGGTTATTTTCTGCTTGGAAGGTCTTGTAAGAAGAACTTGGTAGTTTCACACAGAGGTGCCCCATTCATAATCACAACACCTAACAATGAACTGGCTGTTCAGAGCTGCTTTAAATTCAAATGAGAAGATTAATGAACATCTCCAAAGCATTTCTAGCCCCCAATCTCTTTTAAAAATTAATTGTTTTCAAAATCCTTCCTTATGTTTCTCTAGCAAACAGCTGCACAAGATAAACAAAGTGAACAATCTCTAGATGCTCTGTGCAGAAACTAGGTAGAAAAAGCTGCAAAATTAAAGATTTTTTTCACAAACTATTTCTAACACACAAAGCAGAACAACCATAGATTATACCATGCGTTACACTGCAAAGTCTCATAGGTATACAAGTAACTAGAATTTGACTGTGATCTCAGGGTTTTCCCAATATTGTGATATAGATATTCCACTACATTACTCAAACTATCCTTGTATTACATATATCTTATACCATGTCTTTTTTGACTCTTCATGCAAGATATAATAGATTGGAGACATTTATTTGCAATTGACCATAATTGATACACAATTTACTAATAAATTCAAATTAAAAGATAATTTCCTGTTATATTCTTTTTAAATCGGTAGTAAGAAAAGTATATTCCTAATACACTTTAAATGAGGCATGTCATTACAGCTGAATTATTACAACAGATTTCTTTCCGTGTAGTCATACTGGCCTGAAACAGCAAGGAATCTGTGGCTCACTGATAAATGCATGATAATCACATGTTTTCTTATTTTCTAGATGACTTCATGGATTATTTCATTTTAAATGTCCTCTACACTTAAAGGTGATTAAAAGCCAAATACTGCAACAATCTTGCAATAATGCATTCTATGATGAACATCATGTGGTTACTTCCAGTGGACTGATTGGAAATATCTCTTATAATGGAATGATCTGAAATATCGAACAAATCTAGAAAGCAAGTCACTTTATTGAAAGTTTAACTTCTTTAGTCTAGAAATAATCAAGCTACAAAACACAATGCATTATGAGGCAGTACTCATAAGCTAACCTTCTCATCTCTAGTCATATATCTCCTACTTTACTTTCTTTTTTCACTTTAAAAAGATTTTTCATCGTCTACTTATTTTGTGTAGCTTTTTATTCATTTTACAACCTTTCATATCTATATGATGAGACTGCCTGCCATACAGGCTGGTCCCAGACCACAGAGTTTGAGCTCTGTGCATAGGGGGTCAAAACCCACATGGCCGATTGTGTCTCAACTCCCAACTCCAACAGCTTTAAGAACATGTTGGGTATATGTGTGTGTGCGTGTGTGTGTACCTAAAATCTTGATGGGATGAACAAATGGAGGAAGAAGGATTTTGATATGGCCATGCCCCATTAAGAGGTTCTCTCTCTCTTCCTCTCTCTCTCTCTTTCTCACGTGCTTGTACTCTTCAGAAAAAAAAAAAAATCCTGCCAGAGAATTCTCAACTATTATGTTGACCCTTGTGGTCATTTCAGCTAAAAGTGGTAAACTGGAAATATTTTGATTCTCTATTCTGATTCATTTATTTGACTTCTTATTCAATAAGTACAAAACCCCCTGAACATGACATGATAATCATACAATACGTACCTGTATTATCAGATAATAAAATTGTCCCAGCAATCATACACAATGGGCTGCCTAAGAAGTTCAAAGTCTATCTGCCTAGCTCAAGTCTTCTAGACCTGGCTATAGTTTCACACTACTCCTGTAGCTTAACTATTAATATGGACAATTCTAGGTCCTTTTGTTGATGAGGCTTTTAAGATAGTAATGATAAATCTAAGAATACCCCAGTTAGTTCCTGGTTGTTCCACAGCCCAGTCCTAGAAATTGGGACAGAAATTATTATTTCCATTTGTGAACAAGGGATTGATGGAAATTAGTTTCTAATTATGCTACATTAAAATTTGCATTTTTGCAGGACATGATTTGCAATTATTTTACTGTATAGACTGAGTGCTACTATGCGACAGTTGCTTTTCACGTACTAGACATAGAGCTCTGACCAAGACTGACAACATCCCCATTTTCATGAATCTTATGTTTGAATGGGACAGGAATGGTTACAAAAACAAAAAATAATTAATTAATAAGCAATATTTTTTAAGATATATTTCATAGATCTAAGCATTGACTGAATACAAAAAGGTAAAGAGACTTTATTGGAGGTAGAGGTCTAGGTAAAGGGTATGATGTTACTTTAGATTGTGCTTTCAAAGAAAGCATTTCTAAGGAGATAAAATATGAACCAAGACTGGTGCATTAGTAGATCACGCAGAAATTTGGAATGAAACCTTCCCATGGAGATGGAATAGCTAGTGCAAAAAACCATAAGATGAGATGTTCTCAGTGTATAGGAAGCACAAGTAGATGCTCTATGTGGTGGGATCAAATGAGTAGTGGAGACAGACTGGTAAACAGAGATCACTGACAGCCTTTTTAGACCTTTGTCCTTTGTGAGAATTCTACAGAGGTCCCATGGGAAGATACTGAGGTTTCAGGCAAAGAAGTCTTGAAAATAATCACATTGTTTCCTATGGATAGTATGGGTGTTAGGGGCTTAACAGACAATTACAAAAGACACCATATTGGATAATTCTATTTATATGAACTGTCTAGAGTAGGTATATCTCTAGAGACAGAAAGTAGCCTGTCATTGTCTGAAGCTGGGGGATGGAAAGTGAGAGGGTTAGGAGGAAATGGGGAATGACTGAAAATGGGCATCAAATTTGGGGTAAGAATATTTTTAAATTGATTGTAGTGAAGGTTGCACAATCCTACAAATATACCAAAAAATAATATTTGTAGATTTTCAATGGGTGGGTAGTATGGGAGGTGAGTTATATCTCAATAAAGCTGTTACTGTTTAAAAGGATAAAGAAAGGGAAAAAAAGAATGGAAGCAGGGAGGCCAGTTTGGAAGTGGTTGCAATTGTCAAAGCACAGCTAGGGGGACAGTACAACCATTTATGAAATATCCTTTATGTCCAGGGAAGAACCATAAAGAATGGATAAGTCAATCAGGATGTTTCCTTCAGTGGTGTGGACTGTTAGCTGCCTCCAACATCCAATCTCCTCTTCTTCAATAATTAAAGCAATACTTTTCAGCTAGGCACGTGGCTACCCAAAGAATGGCTACAACTTTCCAGTCTCTTGTGATAATCAAGCATCACATTGACTATGACGCCACTAGAGGAATCAGTGCTGTGATTCCTAATGAAGTACTATTCTAAGGGCTTTAATTTATTAACTTTTTTAAGTCAGGTGACTTAAATGAGAAATGTATTTTTCAACTACCTTTGGAGAGACGTGGTCTGGAGCTAGCATGGCAGCCTTGTGGCACAAGGTCATTCAGTGGCCTAGGTTGCTTCCATCTTGTCATTTCACTTTCTGCAGGGTGCTGTTTTGATCCTCATACACATATTAACTTTTCTTTGTAATATTTTTTTAGAAAATTCATGCACCCTTCAAAGGTACAGAAAGACAGAAAGAGAGGGAGAAAGCGCCGTCCAATGGGGAGTGGTCATGTTGCAATACTTTCTCTTCCATCTCTTCACCCTGTTGGGATTTATAGCACTCATGAAGTGTTTTTTAAGCCACCATTCCAGGATTCAAACCATGTAATTGACCATGTGGGACCCAGCACTTGGCCCCATCTATTAACTTTTTTGGAGAGGTTTTTTTGTTTTGTTTTGTTTTGTTTTGTTTTCTCGCTATAGGGCGTGTGCACTCTCCAGACAGACAGAGAGAGACATAGAGACAGAAAGCGAGAAATCACCCCTCAGGGAGGATGGTCACGCCACAATCCCTTCTCTTCCATTCTCCTCTCGGGATCTTGGGCACGCAAACCCACGCACGCAGCGTGAATTTTAAGCCACCGGGTCCGGGACGCGAACCGCTGTTGACTACGTGGGAGTCCAGCGACATATCCATTACGCTAACTGCTGGTTCCCACCCATCTATTAACTTTAACAGCAACCTTAGTTAAATACAATTATCATCTTGTCTTATAGAGGAAACACGATACATAAAATTTAAGTTAATTGTCCAAGTGACAGAGCCAAAGCCATACCCAGGCCTCCCTGTCGCAGTTTCTGCCTACTATCTCTGTTCTGTAATCCTTCATGGCTGCCTCTGCTGGACCAAAAAACTCCCACTACAATTTATGGCCTCTTACACATTATAACTCAATTTTTTAATCTAACATTTTAAAAGATTTTAATAAAATAGGCTGACAGCTTCTTAAGCTAGTTTATATCTATGATTCATTTTCACATTCCCACATACCTCATGTGGTGCCTCAAATACAGTAGTGGCAAACAAATTTATTTAAATGAATGGATTTATATTTGTCCTAAATGCTTTTAATATGACAAGCTCATTGAAGCCTACTAATTATTGCATCTTCCTTGTTAATCTGTTTTTATTTTTCACAGAGAAATCTTTAATTTTACTGCATTATTTCCTATTGCAATTGTTAGTCTTAATTCTGTTCATATTCTCTATTGACAAATTTATATCCAAATTTTGCAAAGCCTGGTGATGTTTTTAAACATTTTTCTTCTTATTTGTATACAAGTCTTCTGGGGTCTTTTATTAGTGGTTTTTTTTTTCCTATTTTTTTAATTTTTATCAAACCATGTATATTTAAAGATTAGAAGCAGTATGTAAATTCTTTTCAGCATATATTGTAAATATCTGACAGTCTATATCCCAATTGAAATTCTTACATGAATTCAATAGCTATTGACCATTATAAACCTAGGAAAATTGTATTGTTCTATGTGGCTGGTTGTTAGAAAGAACCTGAGAGCTTTAACTAAGAGGCCAGGGACATTACTATGCATTTGTCTATTTAACCTTGATTCAAGCAATAAGAGCATTGTGAGCATTTCTATGGAAGCTCAACCACCCAACATAAAACCTAGTAAGATAATAATAAAAATCCTCATCCACCTCTACAGGCCTCTTAACACCTGCCACCCAGTGGAGATTCCTGTGGTACCCACCTCCCAAATCCCTCCTCACATGTTTATTGTTACTCATGACGAGGTCCATGAACCATTCTAAAGATGCTGTCCACCCTTTAATATCCTGTACAACCCTAAATTGTGCACAGCTGAGCCTTCAGCAGTTAAGGAAAAGGTTCAAAGAATAGCTATTCATGGTATAGCCACAAGATCCAACATGAAGACCAAAGGGCATCAAAACAATGAAGACTCGAAGAGCAGAATGCTGGATGGAGACAGAGAGGCTCTTGAAAGGAAAGGAAACTTTGAGACAGCACTTTCACAAGGGAGTGAGACAAGTGACCCTGTTTACCTACACATAGGTGGCTCCCTATAATTAGTCGTCTCAGCAAAAATGATGTTGAGGGCATAACAAAGGGCATGTAATATTCTGATACATCGCTTAAGCATTTTAAAAACCTTGGAGTATCCAATTAGAAATGTAACTTAAAAAAATAAAAGAAAGAAATTCATCCAGTTGCAGTTTAAGTTTATGAAGAACATATATTCTACATCTAATGTATTTCTATTCTTAATTCCATGTAATATTGCATTTCTGAGGGATACAAAATAGTTGTTGAATGGTAATAATATTAGAATCACATTCTTCAAAAATGTACATACCAAGACAAAGGCTGAATAAAAGTCAAACATAGACGTAATTTTTTATAACTTTATATGTCACTAAACACATAACTAATGATTCCAGTAATAACAATAGGAATCGTTTTTTACTTTGATTACATTTTATAGTTTACAAAACATTTGGAGCAGAAGGTGAGTTTCATTTATGAAACAATTATTTGAAGGAATTTCATAAAATTTTGCAATGATTATGTCTGATTATAAAAACACATGTTTCTTATAAGAAATAACATAGAAAAATTTAAAGAGGATAATTAAAAGCATATTGGCAACCACTCATACATACACATACACACACATACAAAGAAACCAATAATAAAATTTTACTAAATTTCTCTTTAGCTATATCTTATATAATTTATTTATACTCTGCCTTGTTCCAGAAAGAATTTACAGTGGTTCGCAATAAAATATAGTTTTAGTGAAATAAATAAAAATTATGGACAATAAAGAAAAAAAATAAGGACAAAAAAGAAGACAGAAGTGAAACTAAATCTTAAAAAATAAGAAAGCGCATTATGATGATTTTAATACCTGCCACCCATCTATCTCAGTTTTAGTAACTCTTAAGCAACTAATACAAAACAGTAAGATGGTTCAATTAAAATAATTTATTTAAGTGCATGTGGAGGAAAAACAAAGAAATAAATTTCTCAAGCACAACATATCTCTTCCTTTTACATATTAGAGTTTTTGGGAGGTCTTTATAAAGATAATGAAAAGTACTTAAATCAAGGATGGCCCTATAACCTAGTGGTTAAGGAACCTGGATCCCACATAGCCTACCATGGTTAAAATCTTGGTCTGATGGCTTAAAAGACACACCAAGATGTACATGCATGCCCAAAATTCCAACAGGATAGAGAAAGAGTAAAAGGGATGGTGGCATGACCGCACCCTTGTGGGGGTGAGGCTTTCACTCTTTATTTCTCTCTCTCAGGCTATGAAAAACAATATATCTTAACCAATCTTATGGTAAATTTGATCATGAATTTCAAAAGGCCAGCATTACAGTGTCTCAATATAGGTTAATAGTAACATTTTTCAATTTCATTTTCAATTAAGTCTGGGGGGTTTTTGTTTGGTTGGTTTTTTTGTTTTAGGTTTTTGCCATAGGGTGGTGCATGTGCTGCCAGAGAGACAGAGAGCGGGAAAGTGAGAAATAGCCCCACCCCACCCCCAATGGCCATGCCGCTGTCCCTTCTCCATTCGTCTTTGCACATGTGCCAGTGTGATTTTCAAGTCACCAGGTCTGGAACTCAAACCACAGTATGCCATGTAGGGATCCAGTGTCTTAACCATCATGCCACCTGCTGGTCCTTAAGTCTGTTCTTACTGTGCACATGTGAGCAGACACACACACACACACACACACACTGCATATTACCTAATAATTTTATGTGTGTAGGGGAGACTTCAAAAAGTTGTGGAGAAATGAAATTAAGGTATGAGTTTATTTTGGTATAAAACATTTTTTAAATCCACACATGGCTATTTTCCAATAATTTTTAAAAGTCCTTCTGAATATATGCATTTTTGTTACTTAATAATCCTTTACATAGGGCATCTAGACTCTTAAATAATACTGAGATAAATGTCTGTCTATATAAATTATGTATAAATAATATTTTCTCTGATTTTTAGAAATAAAAATGGAGACTAAAAGATATGACCATTTTTATTCCCATATATTGCCAAAATTGTTATCAAGAAATATTGATACTGATATATGCTCCCATCAATAGGCTCTGAAGGACTACAGATGGTGTAATGGTTATGTCGCTGGACTCCCATGTAGTTGACCATGGTTTGAGTCTTGGACCCGGTGGCTTAAAACTCATACCAAGTGCATGTGCATGTGTGCCCAAAATGCTCAGAGAAGAATGAAGAAGACAGATGTAGCCACCTCCCCTGGGGGGGGTGATTTTTTGCCTTCTGTCTTTCTGGTGAGGCATGCACCCTATAGCAAAAATATCTCTCTCTCTAAAACAAACAAACAAACAAGCAAACACAAAATAGTCTCAGTCTTAAAATTTTAAGTTTTAAAATTTCTGCCAAATAGGCAAAAGATAACAAAAATTAAAACATGCTTCTCTTCAGCATATCTTTATAAAATTTTATAAATGTAAAGAAAAAATTCTATTAGGACAGCCAGTTAGCATGCGGGTTAAGGCAACTGGATTCCACATGACTTGACTGCACAATTTGAATCTCAGATACAGTGGCTTAGAAAACATGCCCAGCTGGGGACCAGCAGGTGGCGAGGTGGTTAAGGTGCTGGACACTCCCACATGGCCCACTGCGGGTCGAGTCCTGAACCTGGTGGTTTGCTTTCTCACTTTCCCTCTCTTTCTCTCTGTGTATCTCTCTGGTCAAATTAAAATAAATTAATGACTAAATAAAGTGAAATAAATAATTATTAAAAAAAAGAAAACATGCCTAGTACATGTGGTGCATACCCAAAATCTCAAAAGGAGAGTGGAGAAAGGAATGAAACATGGCTATTTCCTCTGGGGTACTTTCTCACTTTTCTTCTCTCTATCTCTCACCAGTGGACTCGTATGCTTGTCACAAATTAAATAACTAAATAAATAAATAGTATTTCTAATGAATTTATGGTATTTTCATTTTGTTTTGTTGGTTTTGGCTTGTCTCACATTCTAGACTACATGTTCTGTGAGGACAGGTGCTATCCTACACAGAGCCCCACTGAGGGTCTAGAACATAATTGGCAGTCAAAATAGCTCATTGGATGAATAAATAATAATATTTTTATTTATACCAGTTTTTGTTTATCAACATTTTTACATGACTTGAAATGACAAATATTCTCTCCCTGGCTAAACTCTAGCCAGATTCCTCTGGGTCTATCCAGATTTTCAATAAATGGTTTCATCCATCTTCTTCCCCCCACATTAAAAGACTTAAACACTGGAGCCAACAGGTGGTATAGTGGTTACGGTTCTGGATTCCCACATGGCCAACATTGGTTCGAGTTCCAGACCTGGTGGCTTGAAAATCATGCTAGACACATATGCAGGCATGTCCAAAATCCCCAGAGGAGAATGAGGGAGAAGGGACTGAGGCATGGCCATCTCCCCTGGGAGGATAATTTTTCACTTTTCTTCTCTCTCTGGTGAATGTGTGCATACTATGGCAAAAACATAAAAATAAATATATAAATAAAAAGACTTAAACACTAACATAGTTGTTAAGGGCTCAAGGCCACATCGCTAGGATGAACTTAGCGCCCCCCTTAAAGGAGCCTGATAACAGCCAAGGGTGCCAAAAACAATTTCCTGTTTGTTCTAGCTCACACCTGACTATAATCCCCATCCCTCTCTCTTAGAGCATTTATCCAAATAACTTACAATTACAAACCTTTTTCTGTTCCTTTGAGATGTTTATGTGGATCCTGTAACTTAGGAATAAATGTATTTCCCAAGGACCTAAAAGTCATTCTTTCACAATGTAATCCTTAGGAAAGGTAGGGCCTCTGTCTCCATGGCTCCGTGGAAGGATAAAATCCTAATTTCAATATTTGCCAGCTAGCAGACTTAGTGGTCTGATCAACATTTAAAATGACCAACCGTTTGTAATTTGTTACTTCTCTATTAACTCCTCACTCATGCTCTTCCCAACTCATTCATTCTTACTTTAGAAGGCAGGAGGAGGATGAGAAAGGGGGAAAGGACAAAGGGTCAAAAATAGGGTATAGGGAACCAGCAGTTAGCGTAATAGCTATGTCGCTGGACTCCCACGTAGTCTACCGCGGTTCACATCCCGGACCCGGTGGCTTGAAACTCACGCCGGGCGCTTGTGCGTGCATGCCCAAGATCCCAAGAGGAGAATGGAGGAGAAGGAATTGCGGCGTGGCCATCCCCCCTGGGGGGTGATTTCTCGCTTTCTGTCTCTATGTCTCTCTCTGTCTGTCTGGCAAACGTACGCGCCCTATAGCGAAAACCTCGTCAAAAAAAAAAAAAATAGGGTATATAAATATATATATATA
>NW_006159858.1:882930-915482 GCF_000334495.1 Tupaia belangeri chinensis
AATTGTTAAAAAAAAAAAAAAAAAAACAAAAAAAAAAACACCATCACATCTGTATAATCACATCTGTATAAATTAGAGTTCAGTTCAGTTCAGTTCACTCTGGATACTTCCATTATATGGTAGCATATAGCTGATTAAAATATGTCTCTACTACTTAACTAGTGTCCAGCCTTGTTTGCCTTCCACAGAAACTCACCTTTGTTCACTATCAATTCAGGTAATATTGGTGAACCTAATGTTCTAACAAAACTAGTTTTAAAATGTTTCTATAGAGTTTTATGACAATTGTACTGATCAACTGACATTTCGTGTGTGGTTACTTTTATTTCCATGACATCTCACCAAAAGTTTATGTGGTTATAATTGAATAACAGGTTAGACAACTATTTCCAATCATAAAATCCCATAGGCCATTAAAAGCTATAAAAAATCTTATAGTATCTGCCTAAAACTTTATTATCAATCTCTTCATTTGTGCCAAATCTTATATTATCTTTTCCATTAAAAAAGTATCAAATCTCATAATCACTTTTTTAAAGCTTTCTCATAAATGTTCATTGTTTTCCACATCTTCCACTGTGATTTTATAGTTCACAGGTAAATAACAATGATGACCATCAATAGGTACCAACCACATACTCTCTACAAGATTTTTCATGCTCTTCCCCCAAAAAAACTAACAGTAACATAATGCAGTTGATACACTTAAAGATAAGGAAACTGAGGCTCAAAGAGTTAAATAAATTGGTAAAGATTGCGAAGACTATAAATGATGGAACTAAGATTTGAACCAGGAATGGCTTGACTTCATAGTCTGTATTCTTCCTATACTTTACAACCTAGGAAGATATAGTCACGCATAGACTTTTGGATCTTTCCTATTTCTCATCTTGATAACTAACATGCAGTCAAAACAAAAGTGAGCGTAGGGAGGAAAGTATACTCAGAATAAATATTATAATTATAAAAGAAAGAAAAAATAGAAGAAAACATCAAGCTGTGGCAATGAAAACTCCAAAGCAATCAAGAGGCTCCTAAAACTCTAGTTTTCTTTAAAGGAGCTGTATTTCTTTCATCCCTCTAAAAACTCTGGCTTTGGAATGAAGGTGACATACTGTGGGAAGACCAAGAAAATTAAACTTTTTTTCATCTTATTGATTCCTATTTCTTTCATTCCATCTGTTTCCTTGGCATGGTAAAGGGGGTGACGATCAACGCAGAGTAAGCCGGCTCTGTCAGTCAGAAGATAGAGCTGACAAACCAGACACAGGCTTGGGAAGGCCTTCCATGAGGGAAAGAATCCGTGCCAGATGACAGGACTCACAGAGAGGCTGACAAAATGTTGCAGACAATCAGGAAACGTCTGATCCAGATTTCATAGATAATAAGCAATCTTTTCCCGTGTGCATGCACATAGATTTGAATATTTCTCATCGAGCACTTCGTGTCTGCATGGAACAGGAAGTACATCACAGTAAAATATAAGTAAAAGTTGTCAAGGGTGTAATAAAGGAAAAACAAACAACTAAATTGGTAGTATAAAAAACTTGAGTATACCAAGTCCTTAGAGTATGTATCATGATGACATGGAAAAAGTGAATTCAATATTTCTAGGGACCAGGTGGTGGCGTACTGTTAGTACAACTTGATCCACATAGGAAGGTCCCAGGTTTGCATCCCAGGCCTTTACTGCACACACCAGGAACATGTGTATGTGTCTATGATCCAAGGTGGACTGAGGCTGGAGTGTGTCACAACGTAATGTCCCTGTTGGGGGTGTCTGTTAGTCCATCTCTCTTTCTCTCTCTCTCATAGAACAAATAAATAAAAGAACTTTAAACTTTTATTTTAAAAAAAGTTAATATTTGTAATACATTACTAGAGTGCAAATACTTTGGAATTTCACAAAGGAGTTTGCTATAGGTTAGAGATTTTATAAAAATGCTGTAGCATTTATTTGCTGTTCCACCACAAGGAGCATATTTGATCATTTCTATAGTGTCATGTCTAATATAAACTCTAAAATAGTCATTAAAAAGATAAATTTTACTTATGAAAGAATCTGAAGCAGATCACTAGATAGTCTTGTGATTAAATTCCATTAAGATACATAAATTCTATATGTCTTTATTTTTTATTTATTTTCTTTAGAGGTTTTTGCTATAGGGCGCCAGAAAGCCAGAGAGAGACTGACAGAAAGCGGAAATCACCCCCTGGGGTGATGGCCACACTCAAATCCCTTCTCCTCCATTCTCCGCTCGGGATCTTGGGCACGCACGCACATGCGCCCAGCGTGAGTTTAAGGCACCATGTCCAGGACTCAAACTGTGGTCGACTACGTGGGAGTCCAGCGACATAGCCATTACGCCAACTGCTGGTCCCTATACATCCTTATTAAAAGCTTTGTGTAGGACAGACTTCTACTCTGGCAGGGAAAAAAACTAAAATGAAAAATCAGTTCATCAAAGGAGGCTCATTTCATTGGAGCCAGGGGACCAATATATGGTAAGACTGGAAAATAAATCAGTTATCCTGTTTCTTTGTCCCCATCATCAAGTTAAGCTACAATCATCAACAAATAGTATAATGTTTTCTCTGTTCTCTTCTAGACTTAAAAACTCTCATCAAAGCAGACACAAAATGTCAAAAGCTGTAATCATCTGAAAGCACAAGTCTGATTTATAAAATCCACATGCAAATAATTTGGTTGTAAAACCCTCTTGGACGCTATTATGGGTTGAATTCTTTTCCTCAAAAACAAAACACAACAACAACACAAAACAAAAAAACAACTTTGGGTTCCTAGCCCCCAGTCCCTCAGAATGTGATCTTATTTGAAAATGGTTTTTTTTTATTATTTTATTTAACCTTATTATTATTATTATTACTATCATTATTTTTCAGTTTGACCAGGCAGAGCAAGAGAGAGAGAGAGAGAAGGAAGGTGAGAGAATAAACTGCCAGGTCCAGGATTTGAACCACAGTCAGTCATGTGGGAATCTAGTGCTTTTAACCACCACGCCACCTGCTGGTCCCGAAAATAGTTTTTATATAGGTAATAAAGTTAAAATGAGATCATTAGGAAGGGTCTAATCCAATATTACTGATATCCTTATAAAAGGGGGAAATTTACACATTTAAAAACAATGCCATGTGAAAAAGACACGGGCCATGGCCATCTATAAGCCATGGGGAACGCACTAGGGCATATCCTTTCCTCATAGTCCTTAGAAGTTGCAGAAGATGCAAACACCTTGATTTCAGACTTTTAGCCTCCAGAACTGTGAGATAATACATTTCTGTTAAATAGTGCCAGATGGTCATGCAGCAGTAGAACACAGCACTCTGTGAGGCTGACTCACGTGGAAAGGTTAAAGGATCAAGTCTGGGGACCTCTCTGAGTACTCCAGGCCCACAGATGTCCATGTGTAATCTGAGGCTGGCTGATGCCAGAAGCGAACCATGACATTGAGACTCTGTAGAGGGGACTATATCCCTGCCTGTCTTCTCTTTCTTTCTCTGTCTCTCTTGCACATGGAATTAATAAATAAATAAACTTAAAAAGAATTTTGCTGTTGTTTAAGTCACATATTTTGTGGTAGTTTGTTACAGCTGTCCTAGCAAATTAGTAAAGGTTTTGGTATCAGAAAGTGGTATGTTGCTGTAATAATATCTAAAAATGTAGAAGTGGCTTTGGATTTGGGTAATGGTGGAAGCTGGATTATTTTATGTCCGTCCTTTAGTCCAAGCTGGCATTGTTTCTCTTGAGATGGTGATTGGATCCACAAGTCAAATGTCTAATCTCTTTAACAAAAAGTTGTTTAACATACCTTTGGAGTTTTCTCCAGATCATGCGCTCTCTCTCTCTCTCTCTTTCTCTCTCTCTCTCTCTTTTCAATGTGTACAGGCTGAGTACTATCCAAATCTTCAAGTTCTAGTTTCATTTTGCTTCTTACGTTTATCTCTCTACTCCTGTGTTTTACTATAAGCATCAAGAATAGACCAAGCTGAAATGCCAACCCTTTGCTTAGAAATCTCTTCCATTAATAAATATCAAAGTTTATCACTTCCAAATTCTATTTTCCATTCAACAGAATGTAATCTAATTTCTTTATCACGTTAACATGGAGACCATCTTTCCTTCAGTTTCCAGGAATATGTTTCTCATTTCTATCTGAGCCTTCACCAAAAGCATTTTAACATTCCAGAGAGACAGAAAGTGAGAAATCACCCCCTGAGGAGGGATGCCCACACAGCAATTCCTTCTCCTCCGTTCTCCTCTCAAGATCTCGGGCACACATGGACACATGCCTAACGTAAGTTTTAGGCTGCCGGGTCCGGGACTCAAGCTTTGGGAGTCCAACATTGTAACCACTATGCCATCTGCTGATCCCGTAGTATTTCTTCTTAACTGCGGTTTCTCCTTTTTCTGGCCTATATGTTTGCCATCTCACCTAAATTAAGTCTAGAAAGAAATTAGGGAGAAAAACAGAAAAGTAAGACATTGGTGGGACACAGAAATGGATAACGTGTATAGTATTGTCAACTGAACCAATCTGAAGTGTATTTCATGTGGCGTATAGTCTCTCTACAAGCCAAATAATGTATAGCAATAGAATGTATAAAATAATAATTAATAAAATAATTAAAAAATCAAGTCTGTCCATAAATCACTTCTTAGCCCAGAATCTTTTTATAAGTTCTTATTGCCTATAGGATGAACTCAAAAATACCTTGATATTTCACAATACCTTTACTCATCATTCCACCTGTTAAACTTTTGTCCATCCTAAATGTCTAGTCTCTTTGCATACGAGCAATTCACTTAGAAAATGAGCATTCCACTTAGAAAAATGTTCCCTCTCCTTGAAAATCTATAATCTCTATTACTCATCGAAATCAACCTCAAGCTCAACATGTTAACCCCTGAGACTGAAATCATCATCTTCTCTCAGGATTCCATTTCTACCGGCCAATCATTCGCTCAATCCTGAAATTCTGATGCTGTCTTTGACTTCTCTTCCTCTTCACATGTTATCTGCTGCCGAGTCTTGTTATTTGTTCTACCCTGAAAGTTTCTAAATATATCCCTTCTTTTCTACTTTCCTCTTAGTCCTTATTCATGCTCCCTAGACTTAAGCACATAACAAAGCATACAGAACCCTCACTAGATTAAGTTTCCACTCAAAACTGAGCAAAGATTGATAAAACAGAGGGGCCAGAGGAGGAGGAAAGAGACACAGGAAATATTGTCATAGCCTAAATGGAAAGACCTAGGCCTGAAAGGAAATAAAGAGAGAAAATAAGACCCAAATCAACTGAGGCTAGAGGACAAGAAGGAGGAAGGGTAGGGAAATGCTGAAAACTTGAAGATGAGAGAAAAATAAGGGAAGCGTGTAGGAGAAAGTTGGCTAGGGTTATAAATTGGATCCCTCTAATTTACTTTTGGAAGATAAAGTACGGCATTTTTAAAAATTATGTTATGGCTACTATACGCTATATTTCTTTGACATACCTGCCTTTCCAGAACTAAAGTGAATAATCTTCTCTAGCACTACATTCTCTATAATTCGGATCTCAGTTGACAACTAAAACTACCTCTGCTCAGCATTAGAGGCTCTGAACCAATAAATCCAATCCACAATTCCTTGGCTACCCTCTCCTTATTTATTTTTTAATTTTTATTTATTTATTTTTGGGGAGAGGGTTTTGCTATCGGGCACATGTACTTGCCAGAAAGACAGAGACAGACAGAGAAACAGAAAGCAAGAAATCACCCCCCATGGGGGATGGCCACACCGCAATCCCTTCTCTTCCATCCTCTTCTTAGGATCTTGGGCATGTACACACACACGCCCGCGTGAGTTTAAGCCACCGGGTCCAAGACTCGATTGCAGTCCACTACATGGGAGTTCAGTGACATAGCCATTATGCTAACTGCTGGTCCCACCCTCTCCTTATCATAGAGTACCAACAACTCCCCCACCCTCACTCATCCCTCATGCTCTCCTCCCTCTGAAACTTCTAGTCTCCAACCCTCTGTCTCAAAGTCCTTTCCATCCCTCAGGGTCTAAGGAAAATGTCGCCTCCCTGATTCCCTCATCCAGAAGTGCTCTGGCTCCCTTCTATAAACACAATTATTTTTTTAAGCTGTGTTAGCCCTGTTGCTTTTATAATTCTGATTGTCTCAAACTACAGCATTCACCTGTCTTCCCATCTCACTAGAATATGCACAACCTTGTAGGCAAGAAATATGGCATGTTTTATCTTGCACAAAGTAGATATCTCATTCAAATGTACCGAACTGAGTGGCATTTAATCCCACTGGCCTTTCCTATTTTGCTCCCACTAAGAAATGAGGTGAGATGTACACAGGATTTTATGTGGGAAAGCGTCTCATGGAAAATTTTAACCTCTTTGTTATAGATGAAGCACCAATTAAAAAGCACAAAGTGACACAGTCTGAACCTAGAATATATCCTGGGGCCCAGACCAAAGAAAGAGACAAATTTAAAGTTGTACAAACCAACAGTGGGAGGGCCATCTATACTTAGTGACTATTCTGTCAGAGTGAAAAACCTCAAGTGGGTTGTAAATATAGGGTTGATTCTCCGGGGGATTTTTCCTCTATTTGCTGATTCAGCTCCTACAATCAAGAGATTTTTGTTGTTGTTCAATTTTACTTAAGGCAGACTAAATCAACTGATTTCATGTTTATTCCTGATTTTGTTTTCCTTACCTTGGCTAAACTCTGTGTTACAAGGCCCCTTCAGTTTCAGTGATCAGAAATACGCGTTTATCCTTTTTTTAAATACATAAAGCTGTCTACTGCTTTGCTGCATTTTCTGTGGAAATCCAATTCGTATGTTACAAAACGTGACTTTTGTTTTGAATTTTCCAGAATCCATAGGACTCTTCTTTCCAACATTCCGATTCATGATATTGATGTATTTTCTTCTCAATATCCTATAGGACCCACTATAAGAGCGTGTCTGCACAATATGTACACGGTTCACTGGCTGGTACAAAATGGTTGTTTTGACATTTTGTAGTCCCAAGGGTACCCGTGTAACTCCTCTCATGATTCTTATTCTTCAGAAATAGAAGGAAATATTGAAGGCATATATTTTAAGGTTCGCTCACTTCATAAAATCCAATCTACTCAGTGTTTACTTTCATATCATGGCCTTAAATGGGGGGAAATTAGCAAAACAATGATTAAACGTTCCTAAGCATGGATTGGGTTTTAAACAGCTTTCTTCTATCGCGACATGATATGGTCATTAGACATTTAAAGGAAAAGCTAGAGGACTAGACAAAGCAAGCCAGCACTACTTCCTTCCCCACTGTTCCCAAAGTTACAGGTCAAAAAAAGAAAAAAAGAGAAAGAAAATAAAGGGAAGAGGAGAGTCCTTCGAGGCCCACCACACATTAATTACCAGCATCTTATGTTATTGAACAATTGCTAAATTTCCCACCCTACACCCATCTCTCTATGTAATAATCTTAACCTAAGAAAGATTCTTGTTTCTGACAATTCATCTACATTGCAGGCCCTCACATATGCACACAAACACACACACTCACACACACATACGTGCACACGCAGTTTTTTTTTTTTTTTTCATATTTGGATTTGCAGAGGAGTTAGAAGAAAAGGAGAGGAAAGACTAAAGGAAAGGAAAAAAAAAAAACCAACCTCCAGTAAGTTTGATTTAAACAAAATGGTTATTCAAATGGGTCCCTACTAATTTCGCAAAGATGCGTGATAATATCCAACATGTGGCTTTAACTAGGTTTTTTAATATTAGAAATTGAATGCACATTTTAAGACACAAGTTTTGCTGATATGCTGTTGATAATATAGGAGAACTATTTTCCATTTGTTCCTAATTATCTTAAAGACAGCCTGGGGATCATTTACCCATGGTTTAAGAGCACTCAGATAAGTCCACAGATGCAACAGGCGGGCATGTGTGTCAGCTACTGCACTGGGGCTCTTTGAGGGTGGCTTAGCCAAGACTATCCTCTTATGTCTGAAACCACTAGATACGGTTCCTAAGGTCAAGCAATACTGAAAAAGAAAATCCTTCCTTTGTCAACAGTCTTAGGGTGTGGGTTCTGAAGCCAGACTGCCAGGCACCACTATCTAACTAACTGGGTGACTTTGGACAGGTTAGTTGCCCTCTCTTTGCCTCAATTTCCTCATCTGAGAAATGGGGACATGCATACCTTATATGGTTACCAAAAGGATTAGAGCATTTAGAATGCTGCCCACATCATAAATAGCACTCGATTATTGGTCTGCCTCTAGCTTAGCACCTTTGGTCTTTGCCCTTCTTCCCAAGCTCCTTTTGTGGAATCGCGCAAACAAGATTTCTTCCAATTCTTCCAACATGCTCTTCTTTCCTCTCCTGAAACATTTTCTTTTCTACCGGCTAACTCTCACTCCCTCTCCAGGTCCCTGTGCATCAGTACTCTCTCTAGTCTGACTAGGGTGGTTCTCATTCTATATGCTCACAGCCCCCTGAGTTGTGTGTATAACCCTCCATTTTTTTTTAACAAATTTCTTTAATTTAATTTATTTTAATTATTTATTTATTCTTTTTTTTTTTTAATTTGACCAAAGAGAGAGAGACAGAGAAACAGAGAGGGAAAGTGAGAAAGCAAGTCACCAGGTCTAGGACTTGAACCGTGGTCAGCCATGTGGAAGTGTCCAGCACCTTAACCACCACACCACCTGCTGGTCCCAACACTCCATTTCAATATTTATCGATCTCCCCCACTGGACGTGAGGCTCTGAGGTAGAGAGAGGACCTATCTTGTTTATTGCTGCAATCCCATCTTGTGAAAAATTACCTTGCACTGGAACCATCTGTATTTTTTCTTTGCAATGCTGAAAAGAAAAAATAAATAAATAAACAAGCCAACAAACAAATAAACCTTCCTTCTTGAGTGTACCCAGCTAAAATAGGTAACAATGCAGGGGAGGGAGACGGGAGAAAATTATGTTCTCTTGAGAACATTTTTAATTTTAATCTTTCCTGAGATCTGGGACACCCTTTCAATCTGAAAAATCCAAGTGTTTCTTTGGCTCAGGGATATATTCACACATGCATATGTACACGTGCATGCACGCTTTTATGCATACACACATGCACACTACTATTTATTGCTCCATTTCTATTTCTTCCTTTATCTGCTTTGGCAACGTTTATTGTTTGCTTATTATATCTGGATTTGTCTTCCTTGTCTCTTAGCTCATCTTTTCACTCACCATTTTTATTCCTTTCACCTCGTTTCTTTGCTGCGTGTTTGAAATTGTTCCTCCATTTGGTCTTACAGATCACTAATTTTGTTTTCAATGGTATAAATTCTTTTCCTCCCTTCCACTAGAGAGCTATTTTAATTTGGAAATTGTCATTTTACTGTTCTCATTATTTCCCTAAAGCATAGCTGAACATGCTTAATTTCTTTCTCTTGTTTGTTTGTTTGCTGAAAGATCTACTTTAATTCGTCCTCCATACAGGGCAGCGTGGTTTCTCTTCTCCACGTATTGGAGACCCTTTCATGTCATGAAGAGGATCCCTTTGTACCTTGCAGCTCAGACTGCTAAGGCTTGAGGCATGCTTGACTGGTTGACTATAAGAGCTAAAGTTGGAGTTTCTTCTCTAGGAGGCTACTCATAAAGTGGCAACAGCCAGCTAGGACCTCTGCACTTGGACCTTGTCTAACAGTGAAGGGTTTGCTCACTCCTCTCCAGGTTACACCATAGAGGCGAGTCTCTACCAAGCATGGCACTGGAAACACTGTGGTTCTGTGCCTGCCCTCCCCTGGCCTTCCAGTCCTTCACATGTTCTCAAGGACTCCAGACCATAGGAGGCTGAATTTTATACCACCCGAATATACACTGCAGAGTACTCAGAGGTAGATGGCTGTCATGGGCCTGTGTTCAGACTGCCATTTCCTGTTATTTTATTTTAAAATTATCTAAGAGAATGCGAGTCAATGAGGAATATGACAAGCCCTTTCAGAAAAAAAAATTTTTTTACACTCAAAAAAGTTGAAATGTTCAAAGTTAAAACAACCATTTAAGAGTCATTTTCCATTTTTCAAAGAAAAACTGCAAAATTAAAACTTCTCTGAAGTTTAATAAGTCTCCCTGTAAGACACCAAATTCACGTGGAAAAAAATCAGCCTCAAAGTTTGATGTATTCTGGGATCAGCAGTTAGTGTAAAGGCTATGTCGCTGGACTCCCATGTAGTTGACCGCAGTTCACGTCCCGGACCCGGTGGTTTAAACTCACACCAGGTGCGTGGGCGTGCGTGCCCAAGATCCTGAGAGGAGAATGGAGGTGGGGATTGGGGCGTGGCCATCTTCCCTGGGGGTGATTTCTCACTTTCTGTCTCTCTCTGTCTTTCTGGCGAGTGTATGTGCCCAATAGTAAAAATCCTCTAAAAAAAAAAAAAAAACAAAACAAAAAACTTGATGTATTCTTTCAATATATCACAGATGGCCTTGAAATATTGAATATAGTGGCAATGCAGAGATTAAGAGCATAGACTTCAGGGTATGCTACATATCCCTTAATTGTCTCAGTTTTCTCATCTACAAGAGGGGTTTAATACTATTTAGTATCCACCTCATATAGCTATAAAGTAAATGAGCAAATATTTAAAAGTGCTCAGAATAAACAGCACCCAGCATATAATAAATGCTAAAAAAAGTTTGATAAATGAAATAAGTAAAATGAGATGAAATGAAATAAGTTCAAAACCAGTATTTAGGGGCCAGCAGTTAGCATAATGGCTATGTCACTGGACTCCCATGTAGTTGATCGCAGTTCGAGTCCCGGAACTGGTGGCTTAAACTCACACCGGGCATGCGAACATGTGTGCCCAGGATCCCGAGAGAAGAATGGAGGAGAAGGGACTGTGGCATGGCCATCCCTCCTAGGGGGTGATTTCTCGGTTTCTGTCTCTCTCTGTCTCTCTCTGTTTTTTTTTGGTAAGCACACATGCCCTATGCCCTACAGCAAAAGCCTCTCAAAACAAACAAACAAAAAAAAAAACTAGTATTTAAAGCTGTGAAGTGAACATTATAAGGAATTTTTTTAACCATAAAAATGGGCGCTCTGCTACTTGTTTGAAAATTATTTTCTCTCTTTTTTTAGTTTTGTTTTTTGTTCTTTTTTGGTTTTTATTTTGTTTTGTTTTTGTTCTTGCCATAAGGCACATGCCCTCACCAGAGAGAGACAGAGAGAGAAAAGGAAAGTGAGAAATCACCGCTCAACCCCAGGGATAATAGCCACACTGCAGTCCTTTCTCCTTCATTCTCCTCTTGGGACTTCGGGCACACACACACACACACACACACACACACACGCACACACACACACACACACACACATCGCTCTCGCATGATTTTCAAGCCATTGCCGTATGGAAATCAAGCATCTTAACTACCCAAACTGATTTTCTAGCAGGTATTATAACAAGGACTGTGGTGTAGACTGTTCTGGAATTTCTAGTGAGAGGAAAGATGATGAAAGAAGTGGGAATTTTTCTTTAAAATTTTACCTGAGGAGCAGATGTTAGTGCAGCAGGAAAATGCATCAGTCTGTGAGGCTGAGCCGGATGAGGGCTCCAGGTTCACATTCAGAGACCTCCCTGAGTATTCTGGGCACACATGTCCTCATGGGCTACAACTGGCTGAGGCTGAGGCTGGATTACAACATCAAGACCTTGTTAGTGGTGCCATCTCTCTCCTTCTCTGCCCCTCTAACTCATGGAAGAAATAAATAAAATTTTAAAACTTTTTTAAATAAAAAAATAAAATATTTACTCCAAGTACATATTTTCATTATAATCCTTTCTCCAACTTAATGGTCAGATTACAAATTATTTCTGTCTGTTTAGATAACATTAAAAGTAGCCTGAGGAGCCAAGAAGTAGCCCAGTAATAAGACATCTCGTCTTATATGGTTGAGGCTAGGGGTGTATCTTTGTTTCTCAATCTCTCTCCTCTTGAAGAAGAAGGAGAAGGAAGAGAAGAAGAAGAGGAGGAGGAGGAGGAGGAAGGAGAAGGAAGAAGAAAAGAAAAAAGAAAGAAAAGGAAGGAAAGAAAGAAAGAAAGGGGGAGGGAGGGAGGGAGGGAAGAAAGGAAGAAAGGAAGGGAAAGAAATAGAGGGATAATCTTTACTTTAAAAACAAGACTCACCTCCTACATTAATGATGGGATTTGTCTAATCCCAACTTCTTCTGAGCATCATGATTTGCTCTCCAGACCTGGAGAAGCCCAAAACACAGCTATGCCATAGCTTGTCTCTAAGTAAATATTATGCCCCTTGATTCCACACAAAGAATCCAAATGTTGGAGAAAATATTAGAAGGAAGAAAGGTGAAGAAAGAAAAGGAAAAAGAAAAAGCTAAATAGCCTGGGGCCACCAGATGGCATGGTAGTTAAGATGCTGGATTCCCACATGGCCAACCACCATTCAAATCCTGGACCTGGTGGTTTGAAAAAGCACATCAGGAGCACGTGTGTATGTGACCAAAATCCTGAGAGGAGAATGGAAGAGAAGAGATTGCAGTGTGGTCATCCCCCTTAGGGGTGATTTCTCACTCTCTGTCTCTCTGTGGCAAACACACACGCCCTATGCCAAAAACTTTTAAAAAATAACAAAAGAAAGAAGAGAAAGAGAAAGAAAGGAAAGAGAAAGAAAGAAAGCTTCATCTTTCCCATGTTTTAGAGATCAGTACATCCACAAGACAGGACAGAGATCTATTTCTGAGTGTGCCCATATTTTTGGTAAGAGTGAGAAAAAGAGAGAAAGCAAAGAAAGAGGAGGATAGAGAGAGGGTTTTTTGTTTGTTTGTTCATTTGTTTTGTTTGTTTGGGTTTTTTTGTTTTTTTTTTATGAAGTCTCACCATTGCAATCCTCTGCCCAGCCGCCTATCAGCCAGGATTACAAGCACCCACTACGCCTAACCTATTCAGGTCTGTCTGGGATTGGAATCCAGACCGTCCATGTGGTCCCAGCCTTGCTCAGTGGGATCCTACTATCTGCAGTGCCCTACTGCCTGTGCCACTATGGCTGGGCTCCCTGGTATGCCCACCTTTAACATATTCCTCATATTCACAATTGCTCCATTAGCTTGTGCCCAAATTGTATACACTGTCTGGCAACAGTGGTGTGGCCAGAACACAGCACTGTGAAGCTGAACCCACAGGGGCAGGTTCTGGCTTTGCATCTGAAGATCATCCTATAGGTGTTACATAAACCCAGGAGTATTCATGGTCTGGACTGGCTAAGACTAGGGGTGGGTTGGGAATGAAGACCTGTTGGAGATATCTGCCTCTTTCTCTCCCTCTCTCTATCTCACTTTGTCATGAAAGAAAGAAAATAAAAAGAAAGTTTTTTTTTTTAATGTATATACAAATGAACCATTTTGCTATTTCCTTCCTAATGCTATAGTCACAATGATAAAAGAAAGAGAAAAATGTTACCTGCATCAGAGCAATGACAGAAATGTCAAAAGTCCTAGTAGTTAAATATTGCGTTGTCAGAAAAGTCCTGATGCATTTATTTTATGTGTTTCTATGCCAAAATGTGTCATGACTTTTCCAATGACCCAGTAGTTTCAGAATGATAAATTACAAAGTGTAGTATTTACTGAGACATCTTGATAAGCACTTCACCTGCATTATCTCATTTGATTTTCTGGTAAATAGAATTTAGTATTTCACTTTCCTAATTACCACATAGCTCTTCATGATCTCTTAGGTAGCTGTATCTTTTCTATTTCTAAAGTGCAGGAAACAAAATACCAAGGTAAATTTAATTTAGTTTTAATAATTTTGATGAACTAAGTGACAAAGAGTTTTGAAGTAAAAACGTGTTTTTATCTGTGCAAAGGAGGGATGTTAAGCAGCATGCCATAAATGGTTGGCTATGAAGCTCCGAATAAGCTTCCATCAGCTTTATAATTCACTCACAATATCCAACTTGAGCCAGGCAACAACGTGGGTGTTTATCTTACTTGCTCTGTAGTAGAAGCTTTGACTCATTACGTTTCTTGTCAGTCTTCTATGCCACTTAATGACATACAGAATCCAGTTCAAAGATAATCTGTTCAGGACTTTTTTTTTAAGAGCAGCTGAGGCTCGTGCATTCGAGAGAAAACAAATATATGTGACACACAGAGCTAGGGAGGAGGTCGAGTCAACTGCAAATTTGGATTTTCAAATCTACTCCATTGCCCAGGTCCTGACCCTAACCTTCTGTCTCCCACTGGCAAAGAGAACCAGAGTGTTCTTCCTCTCATAACATGAGAAGCCACTCTTCTGTGTGAAATCCCCCATCAATTTTGCAGAGGTTTTCTGCCATTATCACACTCCAGGTAGGCAGTTGTCACGAAGCATTAGAGCTGACAGAGGCTGACAGCATAACTGCAGGCGAGCTCCGGGCTCAACCTAGTGCAGCACCTGCCGCCTGCTCAGGCCGGAGTGTCCTCTGTCAAGACACAGCCTGGCAAGAGGCCTCAGGAATCACTTTGTATCGGTGCCCTTCATTGACAGCACGCTGGAGGGCAGCCTGTCTAGCAAAGGCAGGACAGAAACCTTTGCCAGCCACCTGCCTGCCCCCATATGGTGGCCATTTAAAAACCCATCACTTTTACAAAGAAACTCTCAAATTATTTATTCATCAAGTGCAGTTTTGACTGACCCAACTGCCTCAATGCAGGATCACCTGACTCTGTGATTGGGAGAGCCTTGTTTTCACAGGACTTCATGTGTGTATCACTAAGGAAGAAATCGCTAAATATAGCTGGGTGAGCTAATCAAGTCCATTCTGCCTTCTGGTCTCTCACTGCTCCAAGAAGGGCACTCCTGGGGGACAGGAGCACTTGCACACCAAGTGAATTCCATCAACATGCCAGGAGATTCTCTCATGGACAATGGAGGGAGTGTCTGAGCAGTCTTGCAATGTGATACCTTGTTTTCTCACTTTTCCACATCTAAAGGCAGGTGTAAGGGAGAAGAAAGCATAACCAAAAATAAAAGGCCCCTGAGTGTTCACCAGCACTGTCAACAGCTTCCAGAAACCTTAACCATGGAAATACATTAAAAGGGTCCAGAAATCTGTTACTGCTTGCATGCAGGTCACAATTCTAACAAAACAGCTTTTTTTTTTTTTTAAGAAAAAAATTAAACTATATTCATGAGGCAAATTATGGAAAGCTTTCTGTGGACATATGCTGATTTTTTCCTATTTATTTGTTTCTATGTTTCCTGACTCTCCACTATCATTTAACCTCCATAAAATTAGTGGCCTTGTCTCTGTCCCTTTGTAATTTAATTTATTCATTCACTTTTACCATATTTGTTATTGACTATTAGGATTGCTTACTAAGTATTTAGCAAAGTAATTGAACAAATAAATGCAAAAATTAATGAATGACAGCGGGATTAAAGCACTATCTGTCTGCTGCCATGGTTTCTTTGTGCAGAGCTAGTGCTAAATAGGGTTTAGTAAAGGTGAATGACAAAAGTAATCATGATTTTTAAAATTAGTTCTGATACGTTTTAGTTAAAGGTTTACAATATATGTTTTAATTTTATTCATTGTCATTATCTTTATTTTATTTTATTTTATTTTATTTTATTTTATTTTATTTTATTTTGAAGTTGACCAGAGAGAGACAGAGAAAGAAGGGAAGTGAGAAAGCAAGTTGCCAGGTCTGGGACTCCAATCGCTGTCAGCCATGTGGGAGTCCAGCCACCTTAACCATCACACCACCTGTCGGCCCCTACAACAGTTGTTTTAATTGCAGTTGATAATAAAGAACGAATAAGCCAGGCACCTGAGATTTGGATGGAATTTGCTATTATTTGAATATAAAAATCTGTATATGCCTCATCTTCTCCCAAAGGAATGGTTTTTAGAAGTCAGGTTGACTTTTTTTTCCAATAAACCAGCTGATAATCACTAGATCCTTTCTCTTTATTTACGCCAACCTCATCATCCATTTCTCTTTATTTAATGGAACTTGTACTCAGATGATCTCCATCCAAGGCTTTTTCATGAGAATGAGCTAGACTTCTAGCTTCACAAGAATATTCCACAGACTCTCAAATGCAAAAGTCTGAAATTTATTCATTGTCATTATCTTTATTTTATTTTATTTTATTTTATTTTATTTTATTTTATTTTGAAGTTGACCAGAGAGAGACAGAGAAAGAAGGGAAGTGAGAAAGCAAGTTGCCAGGTCTGGGACTCCAATCGCTGTCAGCCATGTGGGAGTCCAGCCACCTTAACCATCACACCACCTGTCGGCCCCTACAACAGTTGTTTTAATTGCAGTTGATAATAAAGAACGAATAAGCCAGGCACCTGAGATTTGGATGGAATTTGCTATTATTTGAATATAAAAATCTGTATATGCCTCATCTTCTCCCAAAGGAATGGTTTTTAGAAGTCAGGTTGACTTTTTTTTCCAATAAACCAGCTGATAATCACTAGATCCTTTCTCTTTATTTACGCCAACCTCATCATCCATTTCTCTTTATTTAATGGAACTTGTACTCAGATGATCTCCATCCAAGGCTTTTTCATGAGAATGAGCTAGACTTCTAGCTTCACAAGAATATTCCACAGACTCTCAAATGCAAAAGTCTGAAATTAAGCTCCTGCTCATCCTTTGACACCAGCTCTTCATCCAGTGTCCTTTACCCCATGAAGGCTGCCATATGCGTGTCATCACTTAGCCCCCAAATCTGGAGACAACCCAGCATTCTTCTCAGACTCCACCTACCACACCATATCTGATCCATCGTCAAGCACAATCGATCCACATCGTCAACAGCTGTCACTTCCATCCTTTCCTTGCCTTTGCTACAACCACTACCATAGTTTGGACTTTCATTCTCACAAAAAGTATTGCAATAGCCTCTCACTGTTTGCATCACCTACGCTTCGCTCGGATGATCTTTATAAAATAAAAACATGCATAGGTTGGCCTACCTTTACCCCACCTTGGTTTCACACCTCTTTGTGGTACCGTAGTTTCTCCTGGGACATAGTTGAGCCTCTGAAGTATAGTCTATAGGAATCTACATGATCTAGGAATTTATTTCCTCCCAGAAAGTCTCTTCTTTTCCTTCCTCTGCTTTATCCATTTGAGCTACAGAGTTTCTCAGAGGTGTTTGGGCTTCAGCATCTCCCAGTGGTACAACATGCCACTTCTGTCCCCTTCACCATATGAGTTAGACCTTGAAAAAGGGAAGACAGTACTCAAGAGTTGAACTGTTCCCTTCCCCAACGTGCTGGAAGGGGAGAGAGTAAAAGAGAGAAGTTTAGCCAATATTAGGATTGCTTACCTAAAAAACTTCTCCTGGCACACTAACTCAGAAAAAGACTTAGTCGAAGGTATTGTCTTTTAATTTGGGGTTGAAAAATTGTCACTGAGACCCTCCTGATTTTTGGCCTAGCCAGCAAAATCCTTCTGAACAATGTAACCTTCATATTCGGGTTTCTCTTGAGAATGCATGCGTCTCTTGCCTTTTGAACTCTCTGATATTCAATAGTTAATGAACCCACTCTTCACACTACTATCAATCGTCTTCCCAAACCTCACACAGGCTTATACCACATCTCTGCTTAAAAGTCTTCAATAGCTCCCAGTCTTCTACCTGAGTCTTGAGAATGTTTCGCATATTCTCCAAGTCAGAGCATGGCAACTCAGCAGCTTCCTGTAGAATTTACTTCAGTAGTAGCTTGTAAATAGAACCAAGTAAATGTTATTTTTTCTTATAATTGCCAGAGGATATGTGCACTTGTCAGGCTGAGGCAGAGAGAGGGGGAGGGAGAAGGCATCCCCAATGAGGTATAGTCATGACACAATTCCTTCTCTTCCATTTTCCATCCTGTTGGGATTTTGGACAGGTACATAGCTGTGCCAGTGTATTTTTCAAGCCATTAGGGCTAAGTACATGGCTGCGCCAGTGTATTTTTCAAGCCATTAGGGCTAAGATTTGAACTGCATGATCAGCCATGTGGATCCAACTCTCTTAACCACTAGGCCATGGAGCCAGCCCGAAATGTTTATTAATTTTTTTGAGTGACGACAGACAGGTTTAAAACAACAATAGCAAAAAAAAAAAAAACAGCTTGTCAGAGTCTATCTCTCTGGTAATACGTGTTTAGGGCCTATGGCTAAAAGTGAAAGCTTTACTTCTTTTCCTCTGCAAAGTAAAAGTGGCAGGCGGTAGCTAGAAAACTATTAGCACTGAATGACATAAGCTTTCTCACTCTATCACCTCTGTGTGATCATGTACAGATGGCTGACTCTCAGTGAGTTTTGCTTCCTCATCTGTAAGGAAAGGACACAATTCCTATATCATAGTAATCATGAGGACCCAGCAGTGGGTATGCCCATTTCAAAGAGACCTAACTCATCTTCCCTAGTGACAAAATACGCTACTTACTCTGATCACCTACCTCGGATTTAAAAGGCACTATGGTTTCTTTCTGCTTACAACTATTGTTAAATTGAACCAACCAAACAAAAACATGTTGAGCCCATGGCTGAAGGTAAGATGTTGAGACTTTGAAGAACAGGCTGGTTTTGGTTTGTATTTTCTTCTCTAGCCCAGATGTTGGGTTGTGAGAGATTGGCTGAAATGGATGTTATAAAGAGATCATGTGACAAAAGGAATGAACTCTAAGGAAAGAAAAACCCTGTTTCTAATTCTTTTAAATCCTTAAGGTCAGCTTCAAACAGGGAGTAGGGATAGCATAGCCAAATTGGCAGTGAGTAGGAAGTGATCCAAGCCAAGTAGCAAATTACTTACTAATAGGCCCAAGCCACCTTTACTGCAGCCCCCAGCCGAGTTCCAGGTTTGTCCGCCTGCCACGACACTATGGCAGTCTGTTCTCAGAGGGACCACCTCTACAAAGGCCAGCTCCAGTTTACAACTCGGATGGAAGGTATTTAGATAAACTAATAATTGCACAGGGATGTGGTTTGCTCTGGAGAAGTCAAGACTGTGTTTAAATGTCTGAAATTCCTGGTGTCGCTAATAATTGTAACCTCTGCTTCAATAAAACACACAAATAATGTTACTGAAATATTTCCAATCACAAGGTATTATTTTTGGTCTAAAACAGATGCAGCCCTCAGTACTTAAATAGAGGATGTCTGGATGGATTTACCTCAGCTTGAAGGGAAACTAAATGCCTGGGACTTTGGCCAAGGCCCTGTTTCTGAGATGAATCTATTGAAGCGATGGCAGTTTAGCTGTAGACTATGGTGTCATTCCCGGCACAATTAAGGCACACATTGGGAAACACAAAAACATGCTAGAATAAAATAAAAGGTGGAAGCTCTAAGGAAAATAAGTTAATGTTTTTTTTAATGCTGATAGTTGTCAGACTGGATATTAATATGGATCTCAGAGGAGGAAATTGAAGCCTAGAAAGGTAATAATGAACTAAAAGACAACAGCCACTAGGTGTGGAATTGACTTTTGAATCCAGGGCTATCTATACACCAAACCCATGTCCTTTGCATTATATCATAAAGCCTTCCTAATAACTTATAAAGAGTTAAGCCCAAACCAAAGAGTATGTGGAGTCAAACTGCCAGAATTCACATCTCTGCTTTAGGTTTTGCTATTTCTGTGACCTAGGATGAAGCGTTTAAGCTCTCTGGCCTTCTGTTTCCTCGGAATAAAATGAAAGGCAATAGTATGGTACCAACTTAATAGTACAGTTAGGTTGTTTTTTGTGCATGGTGTAAAATAGGAGTCCAGTTTTATCCTCTTGCATGTGATTATCTAGTTCTCTCAACAATATTTATTTACCTTTTCTCCACTGTATATTTTGGTACCCTTTCGAAGATCAGTTGACCATCTATATATGAGTTTATCGGAACTGTCTCTTCTGTTTCATTTGTCTAGATGTCTATTTTTATGCCAGTACCATACTGCTTTGATTGCTATAGCTTTACAATATATTTGAAATCAAGAAGTGAAATGCAACAGTATTGTCTTCTTGTTCAAAATTGCTTTGGTTATTCAGGGCATTTTGTGGTTCCACATGGATTTTAGGATTTTTTTTTGGTAAGGTATTTTATTGGGATATTAACAAGAATTGCGTTGAACCTGTAAATCACTTTGTGTAGTATGGCCACAGTAATTCTTCCAATCCATGAATATAAGATTTTTTTCATTCATTTGTGTCTTCTTTAATTTTTTTCATCAGTATTTTATAGTTGCCAGTGTAACAATCATCCTGGTTAAGTTTATTTCTAAGCATTTTATTCTTTTTGATGCTATTATAAGTCATATTATTTTCTTAATTTCCTTTGGATAGTTCATTATTAGTGTATAGAAACACTGATTTTTCTGTGTTGATTTTAGGTCCTGCAAATTTACTGAATTCAGTAATTAGTTTTACCAGTTTACATGTGTTTGTGTGTGTGCTCGCAGTCTTGGGTTTTCTGCATCATGTCATTTCTGATAATATCATCTACAGATTAAGACAATTTATCTTTCCTCTTCTAATCCAAATGCCTTTTCTCTTTCCTATTTAATTGCTCAAACTGGGACTCCCAGTTTTAAGTTAAACAGAAGTGGTAAAAATGGGCACCCTGGCTTTGCTCCAGACATCAGATGAAAAACTTGGTTATTCATCATTGAGGATGATGTTAACTGTGAACTTTTCATATGTAAATAGTCTTTATCATATTGAGAAAGTTCATTCTATATCTAATTTGTTGATAGTTTTTATCATGAGTGAATGTTGAATTTTAGCAAATGCTTTTTCGGCATCCATTGAAATGAATTGTGATTTTTATCCTTAATCCTATTACTATATATCACATTGATTTACATGGTTAAAATTATCCTTGCATCCCAGAAATAAATCCCACTAAGTCATGGTGTGGGAACTTTTTCTTTTTAAGACTATTTTGTTATTGGGTGCATATGTTTACCACAGAGCGACAGAGAAAGAGAGAGAGCAAAAGTGAGAAAGCAACTGTAAGGGAGAATGGCCACAATGCAGTATGGCCATCCTCCTTTCTCCTCTCAAGATTTCAGGCACACACATACACACATACATCCAACTGTGTGTTTTAAGCTACCGGTCTGGGACTCAAACCATGTAGTCAGTCATATAATATCTAGCTGCCTTAACCACCATGCCACTGGCTAGCCCATATGAGCCTTTTAATGTGCTGTTACTATTGGTTTGTTAATATTTTGTTGAGGATTTTCACATCTATGTTCATCAGATATATCAGCCTATAATATTCTTTTTTTTTGTAATATCTGTCTGACTTGGATTGATGGTAATATTGATATTGACCTCATAAAAAGGATGTTTCATCTACTTCAATTTTTGGAAATAGTTAAAGAAAAATTGGTATTCATATTTAAATATTTAGTAGAATTTGCCTAAGAAGCCATCTGGTCCTAGGCTTATATTTGTTGAAAAGTTTTTTTTTTTTCTTAATTTGTAATCTAATGTCTTTATTTACTATTTTTTAGAATTATTTTATTTAATTTATTATTTTTTTTTAAATTTGCTATCAGGCACGTGCACTCACCAGAGATAAAGAGAGAAAGAGAGACTGAGAAAGCAAGCTGCCAGGTCTGGGACTCAAACCACAGTTGGCCATGTGGAGTTCAGTGTCTTAGCCACCATGCCACCTGCTAGCCCCCTTTTACTTACTATTGATCTGTTCAGGCTTTCTATCTCTTGATTCGGTCCTACTAGATTGAATGGTTTTAGAAATTTTGCTTTTATTCAAGGTCATTCAATTTGTTAGCATGCAATTGTTCAACTAGTTCATTGTCTTTTTTGTTTCTGTAGCACAAGTTGTATTGTCCCTTCTCTCACTTCAGATGTTATTTGCCTCTCCCCCCCCCCTTATTTTTAACCTAGGTAAGAGTGGGTAAATTATGTTTATTTTTTTTATTTCTCAGTCATAACAATAAAAAGCATATAACAAAAGCAAAATAAAAGTGGGATTGCTTCAGACTAAAAATTTAAGCACAGCAAAGGACACAGTCAACAAAATAAAATACAACCTACAGAATGAGAAAAGGTATTTGCAAACCATATATCTGTTAAGAGGTTAATATGTAAAATATGTTTAAAATTCCTATAACTCAAAATCAAAAGAACAAATAACATATATAAAAATAGGCAAGGCATCTCAGTAAAAATTTATCCAAAGAAGACATACAAATGGCCAATCATTATATAAAAAGGTATTTTAAAAAACCACAAATCACCAATGAAATGCAAATCAAAACTACTATAAGATATCTTCACATCTATTAGGATAGTTGTTATCCAAAACAAACAAACAAACAAACAAAACAAAACAAAGGTAACAAATATTAGTAAGGAAGGGGGTGGGGAGAGAAGGAACCCTTCTACACTGTGAAGGAATGTCAACTGATGCAGCCATAATATGCTATGGAGGTTTCAGAAAAAGTTAAAAATATAATGACCATATGCTCCAATAATTCAACTTCTGGGTATGTAGCTGGGGGAAATGAAATTAGGACCTTGAAGAAAAATCTATACTCTCATGTTTACTGCAGCATTATTCACAATAACCAAAAAGAAGAAAATGCCACAATTTGCGATAACATGGAAGTATCTGAAGGACATTATACTAAATGAAATAAGCCAGGCACAGAAAGAAAATACTACTGGGTCATCAGAAAAGTCATGATGCATTTCTGCATAGAAAAAATACATCATGACTTTTCCAACAACCCAACATATACTACTTGTATGATGAATCTAAATAGTAAAACTCACAGAGGCAGAGGGTTAAATGGTGGTTGCCAGGGGCTGGAGAAAATGGAACATGGGCAAATGTGAGTCATCAAAGGATACAAAATTTCAGTTATACACAATGAATAAGTTCCATAGATCCTTTGTATGGCATAGTTTTATAGTTAACAATATTATATTGTATGCTTAGAAAGTAGATGTTATGTTAATTGTTACCATCACAAAATAATCATTGTAATAAATAAAGAGGACAAGATAAAAGTTTGGGAGGTAATGGTTAGGTTTATGGCATAAAGTGTGGTGATGCTTTCATGAGTATACACTTATCTTCAAACTCACTAAATTGGATACTAAATACATACAAAATATGTAGGTTTTTTATGCCAATCATACCTCATAAGGTGGCTTAGATAAAAATAGTGCTGTGGGGCAAACTTAGAAGAGCTAATACAGTTAAAGGGAGTATTGTTGTGCCTCTAGCCTTGTGCCCAATACAGATGTCCAGACATCAAACTGTCAGGCAATCAGGCAAGCAAATTGGCTTCTCTCTTCAGCACAACCTACTGGGAAAGAGCCCTGGGTCAGCCCAGAGATCACTCTTCTAAGCCCAACAGAGGACCTGAACCCCTGCAGAAAGCTATAGCTAATGACCAAATGCCATATTTACCATACCAGAATGCTATCTCCCAAATTACACTTTGAGTTGCCCACCAAAGCATGTCCCAGAGAACATTTTTCAGAGACTACAAACTCTTAGCCCATTAGCTATCTACATTTCTCTAGTATTTTACATTATACTAGAACATACCAATAAAGATTTGCAGGAACATGTGGAAAACATTAGTTAGTATGTGGATTCAGGCAAAAGGTAGTTAGTATCCAAATAAATCAGATTGATGCTTTATCTAACAACCATTAAAGCAAGGCCTGAATTCAACATTCTCCACTATAGACAAGGCTTAACAGTTAAAAAAAAAAATCCAACTGGAAAACACTAAAGTCTTTAGGTATGTGCTTTCTCCTTAGCCAAAAATATACATACACCAAGGTTATAGAAGTTAATATTTTGCATGGGGTATATTAAACAAAGATAAGAGACACAGCAATTGTATGGAATTATGAAAAATTAGGCAGTAGGGTAAAAGAAATTCTTCCTTTTTCAAGTTAATCATTAACATTTCTCCAGGAAACAAACAACTGAGACTATTGTCTTATTTCCAAAGGTTGCCTAAGGGTGAGCAAAAAAGTTAATTTCATCAGATGCAATACACAATCCAAAGTGGTCATACAATCATTGCATGCATGTGTGCCTGAATATAAAAAATACCTCAAGGTATAGAAAGTTTCAAAGTAAATTCAAAAAAATAGGATACATGAGGACATTTTCACACAGTGATTAAACGTGTATATACATAAATAAATGCACAAGTAATGTATTCATTGTTTACATATGGCCAATTGGCCGTTAGTCAATACATGTCAGGTGTCAAGAAGGCAGTAACTGACTTCCTCTTCAGTTCTCTTTCTAGATTGTTGAAATAAAATAGCGAAATTGTGAAAGCAATGCATCATGTAAAGCATCAAGCATAGGAAAATAATCAGACTATTGAGTTATATAACCAAAAATTTAAAGAGAGATCTTTTCTGTTTTTATTCCCAAAGTTAGTCAATAAAGTTTTGAGTTACAAGATTTTACTACTGAAATTAATTAAAGTTCATTTAACTGAGCAAATGTCAGTCTGAGGCTCAGTAATGCAAGGAAAGCACCCAGCACAGTGTAGGCACTTTTGATTCATTTTGTTCAAACTCTTTTATGTCTCTATGTATATACCATACTAATATCAGAACTATTAAATCATCTTACTTTCAAAGAAAATGTGAGGGGGAAGCTATAGTGGTGCAGCAGTGGTGTGCTATTCCATGAAGCTGAATCTGTATGGAAGATCAGTGTTTTGGTTCCCTGGTTGACCTGTATGTGCCGGGCATGCTTACACACACATATGATCCTGGCTGACTGATGTTGGGCGGAGGATCACATTGTGAAGCCATGCTGAGGGTGCCTGTCTCTCTCTCTCTCTCTCACTCTCTCTTTGTTTAAAAAAGAATCTTAAAAAAATTATTATTACTAATATTCTCTTTTCCTGAAATTGACTTTAATAATGAAATATGTCCATTTTTTGGTTGTCATTCTTTGAATGTTTCTTCATGGAGAAGAAACATTAAGAAATATAGCTGCCTCTTTGGAATAAATCTTTTAAAAATATATTGAAATCATATTAAGTCATGAAGATAAATCTAACTTGTGCTCAAAGGGCCCTGGCTACCTTTAAAAAAAAAGAATTATTTATTACTATTGTTGTTGTTGTTATTAATTTGTTATAGGGCACCAGAAAGACAGAGAAATAGAGAAAAAAATAAGCTGCCAGATCTGGGACTCAAACTGTGACTGACCATGTGGAAGTCGAGCACCTTAACCACACCACCTGCTGGCCCCAACCTTGGCTCCCTTTATTTGTCAAGATAACCAACATATTAAGGGGAAAAAGAAATGCCACAACAACATTACATAACTTATAATGAATTCTAAATGTTTGTCCTATGTAAGTTCATATTTTTAACACAAAAAAAATACAACACAGTATGTCATTCCTGATACAATGATATTACTTTTAAGCAATTGGAATGTGTGGCACTGTATGGGTGAGACATTTAAGTTTTTTCTGATGCCTCATGTTTGACAATTGTTAAAGCTATATATAGAGTCTCAGAGACATGTCCAAACTAAATATGAAGACCCTTGGCACTATGGGTAGCTGAATTATGTCCCCCTAAAACAAATATGTTGAAATTTTAAGCCTTAATTACTCAGACTGCTCCTATTTGGAAATACGGTCTTTGCAGAAGTCATCAGGTCAAAATGAAGTTATCAGTGTGAACCCTAATCCAATTTGACGAGTGTCCACGCACAGAAGGAGGAATGCATGCAGAGACACAGAGGGAACACCATGTGAAGAAGAAAGATTGAGTGATTTATCTACAAGCCAAAGAAGACCAAAAATTACTGACAAACCACTTCTGGGTTCAGAAAAGACCAAGAAGGCTTTTATTGGTTTCAGGAGGATGGCCCTGTCAACACCTTCATTTCAGACATCTGGTCTCCAAAACTGAAACAATTCATTTATGTTGTATTGTCATCCAGTTTTAGTATTTTGTTACAGTAACCCCAGGATATAGTAGCACCTGGTAATAAATTGCCTTGCAGACAGGGATTACAGTCTGCTGTCCCTGCTTCATTATTGACCACAGTTCCCCTCAACCCAGGCATGAGAGTCAGCAGAAGGTGTAAGTCAATTGCAGAAGACAGGAGGATGAGCAAGAAGCAAGAGCAGAACCTGAATCCTAGCTCATGACTACAAGACTGTGCTCTTAAGTACCATATAACTCCCCTCCTGTGAGATGTTTCTGCCTCTGGGATGATTTAGGTAAGACCAAATGTGGTGACCCAAACTGTTTCCTGTTTAGATTGACCACCCACATTCTCACCCAGTCAACCTTGAGTTCTGTGGTGTAACTGGTGGCCACACATACATAATATCAACAAAAATTGCAGCAGTCATTTGATGGTATTAATATGTTTTCCATTGATTTAAAGGACTTCATTTTTCAACTTTTAACAAGCCAGTCAGAGGTTATTTTCAGTATCATTTGATCATTTATATATGCTTAAAAGCACCCAGAGAGCTAAATTTGACTTCAGGCCAGCTATTGATATTAATCAAACTACCACTTAACTCCATAATAAAGTGCCCAAAATAAAATTACAACAAAAGCACAGTTATACAGTGAACATCTTACATTTCCAAGTCTCTGGTAATCTAAGATAGCAGGCCAAATTTGGGTCTATTAAACTCTGTTGCACAAGGATATTCCAGCAATTGCCACTACAACTTTATAGGAGATTCTTCCAAATAGGAACAAATAATCTGACAAAAACAACAGGAACTCTTGCCATTGGTTGAGTGCCAATTCACTCATGTGCCAGGTCCAATACTGAGTGTTTTATGTACAAAACTATTCATCAGCTTCTCATAGTATAGATGGAGAAATTGATGGTCAGAGGATATCAGCACTCACTACCGGGCTCATAACCAGTACAAGGCAGTACTAGGATTACCACAGAAACAAGTTACAGACTTTACTACCCTGATCCTCTACCACATTGTTGGGTTACAGACCTGGGGGACAAAGGTGTGGCCTAATGGCTGAGGAACACTGTTGAGTTCTGCCTTAGCCAAGTCATTTACATCACTTACTCTGCTTGGAGATGATTGTGTCTGGAGACAAAAATAAAGAGAAATGTTACCAACAATAATGTTATAATTGTGATTAATTAATCTTGCTTCTGAAGAGTCTATGAGTTTTAAATCCAGATTATCCAGAAAGACTAGAAAATCACTCAATTATCCTCATTTACTGCCTCTCTAAGCACAAAATACAAATATCATTATAAGGGAGCAACAGTGTTCATCTCTTAGATAAAAATGTATTTTATTAGTCAAAAGACCTTGATTCCAATGTGATCCTTGGGGCCATAATCGTATAAAAAGTGCTCACTAGTTATTTTGTGGACACCATTGAACCAGAGTCAGACACAGACATGGTCATTCTGGAAAAGTTCCTAATAGTCGGTGCCTCAGTTTGCCTATTGGCAATATTATGAAAATGATATATTCCTGTCAAGAATATCAAGTGCTTTACAAGTTCAAGGTTTAATCCTAGCACCACATTCTTTTACCTTTATTATCATTAATAATATTCCCCAAGTGTTTTAACACCAAATAGGAAAGCTAATATTAGGTCATTGGGGAAGTTATGGCATATTTTTCTATTTTTTGATACACAAAAATGCCAATGACCCAATATTTAGTCAGATTTTTCTCTCATTTACTCCTTAATTAGAAGAATTCAGCCATTTTTCCCCCTTGGATATTCACCCTGAATTTGTTAGCAGCTAGCATAAAGCTAGAATATACTTCCACTCTCTGTTAACCTGATGACAAAATCAAGCCTGCAATAGGTACATGGTACGTTTTAACACCATTATTTTTGGCTTGTTCAATAATGTTAGAGGGTTGAATTTTATTTCTCCATTTCCACAGTCGCAATTTCTTTCATTTAGTATGACCAAAATAACGTTCTCACCAAGAAGAAAAACCAAATGGCTTACTTCCTGGTTTACATGTATTAAGTATATTTACGATTGCCTGTTTTTAATTGATAGTTAACTCCCACCACCCTCTGATCCAGACAGAAAGGTACCAAGAGAAATAAATAAATAAATAAATAATTAATTAATTACATATTAAAAAAAAAAAAACCACCCTAGATCGGTTAATATCCATTCACGCAACCTTCTCTGACAAAAACTATTTTGGTATTGGCAAAAGGATGCCTAGAATGCAGCTTATTCAAAACACTAGATCTTAAAGTTGGCTGCCTAAGGACATCACTTGAGGAGCATTAACATTTCCAATGCCTAGGTATCACTGATAGAAATTCTTTTTTTTTTTTTTTTAGAGGTTTTTGCTATAGGGCATGTGCACTTGCCAGAAAGACAGAGAGAGACAGAGAGACAGAAAGCGAGAAATCACCCCCCAGGGAGAATGGTCACGCCCCAATCACTTCTCCATTCTCCTCTCAGGATCTTGGGCACGCACACACACCCACCCAGCGTGAGTTTAAGCCACCGGGTCTGGGACTTGACTTGCAGTCAACTACCTGGGAGTCCAGCGACATAGCCATTACACTAACTGCTGGTTCCAACTGATAGAAATTCTGACATAGGTGGTTTGGAGTATGCCTGGGCACAGTGATTTTTAAAAAGCTCCCCATGAGATTCTAAAATGCTGTTAAGTGAAAGCACTGATTTAGAGCTTTGAGAATGCTAGATTTCGGTTAACAAGTCAAGACAGAAAATTATAATAGTAAGCTTAAAAATACCATGATTTCTAGCACAGGCTTGCCATTAGAAGTTGCTAATACATTTCAGTTCTCACTGGTACAAAGTTCAGGGTTCATACTCCCCTAATATTCTTATATTTCTTTGGAGGTTTTATTCCTTGAGTTTCTTTTATTTTTATTTAAAGTGGAGATATTTTTTAAACGTTATTGAAATCCATCCTGATCTTTCATTTGTAACACCACTACTTTTCAAAATATAAGATCAACTTTCAAACGAGGTTGAAATAAACAAATCTTTCATTTTGAAGTCACTAAGTAAAAATTCTTCTAAATACCAATCCCAGCAATGAAAATAGAGAGCATAACCTGAATGAATGGGGATCATTTCTCCCTGAGAAGTGACCAAGTTGCTGAGTGTCGAAATGACAAGCCAAGGAAACACCAGGTGAAGAAAGAATCACAGTTGGTAACAGTTCACATCAGTGCAGCTGAATAGGCAATGTGGTCCTGAGTATTTGGTCTTAATATGGAATTTCCTTGTTTTGGAGAGTTCAGATCCTTAGCACTAATGTCATGCAGTTATTTTTGCATGGTTTATTTTCTTTTCCTTTTTGTCATTCAATATTCAAAACAACGTGAAATGTACATTCTTCACATTGAGAATGAATTCAACAACAACTCAAGCATATAATTCTTCTCTACATGGAAGGAGATGCTGGACATCTGCTCACACCAGATCTTACAGGACAACACGGTACACTGACAGGGGGTAACTGAGGGAGGGGGTCTCCACATCAAACAGGTTAGGGGAGAGACAAGCTCTAAGAGAGGTTAGGAATCTATCAAATACCTTTAAAAAAAAAAAAAGTCTGTTTACTGATTTTCTGTTTGACCCCTTGAGAATGAAGTCTCCATGAAACCAGTGGATTCTGTTCAAGCTGTATTCTCTGAGCCTAAACAATGCCTGCGTATGTTGATACTCCGTCAACATTTGTTAAAGGGATAAAAGCTTTCAAATATTCAGTAATTAAGATGAAGAAAAGTACAGTGCATCACCTTTTCATTCTGACTGCAAAGAAATCAGATTAAAAAGGGGGCAGGGGGGAGGACTTCTCCTAAACTGTAAACAAGGTGTTGTATGTGGAAGATCTATTTGATTCTGTGAGTCTCTTCTGCAGGTGTCCTCCCCAAGCTGGGCGAGTTCAGTTTCTCTAATGTAACAGCCAGGAGGGATCGCTTGGAGCAGATAGGCTTCCAAGATCTCAGCTTATTTCCCACACCTCTGAAGCCCATTGTAGTTCTTCAGCATAATTAGCACATATCCCAGTCATCTGGAGGGCTTGTTAAGCCAGATTTCAAGACCTCAGAGTCACATCCACAACTGAATAAGCCCGTTTAAGGACTTTTGGCCTAGTTTCTGTACTTCTTGAGCATTTACCTAGATTAAGATAATATAGTTCCTAGTCTGATTCTCTGAGTTCTCACACCAATAATCTACTGCTACTGCTCCCAGATAAGTGTTCGTCAAGCTACTTAACCTTTTTGAGCCACCCCCAAGTCTCAGATTTCTCACTAATGAAATAAACACGTCTTTTAAAAAAAATTAATAAACTGGCTTTCTTAGAATTATTTTCAGATTTACAGGAAAATTGAGCAAAAAATGGTGCTTTCATATTCAGATTTGCTTGTGTTAAATATGGCATTTATTAAAATTAATGAACCAATATTAATACATATCATAAACCGAAGTGCATAGTTTAAATTAGAATTCACTCTTCACATGATACAGTTCTGTGTGTTCTGGAAAATGCTTGATATGATGTTTCACTGGGCTAAAAAACTCCTATCTTCACTTGTTCTTCACATCCCCTCTTCCCTTGAATCCCTAATTACCACTAATCTCTTTATTCTCTTTAATTCTGCCTTTTTCAGAATGTAATATAGTTTGAATTATACAGGATGGAGTCTTCCAGACTGACGTCTTTTTTAATTAATTTATTTATTTATTTTCTGAAACTTTAAAAAAATTAATTGATTAATTTACATTCATTCCCTGAGCATTGTCACAGCATGCAAAATGTGATTTCCCATCCAGTATATACTGCATAGTGGCTTAATCATACATGTTACCATAAATAATTTTTCATTTCTAGTTTCATATTATATATATATGTATATATATATACACACATGATATATGTATATATATATACATATATATATTACTCTACTTCTCACCCTCTGCCATTTCCCACCTTCCTCCCACACCATCTCAGCTGTCTACTGTTGTTTTCCATTCCTTTCCCCCCTCACATTTTATTGATTCACAGGATTTCTTAAATAATCTAACTACTTTCAATAGCAAGTTTAGCTGGTATATACATATCTGTGAATACATGTCCGACTTTAGGCATATAACTCTAAGTAGAATGAATATACTATAAGGTGGCACCTAGCTGATGCTATATAGCTTACTATGGTCATTAAATACGTATTTTTAATATTTTTTTAATTTCAAGAAAAGCAGTTTTAGCTTTAATAAATCAAAGAAATGCTAAGGAACTTTGCTTAAAACTTAAAGCCAGGAAACAGGTTAGGATTCTGTTCACATAGTAGGTACATGAACCTATTGGCAGCTCAAGACAGGAAAAAAATCCTTAAATCTGGAAAATGAAGCCTAGAAGAAAATCCTCAATGTTTTAGTCAAAAGTCATAAAATGCTATTTCACCAGTTCAGTCTCATGTACTTAATCTATCTTCTGTTGTGGTTGGATCTTCCCGATTAAATTTTGGGATATAATATTCAACTCCAGGCTTGTCCCTACATTTAAATTGGTCCTTTTCTTAGTTTTTTTGGGGGGCTTTTTTTTTTTTTTTTTTTTTGTTTTTGTGAGAGGTTTTTGCTCTAGGGCACGTGCGCTCGCCAGACAGAGAGAGACAGAGAGACAGAAAGAGAGAAATCACCCCCAGGGGGGATGGTCACGCTGAAACCCCTTCTCCTCCATTCTTCTCTCGGGATCTTGGGCACACACGCACACGCGCCCGGTGCGAGTTTTAAGCCTCCGGGTCTGGGACATGAACCGCGGTCGACCACGTGGGAGTCCAGCGACATAACCATTACGCTAACTGCTGGTTCCCTTAGTTTTTGAACTCTTATTTCTGTGTGTCTGTATTTAGTTTCCCTGATATAGTACACCCTTCAGAACTGCTTGACAATCTGACCTGGTGTTGGTAAATTCTTTCAGGTTTTATTTATCTGAGAATGTTCTTGTCTTTTCTACCCATATGAAGGATAATCTTGCCGGGTACAATATTCTTGGTTAAACTTGCTTTTCCCTTAACACTTTGAATATATTTTCCCATTCTTTCTTCACTCTCATTGTTTCCAATGAAAGGTCCACTATTAACCTGATGGGATATCCTTTGTAGGTAATTTGACAGTTATCTCTTGCCAATCTGGCTACAATGTGTCTTGGAGAAGATCTTCTTGGGTTGGTTCTCTTAGAGATCCATTGTATTCTTGAATCTGAATATTTGAATGCTTCTCTAGATTTGGAAAGTTTTCTTCCAAGATTCCATGGAATAGATGACCAATGCCCTTATTAGTTTCCTCACCTTCTGGGATGCCGATTATCTGGACATTTGAGCGCTTAATGCTGTCTAGTATTTCTCCTATAGTATTTTTATTTTGGAGGGGTTATTTTCACAGTTTTTTTTTTTTTTTGGTTGTTTTTTTCTCGTTCAGGGGTTTTGCCCTTAAAATCAACACTT
>NW_006159858.1:915511-932152 GCF_000334495.1 Tupaia belangeri chinensis
TTAATACTTTCAAGGGAGATTTTGACTTCCTGTATTATAGCCTTCATCTCTAACAGGTCCATTTGATTCTTTTTTATAGTGTATATTTCCTCTTTTAGTTCTTTCAAGAATTTTCTCACCTCCTAAATCTCATCGGCTCATTTCTCCTGCCTCTTCTGCAGTTTATTGTCTCTCTTCTCTTCCATGTCTGTTAGCTTTGCCACTATAAATATTCTAAATTCTTTATCAGAAATTTCCATGAGTTTCATTGTACTGTCTAAAGATGAAGAGGAGTTATTCTTTTCCCTTGGAAGAAAGGTATTTTCTTGCTTTCCCTTATCTCTTGTGAGCCTGCGGTGATTTCTAGTCATGTGATGGATGGTACGTTTCTTCCTAATTCTTGAAGTTCAGTCTGAGTGTTCAGAGGTGTGCAGATGAAGGTGATCTAAAATCTCTCTTTTGTTCCATTTTTACTTCTTGTACATCAGATTCAGTGGGAATAGATGAATATTCTGACCTTAATCATATTCAGATGTTTGGATCCTGTTCACTTGGATCTGTCTGGACACTTAGTATGTAGAGGCCACTAAAAATTATTCTAAAGGGAGAAGTCTCAGCAGAAAATCTTCATTTTTGGTCAAGGAAAGCAAGGTTTCACAACTCAAGTTGAGTATCCATCTCAGGATGGGCCTCCAGACTGATTTCTTTCACTTAGTAGTGTTTTAAGTTCCTTCATGTCTCGATAGCTCTTTCCCCTCCCCCCCAGAGGTTTCATGAGCTTTCCAGAGGTTTCATGAGCTCTCCAGAGTGGAGGCAAGGGGGAGACAAAGCACATCCCATGGACTATGATCATGCCACAATGCATTCTCAATTCCTAAATCCTGTTGAAATTCTGGGCACACATGCACAAATACCTGTTTTCAACCTACCAAGTCCAAGATTCGAACTCTAGAGTTGGTCATTCCACCTCCTTAAACTCCAGACCACAGAGCCAGCCTGATAGCTCATTTCTTTTTCTTTTTTTTCTTTTTCTTTTTCTTTTTTTTTTTTTTTTTTTTTTTTTTTTTTTTTTTGGTGAGGTTTTTGCTATAGGGTGCTCTTGTGCTCACTAGAAAGATAGAGAGAGACAGAGAGACAGAAAGTGAGAAATCACCTCCCGGGGAGGATGCACACACCACAATCCCTTCTCCATTCTCCTTTTGGGATCTTCTGCACACATGTACATGTGCCCAGCATGAGTTAAGCCAATGGGTCTGGGACTCGAACCGTGGTTGATTACATGGGAGTCCAGCAATGTAGCCATTACACCATCTGCTGGACCCAGTTCATTTCTTTTTATCACTGACTAATATTTCACTGTATGGCTGTACCACAGTTTGTGTTTCTAGTCAACTATTGAGCTGTCAGAAAATGGCATACTATTTTTCTATGCAAAAATGTGTCATGACTTTTCTAACAACCCAATGTTAAAGGACATCTTGGTTGCTTCCCAGACTTTGCAATTATGAATAATGCTGTTATAAATATTTATATTCAGGGTGCAGGTTTGACATAGACATGTCTTTGATTCAATTGGGTAAGTATGAAAGGTTTTCAAAACATTTACAGAAAGTGCATATTATGGGACCAGCTATGTCGCTGGACTCCCACGTAGTCAATCACGGTTCGCGTCCTGGACCTGGTGGCTTAAAACTCACGCCGGGTGCGTGTGCATGTGTGCCCAAGATCCCGAGAGGAGAATGGAGGAGAAGGAATTGCAGCGTGGCCATTCCCCCTGGGGGGTGATTTCTCGCTTTCTGTCTCTCTGTCTCTGTCTGTCTGGTGAGCGCACGCGCCCTATAGCAAAAAGAAAAAAAAAAAAAACTCTAAAAAAAAAGCAAAAATAAAAAAAAGGAAAGTGTGTATTATGAAAGAAACTATTTGTTGATTTCAAAAATCTTTTATACCAAAATAAACTCATACTTTAATTCCCTTTGTCCATGAAAATTTGAAGTCTTCTTACACCGAGGAGCAAGTGAATGGTAAGATTATATTTACCTTTGTAAGAAAGTATCAAAATGCCTTTCAAAGTGACCATACAATTTTGCACTCATCCAACCAGCTGTGAATTGGAGTTTCTGTTGTGACTCATACTTGCCAGCATTTGGTAGTGTTTCAGATTTTAGCCATTCTAATAGTTGTATAGACGTATCTCATCACTGTTTTAATTTTTATTTTTTATAATATAAGACATGGAGCATATTTTCATATGCAGCACTTTTCTACATTTCCCAAACTGAATATTTTATTTGATGAAGTATCCATTTAGTTCTTTTGCCTATTTCATAATTGGGTTGTTTCTTTTGCTATTATTGAGTTTTAAATTATTTTAATATTGGGACTACAAGTCTTCATTGATACTTGTTTTGCAAATACTTTCTTCCAGTCCATTATTTGTCCTTTATTCTCTTAAAAATGTCTTTAGCAGAGCTGAAGCTTTTAATTTTAATAAAATTCAACTTATCTTTTTTTTCTTTCAACAGATAATGTTTTGTTTTTGTATCTAAAAACTCATCACTAAACCTATGGTCACCTATATTTGTCCCTACATTATCTTTTACAAGTTTTATGGTTTTGTATTTTATATTTAGCTCTATGATGCATTTGAATTAATTTTTGTGAAAGGTGTAAAGTCTGTGTCTTGACTGGTTTTTTTTGTTTGTTTTATTTTATTTTATTTTAGCTTGTGATATCCAACTGTCCCAGCATCATTTCTTGAAAACTGTCCTTTCTCTGTTGATTTGACTTTATTTCTTTGTCAAAGATCAGCCAACCATTAGGTCATCAAAAAAGTCATGACAGATTTTTCTATGCAAAAATCTGCATTACTTTCCTGATAAACCAACATATTTATGTGGGTTATTTCAAAGTTCTCTATTCTGTTCTATTAACTTATTTTTGGCCACCATCACACAGTCTAGATTGCTATTGGTTTACAGTAAGTATCAAAGTTAAGTAGTGTCAGTCTTTCCGTTTTGTTCTCTTCCTTCGATGCTGTGTTGGCTGGGGCTAGCCAGTGGCATGGTGGTTAAGGAAGCTGGATCACATATGGCTGACAGTGCAAGTCCCAGACCCAGCAACTTGAAAAGCACATCAGGCACATGTATGTGAGTACCCAAGATCCCAAGAAGAGAATGAAGAAGGAATTGTGCCATTTCTATCCTTTCTGAGGAGGGGGTGGAGGCAGGTGATTTCTCATTCCCCACCCCCGTCTCTCTCCAGCAAGCACACATGCTCTACAGCAAAAACAAAACTGAAAAACAAAAGAAAATCATGCTGGCTATACTGGGTCTATTGCCTTCCACATAAACTTTAAAATCAGTTTTTCAGTATCTACAAAATAATTTGCTGAGATTTTTATTCTGATCACATTAAATCTATAAATCAAGTTGGAAAGAATTGCTATCTTAACAATCGAGACTTTCTGTTCATGAACATGAAATATTTTTCCATTTATTTAAATCAGATTTTTTCACTTCTCCCAGAGTTTTGTAGTTATCTTCATATAGTTTCCATTAAGATTTTGTTAGAGATTAACTAAGTATTTTATTTTGGGGGTGCTAGCCTGAATGGTGTTGCATTTTAATTTTCCCATCCTGATCTAAGATTATAGACAGAAAATTTTTAAAAGAAATTTAAAAGAGGAAGATTAACAAATGAAAGATATGCTAATAGAAATGTGCACACATGCACACACATTCACACAAATACAGCCACATGACACATACTCACTTACTTAACCTAGGAATAGTTCTCAGAACAGATTCTGACCTACCAAGGGGGCTTAGCAGAGATTTACAGACTGTTCATCCAGCACTTTCCTGGGAGAAGAAAAGATAGAATGTGTGAAAAGATGAACTGGAGAATTAAGTTGATGTAGCATTAAATTGAAGGTCTCTAAGTTCTTGGCTATGTGAAGTCTGATCTCCTTTCCATAATGAAGGAGAAGGTGCTTACATCCAGGGAGAAGCACACAGTGAGGATGAGACACGGCAAGGCCTCTCCTGAGATCTGCTGCCTGGGACTGGCAGACCTGATGGCTTCAGCAAAAGAGGCCTCTTCTCTTTTTCTTCCATGTGCATGGCGCATGCTTTCCATAAATTACTTTTCATGAGAACCACAGAGAAAGGAATAGTGTTGGGGAACAACCCTGTTTTGTTTTGTCTTGTGGTCACTCTAAACCCTCTCACTTCTCTGGTACCTGGTGTTTCCAGTAAGAGCTATAGCCAAAAACAAAACCTCGATTTCTTAATAGTATCTCGCCCACTGATCTAAACAGTCCTTCATGAGAAATCAATTTACATTAGATCAGTATTCTAGCATTGCTGTTCATTAGGATTCATTAGTGGCTGAAGTCAATTTCCCATTGTGTGCGTGTTACTGCCCTGGAATCATCTTTCCAACATAGTTTTCAAACATTTTTTGATTCAATTTAATACTTAATATCTCATTTTTGCACTAACAAAGAAGAACACTGTCCAACTAGTGGTGTGCTGGTACATGTTTAATAACCAGTTCTTGGGGGGAAATAAGGGTGAGAAGACATGCTCATAGATTAGCATTTGTCAATGTCTATGGTATAAAAACTGCCCCCATGGCTAATTTTAAGCTACAAATATGATATCACCAAATGTGGAGTTGGAAATTTATTTAATTATAAATTTATATGATTTGATTTTTAATAATGGTTGCATTTAGCAATTAGCGCACAACATTCCTAAAAATTAAACAATCAGCAAGCTTGTTTGAATGAGGTCTGGCATACTAGTCTCAAGATCCATTCTGTTCAAGTTGTAGGAAGAACTCAGTAATTTCATAGTCCTCTGTTACCACCTCAGAGAACTCTGTTCTGTTACCCTTTGCATTTAATGATTATAGATTTTGTTACACTCAAACACAAATTAAGTGAACTAATAATCATATTAAGTGGCAATAATAGCTAACATTTACTGAGCATGTACCATGTGCCAAGACTATCTTCTTAGATCCTCACAACTTCATGAGATTGAGGCTATGATTAAAACCATTTCAAAGATGAATAATAGATGCACAAAGAAGTCAAATAAATTGTTGAAGGTCTCCAGTATCTGTAACCATTTTCTATGATTCCATATACTCTAATCTTTCAGTTTCTGCCATAGAGTGCAGTCAGTCAGTATATATTAAGTGGAGACATACCATGTCTCTCTTTCATAGCCTGTGTGGGAAGAGGATGGGAAAAGGGGAAAGTGTGAGGAAAGGGGTCAAGGAGAAAAATAGAGAGGCGAAATATTTATGGGACACAGAAATGGATGATTATCTGTTGATGATAATATGCATAGTATCTTCAACTGGACTGGCATGAAATATATTGGGTAAATTTGCTGTACAAGCTGTAGTGATGTATATAAAATAATATAACATTTGCTAAAGGTCTGACACCTGGCCTCTGTGCACTTAATCATCATCCTCTAAATAAATAAATCATAACATTTCCATTATAGAGGGGACATTTTTAGGACTATTTGGAGTTATTATTTCTAGAGGAAAACCTGATAAAACAGGAAGTCTGTATCTGGGAGCAGATAACCAAAAAACAAAACACAAAAATTTCCTGTATCTCCAGGATGAATTTTGTCTTTTTTTTTTTTAGCCGCTCAAATTTTTAGAAGTTTGTGGCTATAATGTATGGCCCCTTCCTTTATTTTATCTATTATCTATAGAAGTTCCTGACTAAGGAAAGAATTTTTACTGACTTTTTTTAAATACTCCCTTACTATACAATGAAAAAGATGGCAGTATTCAGTAATACAAACTTCCATAAACAAATTAGATATTCTCTTACCCCCCAATAAAATCTTATAAGAAACCACAAATTACTGTGAGAATTATCTTCATTTTAACCATCTGGTTCTTCTGAATAGAGAGAGTGTATGCACATTAGCCTGAGACATAAGACAGAGAACTGTTGTTATCTTGATATATTGCAACATGTGAAAATAATTGCTTTTAGTGTGGTTAATACTCATATCATACGCAATACAACTTTAGGGCAAAATTCTTGTCTGTGTTCCATATAAATAATTTGACTCTAACATTCAGTTCTGTTTATATGTATACAACTGACTAGACATTCTAAAAAGTAATTTTGCATAAAATTTTCCAAACTAACTCAATGATGGATACCCATACACAAGAAGAAAAGGGAGCTTTTCAATTTCCATAGTATTTGTGAACAAGAGACTTGAGTTTTGTTTTTTTTTTTTAGTTAAGAGTATATTCCCTGGGACCAGCAGTTGGCATAATGGCTATGTCACTGGACTCCCATGTAGTCGACTGCAGTTCGAGTCCCAGACCCGGTGGCTTAAACTCATGCCGGGCATGTGTGCATGCATGCCCAAGATCCCAAGAGGTCGAGAATGGAGGAGAAGGAACTGCAGTTTGGCCATCTCCCCTGGGGGGTGAATTCTCACTTTCTGTCTCTCTGTCTTTCTGGTGAGCGTGCACGCCCTATAGCAAAAAAAAAAAAAAAAACTCTCCAAAAAATAAAAAAAGAATGCATTCCCTGTGTGATGGGTATTCTCTGTCCTTCAAATTTATGCCTCATCCTTCATTGCTCTTCTCTGTGCCTAGAGCTGACCTCTATTGTTCTCATCACCCAGACCCCCTTGCCCTTGGCTTCAAGATGATTTGGGCAATGGAAGAAACAGACAAGAGACTGGAACATGGAGAAGAAATGGAACAATGGCTTCATGCCCCTGCCAATCTTCAGAGGCTACAGGCCCTGTCATAAGACCCTCTTTACATCCATGTGGTAGTCCCTAGAGACCTGTGGCAACAATTTCCTCTGCCTGCTTGTTTCCACATCCCTTGCAGGTTCCCTTGACACTGACTACACCTCTTCACACAAGCCCTCCATTAAGCTCACTTTGGTTAAACACTGTTGGGACATTCCCTCATGTACTATAATTAAAAGAGATAAAGCATGAATATAAAAAATGTAAATTTAAAAAATTATCATAATCTTGTTTATATTACATTGAATCACATATAACTTTACAGTGTATTACATTCCTTTTTCCATAAGGAATACCATTCATATCAATCAATACAAAGACATTAAAATCCCCATCATCATCATCCAATAGCTTTTCCAGATTATTATTATTATTATTATTCCAATCATTTTTTTTAAACATTCAATCACTATTTATCATTTCGCTGGTAAAATGACTTTACCCAACATGAAATACTTCTCAGTCCAGTTGAGAATTCTCTAGACGCCATCATCAACAGGTAATAAACCATGTCTGAATCCCACCAATGTCATGCCTCTCTATTTGTTCTCTTGCTATCCTTCTCCATACTCTTCTCTTCTCCCACCCCGTTCCACACTATCTTATCATAAAAATGCAAATGTTATATATGAGGGCACTTTAGAAAGTTAATGGAAAAATCAGAATTTAAGTACGATTTTACTTTACTGCAAAACTATTTTGAAATCCACATGTAGATTTTTATAATATGTATTTTCATGATTTTTCAGAGCCCTCATATAATTTTATTAGTTCAATAGGATAAGTTGTGTGTGTGTGTATAAGGAGTTTTGACAAAATTGTGACAATATGTATTATGAAAAAAACCTGTGCATAAGTTTCAAAAAAGTTTTCTGCACCAAAATAAGCTCATTTTTTAAAATAATATGTTTTAATCTTTGTCATCCTGACTGGTGTTAAGTGGTATCTCATTGTAGTTTTAATCTGCATCTCCCTTACAATGAGGGATGTTGAGCATTTTTCATGTGCTTTTTGGCTGTTTGTATGTATGGTAATATCCTAGATTGAGCTAATATACAATGTATACTGGATGGAAAAATCTCATTTTCTATACTGTATTGATGTACAGTGAATGACTGTAAATAAATTTACAAAAATAAATGAAAATAATTTTTAAATAATATTTATTTAATTTTATTTATCATTATTATCTTATAATTTTCTGCAGATCACGTGCACTCACCAGAGGGGGAGAGAGAGAGAGCAGGAAAGGTAAGAAAGCAAGCCACTAGGTCCGGGACTCGAACAACAGTAGGCCATGTGGGAGTCCAACACCTTTGGGGCCATATTCTTTAATTCCATTTTCCATAAATTATTTGAAATATACACACACATTCTTCTCTCAATATTCCTTTAAACAAATAATAAGTCCCAAATTATTTGATTCAGGTAAAATTGACTTGAAGCAGCATTTCAAGCAACACAGCTGCTGCATAAATTGAAGTATCCTGGAAATGCAGATTTAATACTGAAGAAATGTTTAGAGATGCTTCTTGGTCTCTAACTATGGTTTTGGCTATTAAATATTCAAACCTGACAGAGCTCAGAAGAAAAGAAGATTCATTCTATGCCAAGTTGTAGGACTCTGATGTCATAATTTCCATTACCACGTCAAAAAAAACCTCTACTTGTTGCCTTTCCACTTTACATCTATGGATTCCTTTACAGTAAAACACAATTTAAAAATAATAATTTCTGGGGCCAGCAAGTATTGTGGTGGTTAATGTGGATACCCACATGGTCAACCATAGTTTGAGTCCTGGGCCCAACAGTTCGAAAATTATGTGTGATGCATGCCATGAATCCCAAGAGGAGATGGCCGTCCCCCTTGGGAGGTGATTTCTCACTTTCTTCTCACCGTCTCTCTTGTTTTCTCCAGCAAGCACACACACACTTTATGGCAAAAACCTAAAAATAAATAAATAAAATAATTTTGATAATAATAATAATAGCTAAAACTTATTAAGTAGAATATTGCATGTGATAATCATGTACTAAAAATTATTGTCCATCTGAAATTCACATTTAAATAAGGGTTCCACTTTAAAATGTTTGTTTTTGTTTTTGTTTTTTCTAAAAGTGGTAACATTACACAAGTGAATGATACCATACTGGACCACAGAGATGTAGAACATTTCCATTGTTGCTGAAAATTCTATTGGAGAGCTCTGTTTTATGTTATCATGAGCTCAGTTTACAATGTGTGCTCATTGTTTATTTTAAAAAGCAATAATGCTATCCATCATAGTCTCACTATCTAGAGGGCAACACATTTTGACATAAACAGATGTTTGTGCAGTTGAATCCTAAAATATTACATTTACTTTATTTGTTTTGGGAGTGAAATAAAGACGGAACCTTCTGACCACCAGCTTTCACGTAAACATTTTAGGAAGCTGGATAGTCATTTACCCAATAAGTAACCCTTTGAAATAGTCTTTTTTTTAATGTCCCACAATAGCATTGTATTTAACATTTTTATTGCAAAATTTTTACACATAAATGTACTAAACATATCTACAGTCTAAAAAATAATCATAAGGCTTGGCATTCCTTTTTACTCCATGTTAGAGGCTGGTTACCCCCATGGGATCATTCAGATTTAGCCTCATAATTTTCTAGGTCTAGTCAGAGATATTTTTTCTTATGTTTTAAATTTCCTCTCAGCCAGCGCCTGGTAAGTAGGTAGCTAGAGTCTTTCAGTGAAATATCTGGAATAGATAGTATTAAAGAAAGGTATTAAGACAATTGACCTCTTTCTCTAGGAAAAGTGGGAAAGACCGTTTCAGTCCAATCAAGGCCATTAATTGGTTATCAGAGCAACTGATTGATTCTCTCTACCTGTTCTTCTCTAGGTTTAGGGGAAACTAATCTGGTCAATTAACCTTTGGCATCATGAATTTGAAGCAATTGGGAAGAAGGCAATTTTTTATTTCCCTGGGCTATTCTTTGGTCCCATGCACTTTAAGAAGAAACTCTATCCAAGACATTCCAACAAATCCAGAAAGAAAAATTCAGATTCCTCTAATGCTTAAGAAGTGAGAATCACAAGAAGGCAATGGGCCTTTATTTCTGGAGGGAGACAGCTGGAGCAAGCTCTCTCTGAGGGGCTAAGAGCATCTTGCTCTTTATTTGGCTTCTCTGATGAGGCCGTTAGTTGGGCATCAGTTTACCCATTGGTAAATGGAATTGAATAATATATACTTACCACTCCATAGTAAATGAATATTGAAGCTCTTTGGCTAAAGAGGGCCATGAATATGTAAAAGCACTGTGAATACAAATCAAGAATTCATGACTTAGTAAAAGCTCAATATGTTGATAAATCTTGAATTTTTGCAAATGCTGAGATGTTTCGCTTTTATTCAGAATATATAATAGTTAGGGATTGAGGTTTAGCCAGAGAGGCTTTATGCAAAGGACACATATGTAACTATGTACAGTAAAAAGCTGTACATCTGGCATGTTGGGGGAAATTGGAGGCACCAATCAGTCAAAAGTTCTGACTAACAATTTTTCATTGCTTCTGGTAATTCTCTCTTTTTTTTTTTTTTTGTTTTGTTTTGGCCTCTCTATTAAAGCTTAGGTGGGAGGATGAAGTTGCTTAATTTACTCAGGCAAAATTCCATTGTTTTCTCAAAGTCTACTAAAGCAGAGATATAGCTCAGCTCCACTCCTATGCATGGCTCAAAATAGCCAAGGAGAGTTCCATGTTCATAAATCATGAGATCCGTAGATGTGGCATTGTGACATCAGAGGAGAAAATGCTGAAGCGGATGTTTGCCAGAAAATTGACTCATGAATGAGCATGGACAGAGCCACTCTTAGTTCACTTGGCACTTTAGTACCAGTTAAGAAAAAGGGCCACTTCCACCGGGCAGAAACAGATCTCATGCTAAAGTACAAGATTTGATGAGTCTCCCGTGTCTTTTTTACCTGGACATCTACACTGAATAAAACCTGTACAGTCATACAAGTTGTCCTTGTATAAACTTTAGAGTTCTTTAGTTTCTCCAGAAAAATAGATTTGTCTTTGTGAAGATATTTAACAAGGATTAATTTTTTCATAACTTGCTACTGAAAACATTGTACTTTCCAAACTCAACTTCCTGGGTAATGTGAGGTTGTGTTCCCTTTTTGCCATTTATTGGGTTGTTGGGAAAGTCATGACGTATTTTTGTGTGTGTTTTCCTATGCAAAGGTGACTCATGACTTTTCTGACAATGCAATAAAACTACAGAATTAATTCAGTGGCTATGAATGGCCATCAGAGTTGACTTTGAACCTCCTATAAGCTGCGGGGGGGGGGGGAAAGCAACGAAAAAAAAATGCAAATGTTATATATGAGGGCACTTTAGAAAGTTAATGGAAAAATCAGAATTTAAGTACGATTTTACTTTACTGCAAAACTATTTTGAAATCCACATGTAGATTTTTATAATATGTATTTTCATGATTTTTCAGAGCCCTCATATAATTTTATTAGTTCTATAGGATAAGTTGTGTGTGTGTGTATAAGGAGTTTTGACAAAATTGTGACAATATGTATTATGAAAAAAACCTGTGCATAAGTTTCAAAAAAGTTTTCTGCACCAAAATAAGCTCATTTTTTAAAATAATATGTTTTAATCTTTGTCATCCTGACTGGTGTTAAGTGGTATCTCATTGTAGTTTTAATCTGCATCTCCCTTACAATGAGGGATGTTGAGCATTTTTCATGTGCTTTTTGGCTGTTTGTATGTATGGTAATATCCTAGATTGAGCTAATATACAATGTATACTGGATGGAAAAATCTCATTTTCTATACTGTATTGATGTACAGTGAATGACTGTAAATAAATTTACAAAAATAAATGAAAATAATTTTTAAATAATATTTATTTAATTTTATTTATCATTATTATCTTATAATTTTCTGCAGATCACGTGCACTCACCAGAGGGGGAGAGAGAGAGAGCAGGAAAGGTAAGAAAGCAAGCCACTAGGTCCGGGACTCGAACAACAGTAGGCCATGTGGGAGTCCAACACCTTTGGGGCCATATTCTTTAATTCCATTTTCCATAAATTATTTGAAATATACACACACATTCTTCTCTCAATATTCCTTTAAACAAATAATAAGTCCCAAATTATTTGATTCAGGTAAAATTGACTTGAAGCAGCATTTCAAGCAACACAGCTGCTGCATAAATTGAAGTATCCTGGAAATGCAGATTTAATACTGAAGAAATGTTTAGAGATGCTTCTTGGTCTCTAACTATGGTTTTGGCTATTAAATATTCAAACCTGACAGAGCTCAGAAGAAAAGAAGATTCATTCTATGCCAAGTTGTAGGACTCTGATGTCATAATTTCCATTACCACGTCAAAAAAAACCTCTACTTGTTGCCTTTCCACTTTACATCTATGGATTCCTTTACAGTAAAACACAATTTAAAAATAATAATTTCTGGGGCCAGCAAGTATTGTGGTGGTTAATGTGGATACCCACATGGTCAACCATAGTTTGAGTCCTGGGCCCAACAGTTCGAAAATTATGTGTGATGCATGCCATGAATCCCAAGAGGAGATGGCCGTCCCCCTTGGGAGGTGATTTCTCACTTTCTTCTCACCGTCTCTCTTGTTTTCTCCAGCAAGCACACACACACTTTATGGCAAAAACCTAAAAATAAATAAATAAAATAATTTTGATAATAATAATAATAGCTAAAACTTATTAAGTAGAATATTGCATGTGATAATCATGTACTAAAAATTATTGTCCATCTGAAATTCACATTTAAATAAGGGTTCCACTTTAAAATGTTTGTTTTTGTTTTTGTTTTTTCTAAAAGTGGTAACATTACACAAGTGAATGATACCATACTGGACCACAGAGATGTAGAACATTTCCATTGTTGCTGAAAATTCTATTGGAGAGCTCTGTTTTATGTTATCATGAGCTCAGTTTACAATGTGTGCTCATTGTTTATTTTAAAAAGCAATAATGCTATCCATCATAGTCTCACTATCTAGAGGGCAACACATTTTGACATAAACAGATGTTTGTGCAGTTGAATCCTAAAATATTACATTTACTTTATTTGTTTTGGGAGTGAAATAAAGACGGAACCTTCTGACCACCAGCTTTCACGTAAACATTTTAGGAAGCTGGATAGTCATTTACCCAATAAGTAACCCTTTGAAATAGTCTTTTTTTTAATGTCCCACAATAGCATTGTATTTAACATTTTTATTGCAAAATTTTTACACATAAATGTACTAAACATATCTACAGTCTAAAAAATAATCATAAGGCTTGGCATTCCTTTTTACTCCATGTTAGAGGCTGGTTACCCCCATGGGATCATTCAGATTTAGCCTCATAATTTTCTAGGTCTAGTCAGAGATATTTTTTCTTATGTTTTAAATTTCCTCTCAGCCAGCGCCTGGTAAGTAGGTAGCTAGAGTCTTTCAGTGAAATATCTGGAATAGATAGTATTAAAGAAAGGTATTAAGACAATTGACCTCTTTCTCTAGGAAAAGTGGGAAAGACCGTTTCAGTCCAATCAAGGCCATTAATTGGTTATCAGAGCAACTGATTGATTCTCTCTACCTGTTCTTCTCTAGGTTTAGGGGAAACTAATCTGGTCAATTAACCTTTGGCATCATGAATTTGAAGCAATTGGGAAGAAGGCAATTTTTTATTTCCCTGGGCTATTCTTTGGTCCCATGCACTTTAAGAAGAAACTCTATCCAAGACATTCCAACAAATCCAGAAAGAAAAATTCAGATTCCTCTAATGCTTAAGAAGTGAGAATCACAAGAAGGCAATGGGCCTTTATTTCTGGAGGGAGACAGCTGGAGCAAGCTCTCTCTGAGGGGCTAAGAGCATCTTGCTCTTTATTTGGCTTCTCTGATGAGGCCGTTAGTTGGGCATCAGTTTACCCATTGGTAAATGGAATTGAATAATATATACTTACCACTCCATAGTAAATGAATATTGAAGCTCTTTGGCTAAAGAGGGCCATGAATATGTAAAAGCACTGTGAATACAAATCAAGAATTCATGACTTAGTAAAAGCTCAATATGTTGATAAATCTTGAATTTTTGCAAATGCTGAGATGTTTCGCTTTTATTCAGAATATATAATAGTTAGGGATTGAGGTTTAGCCAGAGAGGCTTTATGCAAAGGACACATATGTAACTATGTACAGTAAAAAGCTGTACATCTGGCATGTTGGGGGAAATTGGAGGCACCAATCAGTCAAAAGTTCTGACTAACAATTTTTCATTGCTTCTGGTAATTCTCTCTTTTTTTTTTTTTTTGTTTTGTTTTGGCCTCTCTATTAAAGCTTAGGTGGGAGGATGAAGTTGCTTAATTTACTCAGGCAAAATTCCATTGTTTTCTCAAAGTCTACTAAAGCAGAGATATAGCTCAGCTCCACTCCTATGCATGGCTCAAAATAGCCAAGGAGAGTTCCATGTTCATAAATCATGAGATCCGTAGATGTGGCATTGTGACATCAGAGGAGAAAATGCTGAAGCGGATGTTTGCCAGAAAATTGACTCATGAATGAGCATGGACAGAGCCACTCTTAGTTCACTTGGCACTTTAGTACCAGTTAAGAAAAAGGGCCACTTCCACCGGGCAGAAACAGATCTCATGCTAAAGTACAAGATTTGATGAGTCTCCCGTGTCTTTTTTACCTGGACATCTACACTGAATAAAACCTGTACAGTCATACAAGTTGTCCTTGTATAAACTTTAGAGTTCTTTAGTTTCTCCAGAAAAATAGATTTGTCTTTGTGAAGATATTTAACAAGGATAGGATTTTTCATAACTTGCTACTGAAAACATTGTAATTTTTAAATTCAACTTGCAATTTTATGTTTTTTTTTTTTTTTGTTTTGTTTTGGCCTCTCTATTAAAGCTTAGGTGGGAGGATGAAGTTGCTTAATTTACTCAGGCAAAATTCCATTGTTTTCTCAAAGTCTACTAAAGCAGAGATATAGCTCAGCTCCACTCCTATGCATGGCTCAAAATAGCCAAGGAGAGTTCCATGTTCATAAATCATGAGATCCGTAGATGTGGCATTGTGACATCAGAGGAGAAAATGCTGAAGCGGATGTTTGCCAGAAAATTGACTCATGAATGAGCATGGACAGAGCCACTCTTAGTTCACTTGGCACTTTAGTACCAGTTAAGAAAAAGGGCCACTTCCACCGGGCAGAAACAGATCTCATGCTAAAGTACAAGATTTGATGAGTCTCCCGTGTCTTTTTTACCTGGACATCTACACTGAATAAAACCTGTACAGTCATACAAGTTGTCCTTGTATAAACTTTAGAGTTCTTTAGTTTCTCCAGAAAAATAGATTTGTCTTTGTGAAGATATTTAACAAGGATTAATTTTTTCATAACTTGCTACTGAAAACATTGTACTTTCCAAACTCAACTTCCTGGGTAATGTGAGGTTGTGTTCCCTTTTTGCCATTTATTGGGTTGTTGGGAAAGTCATGACGTATTTTTGTGTGTGTTTTCCTATGCAAAGGTGACTCATGACTTTTCTGACAATGCAATAAAACTACAGAATTAATTCAGTGGCTATGAATGGCCATCAGAGTTGACTTTGAACCTCCTATAAGCTGCGGGGGGGGGGGGAGCGAAAGAGGAAAGCAACTAGAAAAGTTCAATTGTTCTGATTATCAGAAAATAAAATAAGATCGTCATCCACTGAAGAGATTTTTTTTTTTTTACTTTCAGCTCTAAAATAAATGTGGAGAATTTCACTTGAGAGCCACTGAAAGACATTACAGGCAACAGCTGCATCAATGGCGTAACAGCGAGTGCAATGGCAAGGTCCATATGGTGCCAGTTTCTTATAACAAACCTTGGTAACACAAAGCCCAGCTAAGTTAGCACTGAGAAAACTGAGCTCGTTTCAGTTTATATTTGTATCTCCTGGTGCCTGACTTCACCAAAGGACAGAATTTCTGAGAAAGTAAATATCCAACCTAGTCCTCAGACAAACAGTTCTTAGAAGTCATTTTGTAGTCAGCTTCTAAGAAGTGATAGAGTTTTTATTGCTCCCCAGAAAAAGAAGGGAAAAAAAGCAATATGCATTTTATAGCAAATTGGTCAATTTTCCTCACTTGGATAGGATTATGCTTTATTCTAAGATTATGTCTTCCCAACTTCTGGAGAGGTTTGAGGTTCTTTCTTCGATGTAAGATGGTGGATCCTTTGAGTTTCATATTCTGTATTTTCTTTTAGAGAGAGATTTTGCTGTATGGCACATGCACTTGCCAGAGAGTCAGAGACACAGAAAGTGAAAAATCATTCCCCAAGAGAAATGACCATGCCCCAATTCCTTCCCCTCCATTCTCCTTTCAGGATTTGGGGCACACACACATCCACCCAGCATGAGTTTTAAGCCACAAGGTCTTGGACTCAAACTGTATTCAACTACTTGGGAGTCCAGTGACATAACTATTAGGCCATTTTCTGATCCCACTGTCTTTATTTGCCCACATGAATTTAACAAATCTTTGTGGCTCCCAAGTCTGAAGGGTGACTATTACTGGCTCATGTAGTCCTAGTATCTGGCAATGATGACCATAAACTCTTTTCTCAATAAAAGCATTTTCCATCGTAGCAAATAGTTGAACCATGTTTGTTAATGGAGGCTTGGTGCATGTGCCCTTGTTCTGTAATGATACTAAAGATTGCAAAGCCTCCTCGATATTTCCAGCGCCGTTTCCTCATTGCCACCAGAACTGAGCTCAAGGTTATCTGTAAGAACCAACTTTGGATATGTGCATTCCT
>NW_006159858.1:932183-935977 GCF_000334495.1 Tupaia belangeri chinensis
ATTTGTTAAAGCACTTTTTTCCATTATATGAATATGGAGATTTCCGAGGAAGTGCTACCTGCAAATGTCTCTGCTGTAGAGAAGTTCTCTTCTGACATTAAGCACCCCCACTTGATGTTTGCCCACAGTGGAATTAGTTATAAAATGTATTCTCCCAGATAATCTAATGAGTTGATCTGCCATCTGGAAATACTTAGTGTCCAACCAAATAGAGAAGAATGATTGATGGAGGTGATTTACCCTTGATCGAGTTCAAAATGAGTTGCTCTTAAAGGAATGCGTATCGTTTGAGACCACTTCTAGTTTCTGCTACTGAAGGCAGGCAAGGTGCCTCAGAGGACATTGAATGCCCTTCCACAGTGATCCATGTTATTCCATCTTAGGTTTTAGTATTTTTCAGTTTATATTAATATTTTATTGACCCACTGATATATTTTTCTCAAAAGCAACTGCCATGACTTCAACATATTGGGTCATCAGAAAAGTCATGACATTTTTTTCTGTGCAAAAATGGATTATGACTTTTCCGACAAATCAATATATTCTACATTTTAAGAAAATGAACATTTTGGGCCAGTGGGTGGCATGGAGGTTGAGCAGCTGAATCCCACATGACCAGCTGTGCGATTCAAGTCCCAGACTGGTGGCTTGAGGGATACACCAAGTGCATGTGCTTGCATGCTCAGAAACCGGAGAGGAGAGGTCAGGAGAGGAGAGAGGATTACAGAGTAGCCATCCTCCCTGAGAAGTGGTTTCTCATTTCCTTCTCTCTCTATCTCTCTCTGTCTCTCTCTGGCAAGTGCATGTGCCATATAATAAAAAAAAAAAAAGAAAAACAAAAAAAGAAAAATGAACACTTGGTTCCAGGCACCATCCTTGGTAACAGTAATACAAAGATATTACAGGAAAACTATCACTTACAGACAGTTGTTCTGCTTTGAATGTTTAACTGTAATTCACACACACACACAAATATACACTTACATACAAACATATACATACATAAAATTACTGTAAGGTAAGTGTTTTTTTTTTTTTTCCTTTTTTTACAGATGTGAAAATTGAGATCCAGCCTAAGTAATAGCCCTAAATCCCAGAAAGCTAAGAATAGATCTACTTGTAGATATATAACTAACCTTCCTGATGTCCAACCAAACACTGTGGTGTTAAAGTAAGACATTGTATCCTTCCCCAAAGAGTTCATCTAGGCCCACTCAGCAGTGCAGGGGTAACACACTGTTGAAGTGATGCTAGGTCCATATGGAAGATAGCAGGTTCATTTCACCTCTACATGCTGGGCTCATGAGTTTATGTGCTAATGGCCTCACTGGGCTGGAAAGGCTGGAGAAAGACTTCAGTGTGGGACCCTACTGAGGGTACTTCTCTGTCTCTGTCTCTGTCTCTCTCTCTCTCTCTCTTTCTAGCTCAGAAAAAAAGTAAATATTTTTTATTTAATGAAAACTACAGTTAGCAGTCTAGTGCACTTGGCATGTTTTGGGGCCCTGAGTACCTTTATTTTGTCACCTGAGTTGTTTCCCCAAGACAAAATGTGGAAATTCACTTTCACAACTCTCCTTGCATACACCTGAGGTTTCTTCAATCAACAGCATGTGCACAAGACTTTGATTTGCAAGGGAATAGAATAAAAAAGTGTGCATCAAGTGTAAGCCATTCCATTAAGAGCATAGCAGAGACTCCAGACTCCAAAGGCAGCAGTGCAGTCTATGATCTGAACCTCTACACCTGATTTTCTGACTCTCCAAGAAATTCTTTGAGCATGCTAAGAATTTCTGAGTAAATTATCTTATTTGCTTAATGAGAATTGCCTCTGTTGTTCTCAAGATCCTGCCTTTTTTCCCCTCACAGTGACGTTATCGAGTATACATTTCATAAATTTACTGTGTTGGTTGACAAAACTATCAAATAGAATAAATTAATAGAAGATCAGCCTTCTAGTCCTTTCAACATTCTGGGCACCTTCTGTCTTTTGAACATACCGCAGTTGATCAATATCCTAAAATATGTCATCCAGGACTGAAAATAATGCTGCAATGTGACCTCATTAGTACTGAAATTGCTGAATTATCTGCCCTCTTGATTTAACCTGTTTGTCTCTCTCTATGCAGTCTGGAGTAATATAAGTTCTTTTAGTATCTATATTATGTGATTAATCAAAGGAACCTATGAACTTAAAGTATTCAGTGGTCAAAGTTCCCTATGAGGGGATTCTTCTTAAAGCTGATGGAAAATATGTATTATAGAAAAACTATGAACATATTTCAAAAACTTTTTGCACCAAAATAAACTCATATTTTAATTCCATCTTTTATTGATGGTTTGCATTTTCCTCATATGTGAGGTGGTTATTAGATGAGCCAATGCAGTCTTAGAGGGCATCAATAATAGTTAAGGGAAAGGAATAAACCAAAAGCGAAATGGGCTGTGTTCCAAACTCATAAGCTCCTAGTCGTGGAGGAACAAGGAGTGCATGGCCTCTTGCCAAAGATGCCTGAAAAAGGGATTTCTGCTTTGACTAAGAGGATGTGCTAGACAACAAAACCCATGGTTCAGTGATTCTACCTCCCAAGACAGTGTAGAATCACAGACTATGAATTACCCCAACATGGAGCTTACAAATGTCAGCCGTAGAGGTTCTTGAGGCCAAGGGACTTATGTGACAAGTACCTTGGTTATGCATTAGAGAAATATGCAGATAAAGTTCATCTCCATAGGGCAATTTAAATCCTTAATCTTGGCTGAAGCTGGGAAATTTTCAAAATACAACTAGATGGAAACAGCTACAAAATGTACTTCATTCAACAAATATTTATTGGTTAAAAGGGGTGGGGGGCTTTGTGCCCTCCTGGTGTTTTCACTGGAGTGAGAGGGCTAACAATAAATAAAAACATGAAAGTAAGTATATTATGGAGTATGTTGGAAGCTATGGAGAAAAAGTGAAAAGTAGGACAGGATAAAAAGAATCCAAAAGAGTGGAGTGGGGTTAGTTAGCAATTTTACAGTAGGTGGGTGGTCAGAGTAGTTCTCACTGAGGTGTTTTGAACACACTGAGAAAACCAGTCATGTGATTATCTGGGGAAAGGGTTTTCCAAGTTGAGAGAAGGGCTAGAAAGGCCACAGCCTGAAGGCAAGAATAGGCCTGGTGTATTCCAGGGAGAACAAGGAGGACCATGTGGCTGGAGCCTTAAAGGGGCAGTGTAGGAAAGGAGCTCACAGAAGGTCAGGTTATGTGGGGCCTTGCAGGTCTTTCTCAGGACTTTGGTTTGGTCCAAAGGGGAGACAGGGTAAAACAAGAGACCCAGCACAGAGGTACTGCCATAATCCAAGGGGGAGGTGATCGCAGCTCTGACCAAACTGGTAGCTTTATCAGTGGTGAGAGGTGGTAAGGCTGCGAATATATTTTAAGTCAACTGGATCTTTCTGACAAGACTGAAGGTACTGTATTAAATTATATATATATATTTTGAGCTGCCAGCAGCTGGGTGAAATGACTCTGGGAAGAAGATAAGGAGGCCACCTTCAGACATCTAAGGTTTGCCATCCAAACGGACGTGTGAGAAGGTAATAGAACTTACTGGTTTAGTGATTCAGAAAAGGTCTAGGCCGCAGGGAAATACTGGAGTGTTGCCAGAATATGGGTACATCTGGGGTCTTGATAGCGGATGAGGAAGGAGTGTTGATTTGGAAAAGGGAGGATCAAGGTAGGAACCCTGGAGCACTCTGAGCATTAGAGTGTTGGATAAAGAGAAAGAATCAGCAAAATTCACTGACAAAGA